>NC_090441.1:60237548-60550548 GCF_031143425.1 Pleurodeles waltl | reverse complement strand
AGAAGTCTGCATCCTTCAAGAAAAACATGATTTTCATGCAGGACAATGCTCCATCACACGCGTCCAAGTACTCCACAGCGTGGCTGGCAAGAAAGGGTATAAAAGAAGGAAATCTAATGACATGGCCTCCTTGTTCACCTGATCTGAAGATGTTATATTGGTTTCACTGGTAATAATAAATAATTGAAATGGGTATATATTTGTTTTTTGTTAAGTTGCCTAATAATTATGCACAGTAATAGTCACCTGCACACACAGATATCCCCCTAACATAGCTAAAACTAAAAACAAACTAAAAACTACTTCCAAAAATATTCAGCTTTGATATTAATGAGTTTTTTGGGTTCATTGAGAACATGGTTGTTGTTCAATAATAAAATTAATCCTCAAAAATACAACTTGCCTAATAATTCTGCACTCCCTGTAGATGTTGTATCGCTGTATACCTGTATTTCATATGATTTAGGCATTCAGGCTTGTAAGCACTTTTTCAGGGATAAACCAATTAGACTGTTGGACCATTCTGAATTGCTTTTGAGAATGTTAAGATTTTGCCTGGAAAATTTTTTTTTCCTGTATGAAGATCAATGGTATAGACAAAAAAACGGGACAGCGATGGGAAGTTGCTTTGCCCCAAGTTATGCCTGTCTTTTTATGGGGTGGTGGGAAATGCAGCATGTGATGGTGGATAAGAATGAACAATGGTCTAACAATATTATTTTCTGGACAAGATATATTGCCAATATATTTGCAATCTGGGACGGCCCTGAATCATTATTACATGACTTTTTGGATTGGTTACCAAGGAATGACTTGAATTTGAAATTTACTTTCAAAATACACAAACAGGTTATGGAATTCTTAGATGTTGAGGTCAGGGTTGAAGCAGGTACTCTACATACCAGGCTGTTCAGAAAAGGTACGGCAGGAAACAGCATCTTACATGCTCATAGTCATCATCCACCCAGTTTGAAATGGAGCATACCCTATGGGGAACTACTTAGAGCAAAAAGGAACTGTAGTACACCTCAGAGTTTTGAAAGGGAAAAAGAAACAATGATCTATAGGTTTAGATCCAGGGGGTATCTGAACAAAGTTATCAAGAATGCATGTCGTAAGGTAGAGGAAGTTCAGAGAGTTGTTATATTGGTTCCAAAAAACAAGGTGACTAATATAACACTTTGAGGTGTATAACTACTTTCAATTCGTACTTGTCTCAAGTGAAAACAATCTTGATTAAATACTGACATTTGATTAAGGCAGATAAGGTGATTGGTCAGTCAGTAAGTCCTTATCCAAGGATAACTTATAGAAAAAGTAGTTCCTTACGAGACATGCTGGTACATAGTTATTCATTTAAAAGGAGGGAGACCTTCATAGACAAACAACAAGGTTTCTACAAATGTGCAAAATGTAAGCATGTAGATATAGTGTGAATCGTAAAGACTATGGCCCATATTCATACTTTTTTTAGCTCTGCATTTGCGTCATTTGTTGACGCAAAAGTGGCGCGAAGTTACAAAATATAATTGTATTTTGTAACTTTGCGCCGCTTTTGTGTCAAAAAGCAGCGCAAATGCAGCGCTAAAAAAGTATAAATATGGGCCTGTGTGTTACCAACAGGGAAAAAAGAGAGAATTAAAATACTCCTTAGTTGCAACTCGGACTTTGCAATTTATGTGCTAGTGTGTCCATGTGGGTTACAATATGTGGGTAGTACGATCTTCCCCATAAAGAATCGGATCCTGGACCACTGGAGAGCAATTACCAACAAGGATGCAACTTACCCAGTGGCTCGCCACTGTAATTTGGTACATGCAGGAATGATTAACAAGATGACATTTTTTGGAATAGATAGAGTCCTGGGTACTCCAAGGGGGGGCGACAGAGAGAGGAAAGTAAGAAGGCTAGAATTGGAGTATATTATTTGGCTTAATAGCCGGCATCCTTGGGGTTTAAATAAGGACGAGGAACTTTTTGTACATATTGGTTAGTTAACTTGAAAGATGAAGGTTCATGGGTATCAATTGCTGTTTAGGGCTTTATTTAATTTGGTCATGAAGACTTTTGCTGTAAATGTGGCTATCCTACACATACTAGGAGAGTTGTTATGATGTTTGTTTTCAATTTGATAGTGGAATAGAAATTGTGCTAAAGTAGCATTCAGAGTATTATATTTTTGGTTATGTGTAAATATACATTGTATAAATTGTAGGATCTACCTTAGGGAGAAGAAGAGAAAACTGTAATACAAACATACAAACAAAGAAAACAAAAAAGGAATGTCCTTTATGTCTATGATTTGTAAGTGGTTATATACTTAAGGTAGGAGGGGCTATGGTGATTTTGACTTTTTTCTTTGTGGGCTAATGAAGAAGACCGTGATGGTTGAAATGCGTTGCCCTGCTTTGGCATGTTATATTTAAGAATTTGAAATTTGACAAGGACTTTGTGGTCTAAATAAACATTTCAGTTGTCTGGAGTGCCAGCGTTTGAACTTTGTTTGGTGGAATATTGGAATGGGTCCTGCGCCCATAATGGAGCACCAACCTTGCGATGGCGAGCGCAGGAAGAACAGCAAGAGAGTTTTCAAGTTATATATATATATATAAATTGTAGGAAGCTGGCTCTGTATATACTATATCAAAATGAGATATAGGGGGTCATTCTGACCCTGGCGGTCAGTGACCGCCAGGGTCACCGACCACGGGAGCACCGCCAACAGGCTGGCGGTGCTCCCTCGAGCATTCTGACCGCGGCGGTTCAGCCGCGGTCAGAAACGGAAAGTCGGCGGTCTCCCGCCGACTTTCCGCTGCTCGGGAGAATCCTCCATGGCGGCGGAGCGCGCTCCGCCGCCATGGGGATTCTGACACCCCCTACCGCCATCCTGTTCCTGGCGGGTCTCCCGCCAGGAACAGGATGGCGATAGGGGTGTCGCGGGGCCCCTGGGGGCCCCTGCAGTGCCCATGCCAATGGCATGGGCACTGCAGGGGCCCCCGTAAGAGGGCCCCACAAAGTATTTCAGTGTCTGCAAAGCAGACACTGAAATACGCGACGGGTGCAACTGCACCCGTCGCACCTTCCCACTACGCCGGCTCAATTCTGAGCCGGCGTCCTCGTGGGAAGGTAGATTTGCCCTGGGCTGGCGGGCGGCCTTTTGGCGGCCGCCCGCCAGCCCAGGGCAAATCTCAAAATACCCTCATCGGTCTTGCGACCGCGGAGCGGTATTTTGTCGGGGGAAGACTGGTGGGCGGCCTCCGCCGCCCGCCAGTCTCAGAATCACCCCCATAGTGTGCACAGAGTCCAGGGGTTCCCAGAGGCTTGACAGAGGCAATAATAGATAATACTAATGCTCTATTTGTGGTAGTGTGGTCGAGCAGTTAGGCTTATCAGAGGGTAGTGTTAAGCATTTGTTGTACATACACAAGCAATAGAAGAAACACACACTCAATGACTTAACTCCAGACCAATAGGATTTTACATAGAAAAATATATTTTGTTAACTTATTTCTAGAACCACAAGATTCAGTTTGAAGTTAAGTACATTAAATGAAAGGTACTTTGCATAGGTAAGTTCAGGACTTTGAATCAAATCAACAATACGTTTTCTTTAAAATGGCAAAAAGCTATTTTAAAAGTAGACACTGCAATTTTCAACACTTCCTGGGGGAGGTAAGTAAAGCACAGTTTCTGAGGTAAGTAACAAACTTACAGGTTTAGTCTCCGGGGCATAGGTAGCCCACCGTTGGGGATTCAAGCTAACCTATAGCACCCAGCACCAGCAACACAGGGCTGGTTAGGTGCAGAGGTCAAACAAGAGCCAAAATAACGTGGGCCCCTATAGAGACAGGGGGTACTCCGGTCTGCTTGCAGGTAAGTACCCACGTTGTCGGAGGGCAGACCAGGGGGGTTTAGAGGAGCACTGGAGGGGCCCCAAGTAGGCACTAATCCCACACCCTCAGTGGGACAGGGGTGCAGAGTGCAAACAGGGCGTCGGGTTTCCACTGGAATTCTATGGGGGGGTCCTGGGGTCACTTAGGCACTGCTGACAAGGCACAGGGGGGCTTCTCGGCATGGCAAGCCACCAACTGGATAGAGAGGAGGGCCGCCTGCTGGTCGTAGCTGCACCAGTGGTCTGTTTCTCTCGAGTCTTGGGGCTGCGGGTACAGTGCTTCTCCAGGCATTGGATATGAAGGTCCTGGGCAGTCGCGTACAGGCAGTTCTTAGGGATTCCCTCTGCAGGCGGCGTCGTGGAGGGGTGGAGACTTTAGCCCAGGGTGGGTATTCGGTTGGAATTGCCTGGGGATCCTCTCTGGCTAGTTGGGCCACCTGGACACGGGCAGTGGGCGTCGGGTGCAGAGTGGTTTAGGACTCACGCTTCTGGAGTGAGGTGGGAGTCCTATAGAAGCAGTTTCTTTTTCTTTCTTGTTGGACAGGTCTGCTGTCTCCAGGAGTTTTTAGGTCCTCTGGAGGCTTTTCAAGGGTCGCTGGACCTGCAGAATGCATTGCTTTTCTTTTGCAGCTTTTTGAAGCAGGAGAAAGGCCGGTAGGGCTGGGGCTGGGTCAGTTGTTGTCTCCTTCTCTTCTCTGCGGGGTTGTCAGCTCAGCAGTCCTTCTTCTTTCTTGAGGTCATCAGAAATCTGGTGAACTGGGTTCAGGGAGGCCCTTAAATCTTAGTTTTAGGGGTGTGTTAGGGTCAGGGGGCAGTAGCCAATGGCTACTGTCCCTGAGGGTGGCTACACCCTCCATGTGCCCACTTCCTTTGGGGAGCGGAGCATGTTCCTATCCCTATTGGTCCCTGTCCTCCAAACCATGATGGAGGATTCTGCAGGGATGGGGTCACCTCAGCTCTTAACACCTTAGGGGTGGTCCTGGATGGGGTGTTCACTCCTCCCTGTTCCCCCCTAATTTTATCACTGGACTTGCTGCCAAAAGTGGGGCTTTGTCTGGGGGTGGGCATCTCCACTAGCCTGAGTGCCCTGGGGAACAGTAATCCAAGGCTTGAGCCTTTGAGGCTCACCACCAGGTGTAACAGATCCTGCAGGAGGAGATGTGAAGCACCTCCACTCAGGACAGGCTTTGTTTCTGACCACAGAGTGCACAAAGGCACTCACCCCATGTGGTCATAAACTCAGCTGAAAGTGTCAGGCTGGCACAGACCGATCAGTCCTACACTAGCAGTTGGGCTAACATACAGGGGGCATCTCTAAGATGCCCTCTGTGTGCATTTTTCAATAACTCCCACACTGGCATCAGTGTGGGTTTATTGTGCTGAGAAGTTTGATACCAAACTTCCCAGTATTCAGTGAAGCCATTATGGTGCTGTGGAGTTCTTAATGACAAACTCCCAGACCATACACTCAGTATAGCTACACTGCACTTACAATGTCTGAGAATGGACTCAGACACTGTAGGGGCATATTGCTCATGCAGCTATGCCCTCACCCATGGTACAGTGCACCCTGCCTTAGGGCTGTAAGGTCTGCTAGAGGGGTGACTTACCTATGCCACAGGCAGTGGTTTGTGGACATGGCACCCTGAGGGGGTGCCATGTCGACTTTGTCTTTTTCTCCCCACCAGCACACACAAGCTGCAATGCAGTGTGCATGTGCTGAGTGAGGGGTCCCCAGGGTGGCATAATACATGCAGCAGCCCTTAGAGACCTTCCCTGGCCACAGGGCCCTCGGTACCATGGATACCTTTTACAAGGGACTTAACTGTGTGCTAGGGCTGTGCCAACTGTGGGAACAAAGGTACAGTTTTAGGGAAAGAACACTGGTGCTGGGGCCTGGTTGGCAGGGTCCCAGCACACTTGCAATCAAAGTTGGCATCAACACTAGGCAAAAAGTGGGGGGGTAACCATGCCAACAGTGGCATTTTCCTACACATATCTTGACATCAAAGTGGCAACGCAGAAAAGTTAGTAACCCCATTGGCTAATACAGGGCTACTGGCTGGCACCCAGCCTGGCAAATGTCTGAATGGAACTACCTAACTGAGTGTAAGGTATCAAATTAATTGTGGCATTAAACCCGTCCTGATGCCTAGGTTTAATTTACTGTCACTATTAAAGTAAAGCAATTTTTAGAAAGTTGCCACTCTATAGCCCAGCTGGTCCAGTGGCGTCACATGCCTAATGGGCAATGAACAGTTTTTTGCCCACCTGGGAGGTATTGTGAATGACCCCCAGGCTTATGAACTATTGGAGCCTGCTGCAGGGCGAGGTGTTATTTTCCCTTCACAAGAAGCCACTTATGGTTTTAGCCCAAAAGGCAGCCTTCAAAGGAGAAGCCGCCTTTGGTGGGCAAATGGCAATTACACTCCAGAGGGGCTGCCCTTTGTTTAGGTAAGCAGGCTGGTGACAGGGACAGAGAGGGGAAACCATTTTCACCAAGGGTGTGTAGCCCACAGGTAGATACACCTCTAGGGTGGGCTACCAAGCTCCTAACAGCTGAGGAGGGGTACCAACATCTTGGGAGCGGGCAGGATAGTACACACTGAGATTGCTAGGTGCCACACATTGCCAGAAAGTCATCACTGAGAGGGAGGAGACCTGGTAGACCATTGGCGAGTGGCCACATTATTCCCTCAGAGCACTTTCCTGGGATAAATATAGCACCCCAGGCACCACAAACCTCACATCACATCAGAACTAGAGCAAGGACCAAAGATTGACTTCACTGCTGACTTCTGTCTGGACCACACAAAGCAGGGGTGCACCATCTGCTGAACTGCACCTGATGAACTTGGGCTAGCAAAGTTGGGTCTGTGTCTGTGGCTCCTGGCTCAGGGAAAAGTCATGGCCCAGACCAAAGCAGTGACTCCAAAGATCAATTGGCAGACTCCCTGGAGGCAGCTCCAGGGACAAAAAGAGCTGAAGTAGCCCTGGTGGGCAAGGAAGTTGCCACTGTGGAAAAATCACCACTGACTGCCACTGGGCACCACAAGAGACCAATTCTCAACACCCAAAAGTTGCAGCCAGGTCAGCCGGACCCGGCAGTGTCATCAAAGTCCAGATTGGTCGCCATGCTTCCACGATGCAATTGCGCTGTGACTGTTGAATTTGGAGATCTGTAGCCCAGCAGCAGCTGGCCTGTCTCGACGAGTACTTCTTGGGACCCCACCCTCTGTGGTCAAAGTTGACTGCACAGCAACTGGAGCATCATTGAGCATCTTTGAGCATCTTTTCATCCTCTATCCCCAGCATCAGGACCACTCCATTAGAATCTATGGCGATTGTGCTGTAAAGTTTGGAACTGGACTGGAAAACTCTCTGGTGGCCAGGTCCAACTCTATTCCATTGGCCCCCGAGACCTCTAACCTGTCGCATTTGGTTGCCCAAACCATGTCAGAGTAGCTGAACTAACTCTTTACAAACTTTTCAAAAGTTTGCAATCTTTAAATTGACCAATGCTTGTTTGTTGTTGAATTAAACATTGATAAATCTATATATAGGGAACCATCTGGTGGATTTTGCTACTCTTGGACTCTAAAAATTCATAACAATATTATCTATTTTTATAAATTGGTGTTCTGTTGCTTTCAATTTCTGTGGCTTTCTTATTTTGTTGTATGGTACTGTTAAATGCTTTACATTAAGTTTCTATGTGTAAGCCTTGCTGCTAGAAGCTATAGCTACCCAGGGTTGAGCTTAAGGTTGTTCAAGACAATTATTTTTAGTGTAAGCCTTAGTAAGACTGCACAGCCATAACATATAATACACTGAAATCCTCACATTGACGCTTAGTGCTGGGATCCAGAACTTGTATTTAGCTGTACTAGACAATGAATAAGTTAGCAACCACTGAGAGAACCTGCCAAGTTGACATTGAGGAAAACGTTTCACAAGTTACCAAGTTCTGTATTTTCAAGACACTGTTCTCCAGAAGTTAAAAGGTGGCAAAAGGTTTTCCAAGGTCTTCAAGGATGGAGAACAAGGGGATCGACTTGGCCACCCTGCCATCACTGAGGATCAAAGACTTTAGTATTCTGTGCAGGGACAGAAAAATCAGCCCAGGGATCACTGCCAAAAATGAGGGTTTCAAGATAGCACTCAGAACCTAGGAAGAATCAAAGAGAGCTCAGGCTCAGGTGGAGGAAGAGATCACCCCTGACAGTAGGGATGAGGACAATGGCAGAGACGGCTTTGAAACAGAGGGGGACAATGAGATTGTGCCCCCCCAAAATTAATTCAAGGCATAGCTTCCTATCTGACAGCGAAAGGAGCTTCACCTCTGTGAGGTAACCCAAGTACCTAGAAGCCCAGCTCAGGCTCATAGAGATTCAGGACAGGAAGCTGGCTCTTAAAGAAAGGAGATTGGCTCTAGAGGAGAATAGGGTCAAGCTGGGGATGAAACCCCAAGGACAGGGTGACAGCAACAAGGAACCAGAGGTGAATTCAGAAGGTGCCTATGATCCCAGATTGCTCAAGGGCATTGTTCCTAAATACGTAGAGGGAGGTGACATAGACAAATGGCTGGCATTCTATGAAAGAGCTCCTAGGATGAGAAGGGTGGGTACCCAACACTGGGGGTCCTTATTGTGGGAACTCCCTCCAGCAGTAGGAAGAGATAGGCTGCTGACACTGGTGGCAGAGCCACACATCCACGTGAAGGAGTACAGACAAAAGTTCAGGAACACTCATAAGGGGTCAACTCATACATAGGTAGAATTTGTGTCTGCGTCTGTGAAGTAACTGGAAGGCTGGATTACAGGTAACAGGGCAGAAACCTATGAGTTGCTCTACAATTTAGTGGCAAAATAGCACATACTTATAAATTGTACCTTAGAGAAGTAACACCAGCATCCTGTAGATTCTAAACTATTTAGCCCTAGAAAGCTGGCAAAGATAGCTGATGAATGGGTACACACTAGGGTACCCAAGACATCCCAAGGTGGTGAACACAACAAAGGAGGACAGACCACATTCAGGAGGAAGATGTGGCCAGGCATAAAAAGTTAGGCAAGAACAAAGACACTCCAATAGGTGCCAAAGGGTGGGAGCCCAGAGCCACATCCCAATTAAAGGGGAGGGTGTACCTGTGAAAAAATGATGACCATGATTAAGATTACGATGTGTGCAGAAACTAACAAAAAAAACAAGGACCTACCTTGGTCCTCCGAGGGGGTCCTCATTGCTAGTGACCTGGAGCTCTACCTCCCTCTGCCCCTCTGCTCCCGGGCCTGGGCTGCTGGAGGAGGGAGGCCTGGATCCGGAGCTGCTGACACTGGTGAGCAGCTTCATTGCCGACGTCGGGCCAAGTGAGCCTTGCAGCCCAGTTATGGTCCACACAGCGCAAGCGCAGACTGTCTGCGCTTGCTCTGTGTGGCCCATAACTGGGCTGCTGTGAGCTCCACTCCGCATGCGGTGAGCTCCGCACCGCTGGTGGGGCTAGCAGAGTTTTTAATCGAACTCCGTGCTCCAAGCAGAACACGAAAAACTCAGTTAGCTCCCCCAGCCCGCTGCCCACCCGTACACCTCACCTATTTGGGACTTACTTCAGAGTTCAATCTGACCACCGACCTCTTGGATGGTTGATGCAGATCACATGACAGAACCCCAACTGCTGAGATGGTCAAGTTCTCTACAGGTTATGGACTTTATAGTGGAACACAGACCTGGGACTGACCATGCCAATGAAGGTTGCCTTTCCAGGTTCTTTCACTTAGATGATGAAAACCACCAGGAAAAGGGTTAGTTACTCATCACCTTTTGTCTAGAGGATGGCCATGTAAGGAAATGCCTCTTTTTGCATGGTTACTCCCACATTTGTGGACTGACACTGCTGGATTATTGACTCTGAGAGTGCACTGAGGTCTGCTAACCAGACCTCAGTGCCTGTGTAATAACCCCTTACAAAGTGTCAAATTGGTTATCCCCAATTGACCAGTATTGACTTGCCTAGACACCCCTAATATATGGTACTCAGGGCACCAAGGGCATGTAAGACAGTGTCCACCCAGGGCAGCAGCACTGATTATGACACCCTATGTGTGACAAAGTACAAAATGGCTCCCAGCCTGCCATTTCAGACTGGAAGGGAAGTGATCACACTGCTAGTTCGACTTCACGATACAAACTAAATGCAAAGCCATCTCTTCCCTTAACAATATATGTAAGTCTCCACTAGGGAAGGCCTATAGAGCCCTATAGTAGGGTGATGTATAATATATCTGTCTTAGCAGCAACAGCTCTAAACTGTTGTTTTGCTGTGGGAAATTTAGTAGCCCTGTTGGCTAATACAGGGTTACTGACTGGCACTCCAGCCTTGCTAACTTATGAATGGGCCTACCCAACTAGGGGCCAGATGTAGGAAACAAAAAAATTGCGACTCGCAATTTGCGAGTTGATGCGACTCGCAAAATGAGAGTCGCTAATCGAAATGCAGGTAAAATAACAGGGCCGAAATAGCGACTCACACCCGGAGTCGCAACGCAGTGAGCGAGTCCGCCGATTGCGAGGTCGCTTTTTGCGACCGTGCAAAAAACGAACTCGCAATTTGCGAGTGGGTGTCGCAAATTGCGATTAGCTTGTTAATTGCTTACAGGTGCTGCAGAACACTCCAGAAACCACTCCAGAACACTCTGGAAACACTTCCTGGCACATGATGATGACATCACAGCCAGGAAGTTTACTAATACACCTGGGAGGAGGGAGGACCACACCCTTTTATAACTGCTGAACTGCACACAGGAGAAACAGCAGCTGCCATGGAAGGAACTCCAAGGAAGAGAAAACTGAAGTTCTCAGAGAGGGAGCTGGAGGTGCTGACAGACGAATGCTGTCAGCACTATGACGAATTATTTGGGAAGGCAGCCCTAAATGTGCCAGAAGCCATCAAGAGACAGCTGTGGCGGGACATCCAGGACAAAATCAATTCCCTGGGGGTGACCCACAGGAGTATTGATGACATCAAAAAAAGGTGGTATGACCTCCGCTCCCGGACCAAGGAGAGGGTGGCTGAAAGGCTCCGGGAGATGAGAGGCACAGGAGGGGGACCATCGTCAGTGCCACCACCCACACCCCTGGAAGAAAGGGTGGAGGAAACCCTGGAGCAGGAGGCAGTATCAGGATTTGGGGACCTGGACACCTCAGAGCCCAGCACATCAACCAGTGAGTACCATGTGACATGCCTGTACCCCTATCAATGCCATACCCCCACCCACCATGTACACAGGGGCATGCTCAACCAAGATAGCTCCATTTCAGGGTAGCAAACACCAGAATGATGCATTATGGGAAATGTAGTCAAGTAGGCAGTTCATAGGCAATTGTTTATTAGGAAGTGTGCAACAGATAGTAGACACTGACAGTCTGTTCCCCATGTCCCACAGGTCTCCCACAAGACACCACCACAACTCAAATCAGCGATCCCCATGAGGACACCTCAGGACCCGCCAGCACTCCCACCTGCACGGCCAACATCATCCCTGCAGTATCCACACCTGCTGCAACTGTGTCCCAAGAGGCTGCGCCAGCAACAGGCAGGAGTGAGACATTGGAACACACAGGGCAGCCACCGCTGCGCATGCGACGCAGGTCCAGGACATCAGGGCTGCAGTCTGCATCCGGCCAACTACCTCCCAGCACCAGTGAGGCACAGCTGCTGCGTGGTCAGTGCCTACAAAATAACATTTTAGGGAGGATTAGTGGTGTGCTGCACCGCTTCGTGCGCACTAACGAGGCCAGCATGCAGCTACTGAACTCCAGGATGGACATGATAGTGACAAACACTGGGGACCTTGCCCTAGCCATGAGGGAACTGGCGGCAGGACTACTGGCCCAGGCCGAGGGTGGGCGGCGCAGGGACTGTCAGCTTCTGCACAGACTAGACAGGATGGCCACATCCATCGGCAGGCTGGCGATGAACACCACAGGCCTGTCGAGGAGGACAGTTGGCCTCCAGGTCGAAATGGGCCATTTCGCAGGGGATGTGGCTAGGGGCCTGGGACGTCTCACCCACGTCATAGACTTAATGGAGGCACGGCATCTGTCCAGGGGCACAGGGGAAACACCCCAGGACAGTGAGGAGGGCTCTACAGTGAGCAGTGTCTCTTCCACTGACAATAGGGTGCTCAGGAGTACCAGGCAGAGCACAGCAGAAGCACCAGGGACCAGCCAGGCTGGCAGGAGGCGCAGAAGGACATAGAGATTACCCTGGTCCTGTTGAAGTGGCACATGACGTCAATGTGCCACATGCCTGGTTTGCATTTTCATGCCCATGAACATTCATTACTTGTATATAGTTCTATTTCTGCACTAATTAAATAGTTTTTTTGTTCCACTTAACAAATGGTGTTTTTGGTCAATAGGTGAGTATGGTTGGAGTTGACACGTACCTTCCAAAGTATTGGCTTGCGATGTGTTCCCGTCTCAGTCTGCCTTGATTAGCTATACTCCGATCCCCATGATGGCGATGTGGTTGCTCTTGCTCTTCATCATCAGGATCTGGGTCTGCAGGGGTGAGAGGTAGCCCACGTCGGGTGGCTATGTTGTGGAGGATGGCGCATGCGACCACAATTTTGAATGGTGTAATGGGGGTATACTGGAGGGCACCTCCACTGCAGTGGAGGCATCTGGATCTTGCTTTCAGGAGTCCAAAGGTGCAATCGATAAGGTTCCTGGTCCTCTTATGTGCATTGTTGTATCGCCTCTCACATTCATTGCTGGCTGTTAAAAACGGAGTCATGATCCATGGCCTTAGAGCATATGCACTGTCACATGTTGGGCACAAAAAGTACACTGTTAGGAAGTCCTGGTTGGTGTGCACAGTGACCTGTGTGTATGTCTGCAAGGTGTCTGTAGCTCTACCTAGGAGGTATCCGTCTCCAAATTCCCCACGTTCCAGGCATTGATGTATCCCACTATGCTTAAAAATGTATGAGTCATGGGTACTGCCTGGAAACTTAGCTACAATGTCAGTGATGACATAATGGGCGTCACAAACAACCTGAATATTCAGTGAGTGGGTACACTTTCTGTTGCAGAAAAGATGTTCCAGGTTTCCAGGGGGGCATATTTGAATATATGTCCCATCTACACATCCTATGACATGGGGAAAGTTTGCAATCCTGTAAAAGCCCAGCATGGTGCTGTTTATTTCTGCCTCATTCCTTGGTAGGTATATGAAGTGAGACATGTGTGTGACTAAGGCATCTAGGAAGGCCCTGAGGAACCTTGACACTGCACTTTGGGATACCCCACCTGCCACAGCAATGACCCCCTGATAGCTCCCTGAGGCCAAGAGGTGCAGTGAGCATAGCACTTGCACATGCGTAGTGATGGCGCAGCCACGCAGAGTCTGGTGTTCTAGCTGTGGTTTCAGTAAATTAATTAATTCTAGTATGGCTGCGCTGCTAAGGCGATATTTATCGTATATCTCTTCCTCAGTTTACTGAAAAAGAGTCTGCCTTGTTCTGTAAATCTTCTCCTGTCTGTGGCCCCTCCTCCTCCTCTGCTGGGCTGCGTGGACTCTCCTCCTCACTGCTATCAGGTATATCTCCGCCATGTTGAGTAACCCAGATGCATTCTGGGTTTCCTTTTATACTTTGGTTCTGGTTACCACCTGCTCTGAGTTAGTGGTAAATTGCAAGTGCAAAATGGGCTTTTTGCGACTAGTCGCAATTTGCGAGTTGCTATTGCATAAGCTTTGCGACTCGCAAAATGCGACTTGCTAATTGCGGGTCGCAAAATGGGGTCGCAAATTTTGCGAGTCGCAAACGGCTCGCATCGCTTTTTGCAAGTCGGAAATGGGGTTTTTGAATCCCATTTCCGATTTTGCATAGTCGCAAATAGCGATTCGGGCCATTTGCGACTCGCAAAAGTTTGCTACATCTGGCCCTAGGTACTGTAACATATCAAATTAGTTGGGCATTAAACATGACCTGACGGCCAGGTTGAATTTAATGCCACATTCGTATAAACCAAAGTCCGAACCTCGTGATTTTCTTTTTTGCATTTTTATACAGTGCAAACTCGGCCCAGGGGCATGGGGGCTCTTTACACGAGCACCAGTTACATTACACAAAGTCAGATTCATTTTTTAGACACAGGGAAGTTAAGTTATTTGTCCAGAATCACAGGATGTTGAAACGAAGCAGAAACTTGGATCTTAGTTGTAAAGTTGGCCACATCTTTTCCATTTGCTGTACATAAAGCAGCATCAGTGCAAACTCTTCTTTAACTCTGAAAACTACTGTCAGCAACAGTGCACGTGCCACATTCAACACAATAGAAGGGTACAGCACAAACAGCGGTGTTGTGCACGCACGCACATGGGACATTTTTAAGTGCCATTCTTTGTTAAAACCGCGCACTTTTATTTCCAACCACATCCACATCGTGTGCACACGGCCTTTGTAAAGTCAGTCGTGACGCCAAATGCATTTGTTAACTGTGTCTTTCAAACTGCGATCAACAGTGGGCTCCGGCAGCCTGTCCGTCTTGGCAGATGAGGCTCTGTAATGTGATTTTAGGTCATATTTAGAAGGGGCGCTGTGCCTTTCATAGCACCTCTGGGCAATAATGACCGCTCCGTGGTGGCTGGCTGGAGCCCACTGTCCGGCCGGTTGTAAACACCCTGATTTCCCTGTAGACAGATTCGCGAACAACCTCAGGTGATGTAAGTTGTTTCTTGAATATTAGAGGAGAGACTAACCCGACTGAGCCTGTGGAAGAGTCCGTCTGAGTCGGTGTCATGTAACTGGCAAAGTCTTCTCTTCTCTTCCGGTACAGGGCTCAGCTCTGCCAAGGCACCTCAATGCCAAGATGCAAGTGCCTCTGATATTCTGTACCAGGGGGTCAACACACAGCTCTGAAAATGCACACCAATGCCACCCTGCAACAGCCCCTGCAGCTCTTGTACCGACGGTGCACAGACAGCTCTGTCAGGCCACCTCAATGCTGCGCAGCATCAACACTTTCTGTTCCTGCACTGATACCCACATGTGGCTCAGCTGATGCCCCTCGATGCTGAGTGTTACCGCTGTGTTGTAGACACAGCTTTGCCAAAGTTCCCCAATACAGAACTGGAACAATCCCTGGTGTAACTGTGATGGTATCTACAAAGAGCTCTGCCGATGTACCTCAGTGCTTAGCAACCACTACTGCTCCTCTATTGGTCGTCACTCACAGCTCTGCCATGCACATCCAACAGGGGCCTCAGCATCCACTGTTCCAATACTGACTCTTGCGCACAGCTCTGCCAGGGCACCTCAGGGTTAGTTCAATATGTGGGTTCCGGGACTCTGACAGCTCTGACAAGGGCACTCAGTCCTGACCGTCATCACTTGAATATGTTTTCAGTACAAGCACATAACATCTAATCCTATACGAACTACTTTCATCAATGTTTGTAAAGCGCCCCGAAGGTTTGAAGTCGGAGCTGTTAAAAAAAAAAAAAAAAAACAATAGGAAAAAGTCCCAGAAAAGCAGCACCCCAACAGCCACATTTTGCAGTGGCTTTTGCACCCCGTCCTGTGAGATAGGATCCTTCATCTGAGAGCCCTTGGGTGAGATCTATTGTCCTTGAGGTTTGGATGGGTGGACTCGGGGGTGTCACATTCCTAATGAACACAGACAGAGAGAGTGACAGCCAGATGTATCGCGGGGTCACGTTGGGGTCCGTAAACTTCCAAATGCCCCCGTCTCACTTGCACTCAGCCTGGCCAATGGACTGGGATAGGTTTACGGATCCTGGCGTGACTGCTTGGGACATTCCCAGTGGCCGAGACACCTCCAGGTCTGAACCCAGGTACACAGAGACCCTCTAGTGAGATCCAACAACCACTGAGGACCCTCCCGGGTGCCGATCATGAGAAAGAAAGAGGCCCCCACCTAACAGAACTCATCCATACATAATAGCTGGGCCCCCTTAAGCACGTAAGCACGCCAAACATGGCTATACATGTTGTTGTCCCTGGTTCAATGACAGAGTACATGGGCGTTGAGGGCCACGTAAAGCTGGCAGCCCTCCGTTCTAAACCGCGTCCCCACCCATCCCCGTCACATGCACCCACACACCCACGCAGATCCCGCTCCACACACAGACCCCGTTGGTACTTTCACAGTCGTGTGACCTCGGCGCCCAAACAGCAGCGCCCCAGAGATGACAAAAAGTAGGTGGGGTGTTTGTACCTGGTATTTGTTCTTCTGCACTGAGCTTACTGTCGGTGGATCTTGTAAGGCCTGATGGACTTTCCTATTCAGTAAGCGTCGTCTGTTATAAGGAGCCTGCAGGACGCATATTAGAAGAAGCAACTTCGGTTTTCCATTCCCTTCGTGTACAAGGGTGTAACTGCGCTGTGCAAGATAGGAAAAAGCGAAAAGCATCGTCATTGGAATAACGTTAAAGAAGCATGACCAATAACTCTGGATTTAAAATTAAAACAGCAGAGTGATTGTTATAATGCCTTTTAATCGTCCCATTCCAGCACTGAGAACTCTGCCTTGTAAGCACCCATGTTCAGCATCAAACCAGGATTGCTCTCAGGCATTATATAGTAAAAACTCACATGTAAAGCAAGAATTTGGTTGGGTCAGGTAAGCCCAGCGCTCCGAAGGGCACCACAGGTGCTGTATTCCATTCCGGTTCCCTAACAGAGCTTATGATGGAGGCCTAAAGTGCGCATGGCAGGTTGGCTACAGTCCGGACCTGTCCAACCCGACATGCGCACTGGACTTCAGACGAGGCTGCATTGCACATCACTAGAATTGGCCATACCCTGCCTTAAAGGTAAGACCTCCCCACAGGCCACACTGGGTAGGAAACGACGTTGACAATGCTGAACACTAGCGGTCTTGGTATTTTTTTTCTAATTATTCAATGGTGACACGCTGAGTGGGGGAGTGGGGGGGGTTAACGGGGGCAACGCCCCTATCCCCCAGAGGACGAGCCGCCACTGTTTAGAGATCCGTTAAAGCGGGTGGTGGTTCGTGGGGTGGGTCAGCGGTGGATTGTTGTGAGGAACAGGCATTATATTAGTGTAGTGGGACGGATTTTGGATAAGGTATCGCCAAGAACTGTTTATTGTTAATGCCGAACTGGTCCACTAAACCCTGATGCCGGGTTTGTGAGCTTCCTGTGCTAAGGTTGCCTTTCAAATATCAGTCGGTGCTGTTGCTACAATCCTGTCCTACTTATATATCCATGGGTGTCCAGGTTTTTGTTTATGAAAATCCGGCCACTTCTGCTCATGTTCATTTGCTAAATGGCCCGGACATGATTTACAGTGCTGGTTTGAAACAATCTAATTTACCCATTGACTGGGCGTGTAGGCAGCGTAAGAGCATGCTTTGTATACTTCTTAAGACAGAGTGGCTCCTCGCTCGCAGGGTGATGGCAGGTCATATAAAATGGCAGGTATTTCATATCGCTTCCTGAGTCTAATCCAGTGAGGTTGTGGCCCTGCTATTAACTGGAAGCCAGCCCAGGATACTAACGGAATAACAAGTAGTAAAGTGCTTGTCAGTGAGCCAAGCTTTGCATGAAGCAAGACTCCTCCAAGCGTTTGCGGAGTGTAAGCCAACCAAAAGGGAACTTAAACCGAGGCTGCGCAATTTGAATCATTGGTACTCACAAACATTTTCCCAAGGACCAAAAATAATGGTCTGTGGCATGATCTCGGCCTGCTTTGAAGCAAACGAGGTGAGAGTCTGGGTAGGTGTAAGGTGGACGTAGGGGAACCTAAGCATGTAAATGGTGTGAACAGTGAGACATGGAGTTACTTGAAATGTTAAGTCATATCCTTCCTATAGCTTTGTCCCAATTGCCATTATGTGATAGAGGTGGGCGATCCTCACAAGGCTCGAGTCAAGCTTGAGCGAGATGCCAAGGCGTGGCTCAGTTCAAGGTTCTCCTGTGTCCTCGGGCCAAAGTGATCCAAGCCTTCACGTGGCTTGTGTCTGCCACCCACACTCTGACCTCATGTGCCAAGAATTAATGGCAATGCATTGACATTTTATGTAAAACGTGAAATAGAAAGAGATACGCATCTAGTGATTGAATTGCACAATATGCATTCGGAAAACCTGGGATCAATCCCAGCTTCCCCGCTTGACCAAATTGTGTGATCTTAGGTAATTGTCTTTTGCACTTTGCCCCCTTTTTTCATTATTACATATAAAAGCCCCTTGAAATACATAAAGTTGGGATGTGAGCCATACAAAACCTTCTCTTGTTGATTTAACAAAACTATAACGCTGTTCCATATATAAGAGGAACCTATGCCACCCACAGGGTGCACATGACAAATGAATTGCCTCTTGGTTCACTAATGGCATTGCTTTCTGGGGAGGGGCAGGCATGAATGTTTTCTAAGTTAATGTTTAAAAGATATCACTTTTACTAAATGCCTCTCAATGCATTGATATAATCTAAGGTGAAATGTTTCTGTCAGTGGAATAACAAAGGCCACCAGCACAGTACCCGGGCCTGAGAGCTCCTGAGCAAGGCTGGAGAGGGGGCTTCTCCATGTACTTTGCGGGGGCACCCTCTCAAGTTTTGTTACACCACTGGTATCTGTATGTTAATGAAATACACTTTTTTGAATTTTGAAGCATGTTCATCATACTTTCACATATTTATTGCAGTGTCCTTAAAATGTGCCCCTAAAGATAAATGTTGTACAAAATATTCTTTGCTTCTTTTTCTTTACTTCAGTTAAGATGTAAATAAATGCCTACTTGTTTAACAGCTTTCTGAATGTTTGTGCTCAGTCAAATAAACAGCAGCCCAGTGCTTCAGTTCACCTGGGGATCACGTGTACAGGTCCAAAGGGCCCAAAGCGCCCTGGGCTACACTTTGAGTATTCCTGTCCTATATCATCAAATGGCTTGGTGTTCATACACATCTACAACATGGTTTTCAGCTGCTGTAATTAGTTTGCAAAACCAAGTGTTGCTTATGTGATTGAGCACCTGCGGATGGAAAGCTTAGTTAACCCCTCCAGACTCCAAACTGTGACTGACAGATTGCACAGACCTCTGCAGCAGGGGCATTAGGCCATATTTGTTTCTAATGGGCACATCTGTCTATACAGCTACTGCCTGTCTGTATCTCTCTCGATACGTTCCTGTGTTTTCTTTGTATGTCTCCATCTTCCTTCTTCTATCGTGTCTACACTTTCTCTGAATGTCAAATCTATAACTTTCTCTCTCTCTCTTTATTTTTTTGCATTTATTGTCTATCCATAATGAGCATCTACCTGCAACAGTATCTAGACACAGGGCCCAGTTCATAAAGTAAATATACATGTGTATATTTACTCATTTGAATATCTAGGTGTAACTCTGCACTTTTTTGCTGTTCACCATTTCAGAATTTACACTTTAGTGTAGTCGTACATGCCTACCCATCATCTCCTTCAAATCAGAGGGTTACAACATAAAGGCTGAAGGCGGTGCACGGCAGTGGTTGTATTAACGTCTGGTAATTATATATTACTTTATGTTAAAAAAAAAAAAGTAACTGAAAAAACACAAATGTTATAAGGGTGTTGTAGTTAGGTTCATGTTTTATTCACACAAAACTATAGAAGTTCAGCAGTTATAGTTATAATAATCTGAAGAAACTATAACGCATGCCGTTAAGTAACTTTAGGCCATGAGTTATAGTGGCAGATTTAGGGAAAGTGGCGCAGCATCCAATTCAGCGCCACTTTTCTTGCACCCCTTAGCGCCCCCTAACCCCACCATGTGTGCGCCATATTTAGGATAGGGTGCAACATGGCAGTAGTTAGGGAACTAACGTCAACATTTTTGATGCTAGTTTGGCGCTTTGCAGGATTAGCGTAAAAAAAATTGATGTTAATCCTGTAAAGCACATTGAAACTCATTATAAGTATTGATGTGCCTCCTTTGAATGCCTGCTCTGTGCAGGTGTTACAAATGCAGCAAAAAATGGCACAAAGAATGGGGAAATGCTCCCCTTGCATACATTATGCCTTGCGCAGGTATAATGTGGTGCAAGGGGTTACAAAGTGGCGCAATGCAGGAATTGCGCCACTTTGTAAATCTGGCATGGCGATTTCGGCCCCGTTGGGCCACATTAGTGTCAAACAAAATTACGCTAATGTGGCGCAAGGAGGTGCTAGACCCGATTAAATCTCAGCTATAGTTTCTTTTCATAAGTATAGCTGTAAGTTTAACTATAACTGCCGAATTTCTATGGTTTTGTAAGGGTAAAACATGAACTTAACTATAACGTCCCTGTAACCTTTTTTTTTTTAGGGATGTATATATAATATATAAATATAAAACCATGCAATTGATATGGATGACATACTATCCCAGTTCGGCAATAGTCCCTATTTACATATCTTCAATTCAACCTTTGAAATTAATATTTGACTTTGACTTAATTTACATTAAAACATTCAAATATCACCACTATTCACATTGCATGTAGCCCGGAAAGAATCAATATTGCAGTTAATTTTTCATCACATAGCAATAAGAAAAAGGTTGTTACAGTCATATATGTATTTATACAATTCATACATCTTCCTTTCCCTATGTTGTAAGAGTCGCACTTTCCAAATACATCTCATATGATTAATGCATAATTTCTGTAGAGTTTCTCGTAAATCCTTACTCTCTGCATAAATCGAACTTCGAAAAATTGACATTTGTTAATATAAAAGGAATTGGGACTCGCATGGCCATCTGCCATTCTGTTTCATTTTGCCAACACTGTTAGGGTAATCCAAGATGATATATTCACATTAAAATAATTTACTCCAACTAAAAATAATCCAAAATATCTTCCACTTTTAGATATGTTGCCCAAGTGGGTTCGGTGGCACTATGCCAAACTATAATTACCACCCCACCACCTGTCCATTTGGGTAATGAAAAAAAAATCAAGGTTGGGATAACTCATTAATAGTGGCAAGAATCCATTAATCTAATTCCTTATCCAAGTTAGGATAACTCAGTCAACAGTGACATACATGTAATTAAAAATCCAATATAATATCAGTTGGTCCCAAAAAAGAAAGGAGACGGGAAGAAAAGCCCCTAAAATATCCCAATCTCCAATTCAGTCCCCCAGATGGATTGTCAACTCTTCTAAGTTGGATGTTTGGTTCCCAAATCAATTATGAGGCAGGAATCCAATCTTCTCAACTGTTTGATTCTGTCATCCACACACTTTCCAGGTTCAGCCCTGTCAATATCAAAAAATGTTAATGAGTCAGGATTAACCTGACATAACCCTTTAAAGTGACAGGCAACTGGATAAGCTATATTGTTGTGTTTGATCACCCTGTGATGCACTAATGCTCCTTTCTGAACTAGAAATATAGTGCTCCCTATGGCATTCTAATATTGTAGAGTTTGAAAGAAATTTGGAATGTGTGTATGTAAGGGTGTTCCAGCCCAGCTGTTATGTTATAGTGTTCCATGATCAGTTACAGCTAGTCTTGAATTGCTGTCTGACCTATGGATAGGATGCTCTTCAATAAAGGACCTACTCATATTTGGATGAACTTGGAGTGCTTTATTACACTGGCGACAAAGAGAGAAGAGCATCTCAACATATTTCTACAGTCACTTAAACCCAAGAGGATCTTAAAGTTTTAAGTTTGGTCATGACTAGCTTCTTTATACTTTTACATTTTATCTGTCTGGAACTTATGGACACTGACACTCCCTGTGTCTACTTGATAGTACTATTCTGTTACTTTTAATTGGATTTTCTGTCTGTTCATTATTTGCTGTGTCGTTGTGGAGTTCCCTCCATGCCTGCATTGTTTGAATGTTAGCGCACCAGTGGCTGTGCCTAGCTCATCACCGCAGGCACATTCCTGTTTTTTTTTTAATTCCAACATCGTTCTACTATTTTTGTACCTTTTCTTCATTTGTATCGTTCTACTATTTCTTTACTTTTTCTTCATTTGTACCTCTTCTTCATTCATCTGCTGCCTTGTTGTTGGAGTTTCCTCCATACCTGCATTGTTTGAACGTCAGTGCACCAGCATGTGTGCCTGGCTCATCACTGCGGGTACTGGCATTTAAGTTCCAGTGAGTGTAGGCCCTTTGCATTTCAAGAGCATTCCTGCCATCGTTTAACCCCTTCGCTGCCAGGCCTTTTCCCCCTTAGTTGCCCAGCCTTTTTTTGACTGTTTGGGCAGTTCGCGCTTAGGCCCTCATAACATTTTGTCCACATAAGCTACTCATGCCAAATTTGCGTCCTTTTTTTCAAACATCCTAGGGATTCTAGAGGTACCCAGACTTTGTGGGTTCCCCTGAAGAAGACCAAAAAAGTAGCCAAACTACAGCGAAAATTTCGTTTTTTAAAAAAAAAATGGGAAAAAGGGCTGCTGAAGAAGGCCTGTGTTTTTTTCCCCTGAAAATGGCATCAACAAAGGATTTGCAGTGCTTAAATCACTATCTTCCCTGCTTTCAGGAACAGGCAGACTTGAATCAGAAAACCCAATTTTCAACAAAATTTTGGCATTTTACTGGAACATATCCCATTTTTACTATTTTCTGTGCTTTCAGCTTCCTTCCAGTTAGTGAAAGAAATAGGTATGAAACCAATGCTGGATCCCAGAATGCTAAACATTTCTGAAAAGTAGATAACATTCTGAATTCAGCAAGGGGTAATTTGTGTACATCCTACAAGGGTTTCCAACAAAAAATAACAGCTGAAATAAAAAAATATTGAAATTGAGGTGAAAAAAACAGCCATTTTTCTCCACGTTTTACTCTGTAACGTTTTGCTGCAATGTCAGATTTTTTAAAGCAACATACCGTTACGTCTGCTGGACTCTTCTGGTTGGGAGCTATATAGGGCTTGTAGGTTCATCAAGAACCCTAGGTACCGAGAGCCAATAAATGAGCTGCACCTTGCAATTGGTTTTCATTCATACCGGGTATGCAGCAATTAATTTGCTGAAATATAAAGAGTGAAAAATAGGTATCAAGAAAACCTTTGTATTTCTAAAATGGGCACAAGATAAGGTGTTGAGAAGCAGTGGTTCTTTGCACATCTCTGAATTCCTGGGTGCCCATACTAGCATGTGAATTACAGGGCATTTCTCAAATAGACGTCTTGTTTACACATTGTCTTACATTTGGAAGGAAAACATGTAGAGAAAGACAAGGGGCAATAACACTTGTTTTGCTATTCTGTGTTCCCCATGTCTCCCGATAAAAATCGTACCTCACCTGCATGGGTAGGCCTAATGCTCACGACAGGAAATGCAACATGGACACATCACATTTTTACATTGAAATCTGATGTGTTTTTTGCAAAGTGCCTAGCTGTAGATTTTGGCCTCTAGCTCAGCTGGCACCTAGGGAAGCCTAATAAACCTGTGCATCTGTGAAAACTAGACACCTAGGGGAATCCAAAATGGGGTGACATGTGGGGCTTTCACCAGGTTCTGTTACCCAGAATCCTTTGCAAACCTCAAAATTTGGCCAAAAAACTCTTTTTCCTCATATTTCGGTGACAGAAAGTTCTGGAATCTGAGAGGAGCCACAAATTTCCTCCCACCCAGCGTTCCTCCAAGTCTCCCGATAAATATGGTACCTCACTTGTGTGGGTAGGCCTAGCGCCTGTGACAGGAAATGCCCCAAAACACAACGTGGACACATGACATTTTCCTAAAGAAAACAGACCTGTTTTTTGTAAAGTGCCTAGCTGGGGATTTTGGCTTCTAGCTCAGCCGACACCTAGGAAAACCTACCAAACCTGCACATTTTTTTAAAACTAGACACCTAGGGGACAGAAAGTTCTGGAATCTGAGAGGAGCCACAAATTGTCTTCCACCCAGCATTCCGCCAAGTCTCCCAATAAAAATGGTACCTTACTTGTGTGAGTAGGCCTTGCGCCCGCAACAGGAAATGCTGCAAAACACAACGTGGGCACATCACATTTTCCCAAAGAAAACAGAGCTGTTTTTTGTAAAGTGCCTAGCTGGGGATTTTGGCTTCTAGCTCAGCCGACACCTAGGAAAACCTACCAAACCTGCACATTTTTTTAAAACTAGACACCTAGGGGACAGAAAGTTCTGGAATCTGAGAGGAGCCACAAATTGTCTTCCACCCAGCATTCCGCCAAGTCTCCCAATAAAAATGGTACCTTACTTGTGTGAGTAGGCCTTGCGCCCGCAACAGGAAATGCTGCAAAACACAACGTGGGCACATCACATTTTCCCAAAGAAAACAGAGCTGTTCTTTGTAAAGTGCCTAGCTGTGGATTTTGGCCTCTAGCACAACCGGCACCTAAGGAAACTACCAAACCTGCAAATTTTGGAAAACTAGACACCTAGGGGAATCCAAGATGGGGTGACTTGTGGGACTCTCACCAGGTTCTGATACCCAGAATCCTTTGCAAACCTCAAAATGTAGCCAAAAAAACACTTTTTCCTCTCATTTCGGTGACAGAAAGTTCTGGAATCTGAGAGGAGCCACAAATTGTATTCCACCCAGTGTTTCCCCAAGTCTCCCGATAAAAATGGTACCTCCCTTGTGTGGGTAAGCCTAGAGCCCGCAACAGGAAATGCCCCAAAACACATCGTGGACACATCACATTTTCCCAAAGAAAACAGACCTGTTTTTTGCAAAGTGCCTAGCTGTGGATTTTGGCCTCTAGCTCAGCTGACACCTAGAGAAACCTACCAAACCTGCAAATTTTTTTAAACTAGACACCTAGAGGAATCCAAGATGGGGTTACATGTGAGGCTCTCACCAGGTTCTGTTATCTGGATCCTATGCAACCTTCAAAATTTGACGCATAAAAAAAACACTTTTTCCCTCACATTTCGGTGACAGAAAGTTCTAGAATCTGAGAGGAGCCACAAATTTCCTTCCACCCCTCGTCCCCCCAAGTCTCCCGATAAAAATTGTACCTTACTTGTGTGGGTAGGCCTAGTGCTCGCTAAAGGAAATGCCCCAAAACACTATCTGGACACATCAAAATTATCAAATACAAATCTACCTGTTTCGGCGGTGGGGGTACCTGTGTTTTTGGTCCTGGGATCAGCAGCCATCTAGGGAAACCTACCAAACCCAGACATTTCTGAAAAATAGACACCCGAGGGAGTCCAGGGAGGCGGGACTTGCGTGGATCCCCTAATGTTTTCTTATCCAGAATCCTCAGCAAACCTCAAATTTAGCTAAAAAATCAAATTTTTCTCACATTTCTGTGTGGGATCACCGCACTGGGACAAATTTCCTTCCACCCAAAATTCCCCTCGGTCTCCCGGTAAAAATGATACCTCACATGTGCCAAGTGCCTGTGACAGGGAATAACCAAAATCATGTCGAAATTGAGGGGGAACCAAAAGCGGGTCCAAAAGGGCAGTTTGAAAAAAAACATTTGCAGCAGAATTTTTATTGGTATAGATGAGACAATGCTGGGTGGTAGGAATTTTGTGGATTCCTGCAGATTCCAGAAGGTTCCATCACAAAAATATGGGAAAAATATGTGATTTCCAGCAAAGTTGGAGGTTTGCAGGGCATTGTGGGTAAGAAAATGGTGCGGGTGCATGTGAAGCGCACCACCTTGGATTCTCCCAGATGTTTAGTTTTCAGATGTGTCTACGTCTTGTGAATTTTTCTACATGGCAGCTTCCCAAAGTCCAAAAAGGGCAGCCCCCACCATTCCAAGTGGGGCGATCTTGAGAGTTAGCCAAGCTCTCATGGCCCAAACGTAAAACCAAAACCCAAAATAATCAAATGTCCTCTTGCTTGCCATGAGATAAGATGTTTTAGTGTGCGGGGGGAGATGGGATGGGGGCATAAATAGGGCCCATACTGGTTGGTAGCCACCACCTCACAATTTTTTTAAAAAATTCCCTGGCATGTAGTAGACTTTCTGCCCCCCCGGGGTGTGGATCGGGGGTAAATGCCCCATCTGCCCACTGGTGGGCAGAACAACTTTGGCCCCATTTATTTGTGGTGGGGGTACAGCCATACCCCCACCCTCTTATTTTAAAAGAAAATCTTCCCTGTTCTCTGGTGGGCTTTCTGCCCCCCTTGGGGGCATACGGGCGTTCCAAAAATAGGCCGGTCTGCCCCCAAGGGGGGCAGATATGGCCAACAGTAATGTGCCCCCATGGGAGCGACCCTTGCCCAAGGGGCTGCCCCACCAAACAAAGCACCCACATACACACACACCAATCCCTGGTGCCTAAGTGGTTTCTGCCCCTCCAGATCAGCTTAATAGAAATAGGCCGATCTGCCCCCAAAGGGAGCAGAAATGCCCTAAAATAAATTCCCCCCTCCCACAGGGGAGCGACCCTTGCCTGAAGGGTCGCTCCCCTTGTGTGAAATTGGCGCAAAAAAAATCCCCGGTACCTAGTGGTTTCTTCCCTCCTTGGGGGCAGATCACCTAATAAAAATAGGCCAATCTGCCCCTAAGGGGGGCCGAAATGGCCTAAAATAAATTTGTCCCCCACATATATAAAAAAAACAATATATAATTTTTTTTTTATCCCTGGTGTCTAAGGTGTTTCTGCCCCCCCCGGGGGCAGATCGGCCTAATTATATTAGGCTGATCTGCGCCTGGGGGGGGCAGAAATAGCCTAAAAATAATTTCCCCCCTGGGGAGCGGTCCTTGCTAAGGAGCTGCTCCACTTATGATGTAAACAACAACAACAAAAAACTCCCTGGTGTCTAGTAGTCGCGATCGGGCAGCAGAAATGCTGAGAAAGACATCAAAGGAAAGGCAAAACCTTTCCTTTGATGCCTTTCTCGGCCCCTCCACGTGATTGGAGGAGAAATACAAAAGCATTTCTCCTCTGATCCGTGCTGGAAGCTGACTCCACGGGGTGGGGGTGTAAGGGGAAGCGTTTCCTGCAGTGGGGCGCTGAGGCGAGGCTAATGGGGGGAGTGCTAGTGCTCCCCCCATGAGCCAGTACCAGGATGTAACGGTTACGTCCTTGGCGCCTCAGCGCCGCAGCGAAGGACGTAACCGTTACGTCCTTGGCTGTGAAGGGGTTAAAACTCTTACCTGGCACCTGACTTGCTCCCTCCTGGCAACCGGATTCTATGTAAGGATTGGAGGCTTTGGAGTATGCTTCTATTTCTTCACTGTTTAATTCAAAGCAGCCAATCAAATAAAGTTTTTAACTAAGGCCACATTTCCCATAACATCATAAACATGTGATCAGCCACAGAGCTCCTGCCCTATAAAACCTCTTTACGATCCCCCATCTTCCTCTTTCTTTGCTGCTGCAGCGGCCATAAGATAAGTGCTCATTTTTACAAGGTAACAATTACATGTTGATATGATGACTTTTATTGGAGCGCAAGCTTTTGTGGTTACTTCTTGTGTTGCTCAGCGTGCGTTAGCTGGTGGAATGGGAGCGGGACCTCAGGAGCCTTGTTGCTCCGTGTTTACTTGAGGGCATAGTACTCCTTCTGTTGCCCTCTCAGCACGCGTGCTGAAGCCGATTTGGACGATCTTCGGCAGAGTTTTCAGGGTCTGGCTCAGGGGAAATTGCAGAGCCTCTGCATTTAACATTGTTCAGCTATTGGCTCCCTCAACAATTAAAATTTGGCTTATTTTAAGCAGTTTTTCTGCTCATAATATATAAATTGGATTTCCCCCCTGTTGAACCCCTTCCACCTTTGCAGGTTATCTGGCATGGTGTACTACGCAATGATGAGAATGTCCAATATACTGGTGACAATGAAGGGCCATATGAACCTTTTATGGAAGAGGGACTTGTGGAAGCACTAGGACACCATGTGCAGGACTCCGTGAATTGGGCCCTTATCAAGGCCCTTAAATCATTTACTTAGTCCCTGGTTCATTTTGGCAGGTTAATGGGTGACCCTACCCAGTCAAGCTTAATCCTGCAAATGATGCTCCATGATTCCGATCCTTCTCTGAGACTGAACTCGGGGAGGCAACCTCGTCAGCAGGTATTTTGACGCACATGGCAGCATCATATGAGGATCAGCCCCCCAAGAAATTCCTTTCCGAAGCTTACGAAGCATTCACAAGAGGCTGCTTATAGTCCTTCCTCCTGTTCAGATTCAGAAAAATCAGATTAGGGGTCTCGGAAAGATTCCCTTCTGTCTTCAAAAACAAGCACATATCACATTACCACTCTTCGGACCTTCCTGGATCAAGTGGTCATAATCTCTTATTCAATCTGGAAAACATAATTCACCCACGCTCCACGGGTTGGGCCCCTAGTGTGAAGGTGTCACCTTATGTGCAAGATCATTTACGTAAAGGATTTGAAAAGGAAGTTCGCAGTACACTCCGATCTGAATGTCCCTGGCCTTCCCTCCTCTGGAAGGTGGCGGACACTCCGGAACTAAACCCCAGCATGACTACCTTTCTGAAAAAAATTGCAAAGGATCCTTAAAAGGGTCTGGACCATGCCTGGAGTGGTTGCCAGGATAAACTTTAGACGTTTCTGGACTATTCACCAAAATTTTAGTTTTAGCTATTCAGGCTAAGCAGTTGAATTACCTCCTTGATCCAGAGGTCATTTTGGAATGGGCGCAGAGAGCTATATGTCTGCTGGGTAACTCAAATTGTGCCATGCCAACAGAACGAAGACTGTCCTTTCTTATAAGACTAGACCCAAAATTGGCGAAGTTGGCCTCCACCTAGGCAGGCACTTTGGCAAATGCATTGCTGTTCAGCGACAAGTTTGTCAAAGATTTGAGTGAATACGTCACAACCTTTGTGGCTCTGGTCAAAGCACAGGTCTCAATGCAGAAAGTCTTCAACAATGCCCTGTTTTCCAGAGCCGGGTGCTTCAGAGGTTGGGCGTCAGGCCGTGGATATGCTCAGACTTCACGATTTGTCCAGCAGCGCGGCAGAGGGGTGCTTGCAACAACAACTCCAACTTCTATCCATCTCGATACAGAGGAGGCTGTGGATATGCCCTCACAGGGGGTACAGTGGAGGAAACAACTCTTCTGACTATACCATAACAGGTGAGAATTATTCCATTGTAGAGGTTATTTTGGGGGGAAGAATACGTTTATTTCTGGACCAATGGGCTCTTATCACTCAAGACCTGTGGATATTGCAAACAGTGCAAGGGTTCCATCTAGAGTTCTATTCCCCTCCTGTTCATATGTCCACTCCCCTCCCTCTCCACTTTTCCCTCTCATAGCTTACTTTCATAGACAAAGAGATTCAGTCCCTACTTCGAAAAGAAGCCATCATAGATACTTTACTTCATTCACCAGGTTTTCTAAGCACCATCTCCTTGGTACAGAAGAAAGGGGGATGTTCTCATTTGGTGCTCAATCTCAAGCACTTCGATTCTTAGATGGTGTACCACCATTTCAAGATGGAGGGCATTTACTTACTCAGAGACCTTTTATGAGAAGGCGATTGGTTAGCGCGTCTCGACCGAAAAGACTCCAACCTCTCAGTTCCCATCTTCTCTCCCCACAGGAGATTCCTTCAGTTTCAATCGGGGCCTTGTTTTTTTTTAATACTCCTCTTTTCTCTTCAGCCTGTCCTTGGCACCTTGGTGTTTCACCAAGCTGCTACGTCCAGTGGTTCAACATCTCAGGGAAAGAGGGGTAAGATCAGGGCCGGCTTTAGGGTGGTGCGACCGGTGCGGCCTCACAGGGTGCTGACCTGGATTGGGGGGCGCTGAACTCGGGGGGCGCTGTGTTTAGCAATAACTTATGAAACCTGCAATTTAAAAGCACCTGCTGAAAAGTTCCTTGTGCATTCAGGAAGAAATTTCAGTGTCAAGTTAACACTTTTGATTAATTTTCCCGCTAGAGAGAGAACAACGTTTTGTCTAGCGGCAGCTGTGACTCACCATAAAGTAGCATAGAGGGTTAATTTACCTGCTGTAAAGAACAGAACTATGTTTTATGTGGATAGCTGAGTGGATTAGGAAAGCTAGCCTTCACGAAACACTTTAAAAGAAATGAAATGTATGTGAGAGGGGCTATGGAGATGTGGGGCACTTTTGCCGGGTAGTAGTGTGGGAATCCAAGGAGGAGGTCATGGTGTGGGGGTGCCAAAAAAGATTGCTGCACCGGGAGCCACCTGCGCTAAAGCCGGCCCTGGGTAAGATACATTATTTACCTAAATGACATCCTGATCATGGCCCAAGACAGAGAGAAAGTCATTTGTCATCTCTGGTGGACAATTCAGCTCCCACTGGATCTGGGGTTTATTAGCAACAGGAGAAGTCCTCCACGTTGCCCTCCAGGAATATTGAATTCTTAGGTTTCCAATTAGATTCAGTCAGGGAGATACTCCTTTTACCGTTGTCCAAATGATGTTTTATCTTTGTGGATTTTGGCCCACCTTGCGGGGCTTCTGGCATCCTCAATTCAGGCGATTTTTCCAGGGCTGTTGCATTATCGGGTTCTCCAGCAACTGAAGATCCGTCATCTCAAAAAGGACCTGAGATTCTCAGAGCAGATACCCCTTTCGGAGGAAGCCAGGATGGATATTTCCTGGTGGTTGACTCACATGGATGCCTGGAACGAGAGAGCAATCTTTGCCTCGGTTCCAGAAGTGATCATAGAGTCAGAGGTCAGCCGGTGGGGCTAGGGAGCACTCTGTGATCTGGTAGTGACGGGGGCCGTTGGTCTCAGGAGGAGATTCAGTATTATGTCAATTGTCTGGAACTCCTGGCAGGGTCTTTTGAGATCAAACCCCTGTGCCCAAGAAAGCCCAGTGTTCTATTCATCTCAAAATGGACAATGTGTCTGCAGTCAGGTACATAAATCGTTTGGGGGGAACAAGGTCTTGTCTTCTGCGGGGATAGCGAAAGATTTCTAGCACTTTTGCCTCAATCATCAGATTACAATGATAGCAGAGTGCATCCCAGGAAGTCCAATGTGGCAGCGGACTGGAATTTGTGTTTCGTTCAAGATTCCACTGACTGGAGGTTATTGCCTCAGGTGTTTCAGGCATTCAGTCTTCACTGGGGACCTTGCACAAGAAAGACCTGTTTGCCTCTTGCCTGAATGCCCAGGTTCCGATATTTTTCAGCTGGACACCGGATCCTCATTCAGCGGGTTCGGATACTTTTCTTCAATCATGGTCACAGGGCCGTCTGTATGCTTTTCCCTTCTTCTCTGTGATTCCCAGAGTTCTATCTCAACTTCAGAGGCAGGGGGCAGAACTGATATTAAGAACCCCATCCTGGAAAGCACAGCCCTGGTTCACGTCAACATTGTAATGCGGTCTCCCAGTGCTGACTCCATTCTTTCAGGAACTTTCAGGAACTTCTAACAGATCCATTAGGTCTTCTTCATCCCCTGGTATCAAAGGTTCTTCTGCCCCTCATGGGGTGGAGACTTACCGGAGACGCTGGCAAGTGCAGGGAGTTTCGGATTTGGCAATGTTTTTCCTATCACAATCCTGGGCCCCCTCTACTCATAAGACATATGAGCAAGCCCGGCGGCGATGGGTACATTGGTGTGGTGAATGGAGTGTGAATCCTGTGGGGGCGTAAATTCTTGTGATAGCGAATTTCATGTCAGATCTGGTCTCCCAGGGTCTGGCTTATCGGACTGTTAATAATTTTCACTCTGCCATTTCTGCAGGGCATCCGCATATTCAGGGCAGACCAATTGGTGAGCACCCCTTGATTTTTAAGCTTCTTAGGGGCATCTGAATGGTGACACCCCCTCAGCCCAAGTATTCAGTGTTATGGGATGTGAATGTGGTCCTGAAATGTATTTAGTCTTGGCCTAAAGCCTATATAGCAGGCGGAGAATTTACTCCCACTGGCGTGTCTTTTTCCATTTCAAGACGTACTAAAAATGCATCCTGTTGTATTTCTTACCCTGCTTTTTCCATTGATAGGAAATTGTGTGTTGTTCAATGCATTAAAACTTACGAAGATTGTACATGTGAGTTTAGACAAGATATGACAGGGCAATTACTTATTTCCCTGCAGAAACCTTTCCTCTCGGTCTCTTCGGCTACTTTGGCCTGTTGGGTTAGATGGCTGTTAAGTGAGGCTGGTATCGATGTGGCCACTTTTGATGATCATTCAGTTTGGGGAGCCAAGTTCTTTAAGGCCTTTTTCTACAAATTCTCATTTGGTGGATACTATGGCCATGGTGGATTGGTCTTCTGATTCAACTTTTAAAGTGCTCTACCATAAACCTATTATTGATGTGGCATTGGGTGTGGTTAATCAGCTTTAAACTAGCACAATCTGAAGCCTCCGGTCTTGACATAGAATACAACATTTTCTAGCTATTGCTTCAAGAATTTTAGATTCTATTACGGATGCAGAGGCGAGGATTATCCCACCCAGATGACGATTTATGATTAATATGTTCTTCTTGTAATTTCAATGTGTACCTGTTTTCATGTATTATATCTGAAATAACCTTCCCATAGTAATGCTATTGAAGGTGGTCTTACGAATTTCTTGTATTCAATAGGATCTTATGGTCCGACTTCCTATGGTTGATGGGTCCGATTCCGTGGTCGAGGTCGCTGTTCAGAAGTGTAGATCTATTGCTATGATTGTTGATGTCAGGTTGGGCTCCCGTTGGAGCTGTGAATGTTCTTGGATTGGGTACTGTCATTACAGGGCTTGGACTGTTCTTGTTTTGTGACTGGTATTAAATTGAGCAAAGAGAGAGGAAGATGGGGGATCATAAAGAGGTTTTATAGGGCAGGAGCTCTATGGTTGATCACGTGTTTATGATGTAATGGAAAATGTAGTCTTTGTTAAAAACGTTATTTGATTGCCTGCTGTGAATTAAACATTGAAGAAAGAGAAGCATAATCTTTGCCCCGTGTACTTAATAGAATTTAAAATTATTGATGCGTCTAGCTAGAAAATTTTGTATTCTCCTCGTGCCTGCGGCTGTTCTTCTTCCACTCTGAATTCTCTGCGCGCTACTGAAGGCTCTATTCCCTTCCAAAATAGATGAACCTGGTATGTTCCCAATACAACCTCTATCAACTATCAAAAGCATGCTCTAGTATGCCGGTGGCCATATTTTGGGAATCATTTTGATTTGCTATGTCCTCTTCAGCAACAGGCATGCTTTCTACAGGAACCATCGTGTACTTTCAATCAGCGACAAGCATGCCTTTTGTCAGAACAATCAATGTGCATGCGCTTTCCTTCGGCGATAGGCACGCCTGCTTCTACATGTTCTTCTATGTTCAGGTGTGTATTTAATGGCCAAAAAACAGGAGTGTCTATTAGCGATGGGCACGCTTTTCATGCAACTGCATATGTGATACATTTTCAATCTATCATTGATAGCCACACCTTTAACTTTCCCTGTGTCTTCCCTACCCATCTAAATCTGTTTCATTTTGGAGTATCATAGTCAGCCACACAATTATAGCAGTAGTGTCTTCAGCGATTGGCATACCTACCTTGAAGTGTTGACTCTCTGTCTTGGTATATACTTTAGACTTGCAATTAATGACTGTGTCTATAACTCTATTTCTTCCATTTTCAGGTTATTGATGAACTCTGGAACAGGGTAGAAATCACAGAATTATTTGGTTCTATTAATATAGTTTTTCTATATATAGTGTCATTTTCCATTTCTAATTGTGTACCAGTGGTTCTTCTATTTTTAGTGTTTTGTGTTTGTCCTTTAAGCCATGCAGAATGTGATCCCAGCTCCTATTTTTTCTCACAGCACCTGGTGATCCTCCAATTCCACAGGTGAAATGGAAGAAAACCTTCTTGCACTATGCAAAAGTGTGTGGTTCCAGTCTCAGTAATGAAAGAAAAACGTTGGTGTCACTACAGTGTTTGGGTTGTGAGGGGCAGGAAGCCTTTGATAATCTTCCGGGTTCGGAACATAAAGATGCTGAGCTGAATGAATATGAAGCATGCGTGAAGAAGCTAGACTTATATTATTTGCCCAAAATCAGCACCATACTACAACGCTATCATTTTGGAGAACAAAAATCAGGTGAGAGTGTGGAGAAGTGTGTCACTAGCTTAGGGAAACTTGCATCCACTTGCAAGTTCGGTGCCACTCAAAAGGAGCGTATCAGAGACCAATTTATGCTGAGGTGTTGGAGTGTTAAAATTAGACATTAATTGTGGGTGAAAGATGATCCATCATTGCATGGGCTCATAAGTATTGCTCAACGCATAGTGCAAACTTTGGCATGAGTAGAAGAGTTGGATAAGGGGAAATAAATGTTGTAATCAAAATTGAAGTGAAGGAAGAGGAGGATAAGAGTTAGGAAGGGAGTAAGAATAAAACTGCACAGTCTGAACAAACCAAGTTTTAAAATGTGTGCTACTGTTGTGGCAACCCAGGACATGTTGCCTCGTTTAAAAAGATGTCCAGCGTGGAATGTAATATGTAAAGTTTGTACCAAGAAGGGGCATTTTGCAAAATGTTGCCATTCTTCCACAAATGTTCTCAACAAACTGTGAAACAGATTGATGACTGTATATTATCTGAGTATACTAACGATGGAAAAAAGAAACATACCAAAGATCATGTTCTTATTGGGGGTTCAGATGCAGGAACTCTTTTTGATTCAGGAGCATGGATTACACTAATTTCAGATGAGCTATATGATAGGGAGTTTAGGCACAAAATCATATTAAAAGAACCAGATTTTGTTCCTGGTTAATATGGGGGTTAAATTATTTAGCTTAGAGGATACTTTGAAACAGATATTAGGTACAAAACGAATTTTATATGTGGTAATGTATTTGTTCCTGTGAAAGGAGATGTGGGCAGATTTGTGAAAAGTGGCGTAGCACCTAGTGCAGCGCCACTTTTTTTGCACCCCTTAACTCCCCCCTAATGCCACCATGTGTGTTTTGTATTTAATATACAGTGCACCATGGTGATAGTTAGGGACCTAGCATTAAAACTATTGAGGCTAATCCTGCAAAGCTCTTTGAGGCCCATTGTAATCAATGGTGTGCCTCCTTTTAAAGCCTCTTCTAAGCAGGCCTTAAAAGTGACAGTAAAATGATGCAAATAAATCTTTTAGATTTCTTTGTGCCATTTTTCAGCCTCCCTACTGGGGGAATGCTCCCTTTTATACATTATGCCTGGTGCAGGCATAATGTAGCGCAAAGGGATACAAAGTGGCGTAGTGCATGCATTGCGCCACTTTGGAAATTTGGTGCAGTGATTTTGGCCCATTGAGCCATATTAGCGTAAAAACAATGACGCTAATGTGGCACAAGGAGGCAGTAGGGGCTCTTAAATCTGCCCCATAGTGTGTTAAGCTAGCCTCACCAGAGGGATCTTGATGTGATTTTGGATCCGAATTCTTCTACTCCTGTAATGCTCAGAGAGGAATATTGCAAAGAACTAAGGTTGGGTGTGGTGCAAGAAGTTGGCATCAAGGGGGTGAAACAAGTGAGAGTGGATGCAAGTTTGTTGATGAGTTTCCTGAAGTATTCAGCTACACTTTGGGATGCCTGAAATTTTACATACATCAAATCAAACTTACACAATGAAGTGTGCCTGTTGATGCCAAAGTATTTTTCAATTTTAAGTCCATGAGGGAGTCTGCTGAATGTGAAATAAAAAGGCTCTGTGAAGAAGGGATTATAGATGCAGTAAGGAGCTCAGAGTAGGTTGCACCGATCGAGCTCGCAAATAACTGGGTGACATTAGGCTGTGTCTTTTATCTTAGAGCTCTCAATAAGTTTATTACAGATCATTTTCCATTGCCCAGCATTACAGAGGTGGTCTCTTTGTTATATGGAGCCAAGTTCTTCACCACTCTGGAATTGACTGCAGCGTACCATCAGATAAAGCTGCATTACAACTCTATAGGTCTTACCACCTTTATCTGTCCATTTGGAACTTAACAATATGTGTGAATGTCATTTGGTTTGGTGTTGGCTGCTGCTGTTTTCCAGCCTGTCATGCATTGTTTGTTTGGAGACATAATAGGCCTTAAATGTTTCAAAGATGATCTTGATTTATGGAGATTCATTGGAGGTTCATGATAAACAAGTGAGCCAAGTGTTGTGTTTTGAGGGAGAGTGGGATGACATTACAATTGAGCAAATGTGTGTTTAGAAGAACAGAAATAGAATACCTGGGTCATGCTGTGAACTGAGAAGAGGCTCACCTGAAGACAGAATTGGTCACTTATATCTTGAGTTTGAAAAGTCTGGAAAAAATGAATTGTTGTTGTTCTTGGGAATGTTGGAATTTTATGATAAATTATTTCCTAATTTAGCATCTAAAACTATAAGTATGAGGAAATTACTTAAGACAGGAACAGAATATATCTGGTCGGAAGCATGTGAAAAGAAATTTGTAAATGTCAAAAAAAGAACTTGACTCTGCTGCCAGTTTGAGCTGTTTGAACTTTCCAAGGAGTGTTTTGTAATGATGTATGTCAGCACATAAGGTCTTGGGGCAGTTCTTATGCAAAGTGATTCTGAACAAAATCAATTGAGACCAACTGTGTACATTTCAAGGACTTTGAGGGGAGTGGAATCTAAATACTCCACCATGGAAAGAGAGGCTCTCAGCATATATCGCTCCATCAAGAAACATAAGAACTTTGGGTGGGGTACAATTTTACCATTTTAACTGATCATAAGCTGTTAGTAGACGTTTTGAGGATTTGTAAATAGATAGTTGGCTTGCATGAGCTCAAATATGAGGTGTGTTCCAGTTCTGAGTAATAAGGTTGCTGATTGTCTTTCCAGTCTGAGCTCCGTGGTTGAGAATTAAAATTAAAATATTGAAGAGGAAATAAGAGTGTGCAGTGCTACAGGTGGGAGTATTTCTCAAGAAGAATGGATTGAGGTTGTTTCTGCTGACCCAATTTCGCAACAAGTATCCAGTGCCATACTTGATGGCTGGAGCTCTGAATTGAGGAAAGTTATTGGAAGGTGATATATGAGTTATCTATAGAAGCAGATGCAATGTTGGAAGGAATTAAGCTTGTAGAACCTACAGTATTGAGAGAGAGTTATGAGTCTGGGTCATGAAGGACATCAAGGAATGAGCAAGATCACAGGGAGGATATTTTTAAATTACTGGTGGCCAGGAATGAATTTGATGATAGAAAGGAAAATTAGAGAGTATACAAAGTGACAACGTGTATAAAGTTAGGAATCCCCCGATGTGTTGTAGGGATCTTCCATCTAAACCATGGAATGTGGTAGTAGTAGATATCGTTGGACCCATACATTCAAAAGGTAATTCCAATTATCTTTTAGTACTGATTGATCAATTTTCTCACTGGGCTGAGATTGCGATTGCCAATGGAATTGAAACCGAAAGAATTACTGACTTTTTAAGTGAAATCTTTCTCCGTAAAGGGTTACCCAATACCATTTTAATTGACAATAGTCCTCAGTTTCTGTCAGTTTAAATGGAGGAATTTTTATGGAATATTAAACACAGGAAGTGTTCACTGCATCATCTAGAGGGGAATGGCACCGTGGAAAAATTCAATAGTGCTGTTAAGAAATGTATACAGTTAGAATTAAGTGTGGGTAGGAATTGGAAAGAAGGATTTAAGAAGTTTTTGAGTGCTTATTGTTTTTCTCTACATACCACTACTGGGAAAGCCACACTGAGCCACACTGAGCGCCACAAAGGTGTGGGCCTGACCTGCGGCAGCCCGTGGCGGGTGGTGGAATCAGGCCTCTGCCACAAAATGGCCGACGCGAAGGATGGCACTCTCTAGCCTGGGGCAGAAACAAACTGTCCTGGACTAAAAAATGTTATGCTGTCCCCTGTGTTGGTACATCTCAGGAGAGGATATCAAGGACTGGGCCGCAACATGGCGTCCGACATCATTCTGGACCTGGTCTGGGCCCCCATGGAGGAAGGCATAGAAGGGAGCCTGCCCTTATACTGTGGCACCTCACCAGCTGCCAGGCGAGGGCTGGCTGGCTCGACCCAGGCCCCGCGAGGGGGGGTGCAGGAGGGAAGCCGATTCACTACTGGGGTTGCTGGAGGAGATTGGGACCCCTGTGGGGCTGCCTCGTTTAACTTGTCCCTGGCTACCTGTTCTGGACGTCGCTGAGGACGGAGCTGCTGTGGTCCCCACATGCTCCCGGCTGTGGTTTCAGCTGCTGATAGACAGCTTCCTCTCTGCCTTTTTGGGGCCTCCCTTGCATGGCAGACTGATGCCCCAGCCTCCCACCCGGACGACTGGACCTGTGGCTGGCCAATGTGCTCAACGTGTGCCCGGTCCACTGCAGTAGTGCCTCACCAGTGACAAGGGCACTTTCAATAGGACAGGGGGCTGAGAGTGCAGCAGTGATGATGCGGAGCTGCAGTGAGCATGCCCCTCTCACCTGCAATCCTGGGGGTCCTTCATTCGGTGGGGGTGGCAGAGGGGAGGAGCACTACTTGAACACAGCGGAATACCTGAATGGTGGCTGAAAGACTTTGAGGCGTATGCTCCTTGCCTTCCCCCCTGCACCTACAGCACGCATAGTGGATGAACAAGTTTGATCGCCAAGTGGATGGAACAGTGGGCCTGCTCACTCACCGAGAGGTATTGTGTGCCTTGCTGCACCATTAGAGGCTATTGGGTGCCCTACTGTGATGCACTGACACGTTGAGGTACTGTAAGGTCACATCTGACTGTGACATAAGAACCCGGTGCCTGTGCGGTGACTGAGCCCACTGGGAGGGGTACCTTCTCCAACTGCATCCCCCCCACACTGGTGCCAAGAGAGTCTGCCTCTTGCCGATCCACTTGAGCCCCCGCACACCATGGGCAAGGACAGGACCGTCATGGGCACCCAGCAGACAAAAATGGACCACTTCACTTCATCGGGCACTGGTGGAAGGGGGCCGCCGGAGTCTAACGGGAAATCAGGGGATGCTCGTGAGCCCTCTGGGGCCCAGATCCTGGCGGTGATTGAGGCCTCTGGCCAAGTGTGAAGGTAAAGATCGCAGCCAATGGCCTTAGACATCAGGTACTGAAATCGGATCTGTGTCCAGTGGTGGAGAAAACTATCGCTACAGAAAAACAGGTAACCCCTATGCAGTCAGAATTGGATGCCCTGAAGACCACTGCAGCCACCCTTGAGGTCAGGTTGCACAAGCTAGAGGCAAGGGCAGAAGATGCGGAGGGGTGGTCCCGCAGGTGTAATCTGAGGTTCGTGGGGTTCCCTGAGGGAGCTAAGGGGAATACCCTAGAACTATTCCTGGAGGGCTGGACTGTTGCAGGTGTTTGTGGTGGAGCAGGCACACAGGGACGTGTGCCCCCCTGAGGACTGTCAACACTAAAATTCTCAATTATAAAGCTCGAGAAATCATACTTCAGGAAGTACGCAAACAATGAGACCCGTGCTATGTGAACCACATCATACCTATTTTCCCTGACTACACTAGGTCTGTTCAGCTCCAAAGACAATCCTTTAGTGGAGTCAAGCAAAAAGTGAATACAATGGGACTTACGTATATGCTACTGTATCCTGCTAAGCTGAAAGTTCTACATGCCGGTTGATCACATATTTTCCAGATGCCAGAAGCTGCATGGGACTGGCTGGAACTCAGAGAGAAAGAACGGATCCCGGCGTCACCCTCGGGAGAAGTCTGCAGGGATGCCCGGGACACTAGAGGCTCGACGACCACCACGCAGAGAAAAAGTAGATGTTGGCATCCATCCAGGTCTGCTGCCAAAGTGGTAGTGCACCCAGATGGCACCCTGAGCCTGGAACAGCAGTGGCAGGAAAGAGAGAAGGCCAGGATGCTGGTGGAGATGGTGACTTCTGTGGCATCCTCATGAACTGAATCGATGTAAGGAGAGGATGGACCAGCTTCAAAGATGGACGAGACTCAGACATAATGCATGATGTAACTATTGCACCCTGCCACAACAGTGGGAGCTGACCTTTAGAGCTCATGAGGGGCTAATCAAAGATTGCGAGCTAGATAAACTATACCCTACATAGTGCTGTTTAATGTGCCTCGACTCCTTCTCCCTGGGGAAGGGCATTTAAACATTGATCTCCCATTGGGTTCTGGGGGCTCCCCTCTCCCCTTTCTCCCCCCTCTTCCCATCATACTCATACCACCTTGGGGGTGCAGGGCTCCGGGCGCACTAGGGACGGAGCCTTGACCTGGTATATTGGCTCCCCCTTCTTTTCCTTTCTTTCTTTTTCTTACCTTCCTCTCTATCCCTCTCTTTTTCTCTTTTTTTTATTCTGTGGCAATTGAGATTGTCGAGGGAAGATGTGAGGGTGAACCAGGTGTTAGTTGGGAGTGTTTTTGGAAGACTAAGTGCTAATCTGGGAGCATAAATTGTATGCTACCCTGCAAAACCATAATTTCTAGTGAAGTGTGAGAGGTAATCTAACACACTGCTTCCCTTGTAGGTTTCTAATTGGGTTGGCTGGTTGGTTTCTTATATAAGTTAGAGAGACACTAGTTAAGTTCAGTGGTGTTTACCTGGGGAGGAATGCAGGAGGACGGGTGCAGTTTTTCTTCTGAGATGTTTTCTAAAAAATTGGCAGGTTACATGCTTTGCCCTTACAGAAAATGTAGCAGAGACCATAGGGCGAGTTTTTCTCCGTTCTTTCTTATTTGGCCATGTGGTGGGCACTATGCCGCTGTGCGGGAGGGATGGGGTGAGGAAGATGGACTGGTAGGGGAGTTGCCAGCACCGTGGGCCACAATACATAGAGATTGGTGAACCAATATGTTTTCTCACGTGGAACATCAGGGGACTAAACTCTTTTGTCAAGCCTTACAGAATACGCACCTACCTTAGGCGGGTCGGAGTGCACATTGCGCTCCTACATGAGACACATCTGATGGTCGCTGAAGCCCAAAAACTACGAAAAAAGTGGAGAGGACAGTTCTATTCATCCACATATTCCTCTTATGTAAGGGGAGTCTCAGCTTCGGTTGCACCTGGGGTACCAGTGCAATTAAGAGGTCAAGTGGCGGATGTGGCGGGCCGCTATGCGCTCTTCCACGGGCTACTTGATGGTCGAAAGCTCTATGCCCCTAACTCTGACTATAATGGGTTCTTTAGGGACCTGGAACAAGAACTTCTGACTTATGTTGGGATCCCCATTATCTGGGCCATGGACTTCAATTGCGTCCACAGCCACAGAGATCATCTGCGGCGTACCTCAAGGATTCTCCCTCAGCCCCACTCTCTTCAACATCTACATGACCCCCCTGGCGAACATCGCACGCAAACACGGACTCGACCTAATATCATACGCCGACGACACCCAGCTCATCTTATCCCTCACAAACAACCCCACCTCAGCTAGGACCAGATTTCATGAAGGAATGAAGGAAGTGGCGAACTGGATGACAGACAGCCGCCTGAAACTGAACGCCGACAAGACGGAGATCCTCATCCTCGGCCCCACCCCCACCGCATGGGACGACTCCTGGTGGCCCCCCACCCTAGGCAGCACTCCCCAACCCACCGACCACGCACGCAACCTCGGCTTCATCCTGGACTCATCCCTCACCATGACCAGACAGGTGAACTCGGTGACCTCAGCATGCTTCAACACCCTACGCATGCTCCGCAAGATCTTCCGCTGGATCCCCACCGACACCAGGAAGACTGTCACCCACGCCCTCGTCACCAGTCGCTTGGACTACGGGAACACCCTGTACGCGGGCATCACCACCAAGCTGCTGAGGAAACTCCAACGGATCCAGAACGCTGCCGCAAGACTCATCCTGGACATCCCTCGCCACCACCACATCTCAGGACACTTGAAAAAACTCCATTGGCTCCCCGTCAACAAGAGGATCACCTTCCGACTCCTCACCCACGCACACAAAGCCCTTCACAACCTCGGACCCAAACTCATCAACAACCGCGTCTCCTTCTACACTCCTCCGCGCACTCTACGATCCGCCGGACAGGCCCTGGCAGCCGTACCCCGCATCCGCAAAGCCACCGCCGGAGGAAGATCCTTCTCTTTCCTGGCAGCGAAGACCTGGAACTCTCTGCCCAGCCACCTTCGCGCCATACCTGAACACCTCTCCTTCAGAAGGCAGCTCAAGACCTGGCTCTTCAAGCACTGACCCCCCCCAGCGCCTTGAGACCCTTTATGGGGGAGTAGCGCGCTTTATAAATGCGAATGATTGATTGATTGGTCCTCAATGGTCTGTCTGGATAGGTATCCACTTAAGCTGGGCACCAATCCCCGCATGGTTGCGAGACTCCACAAGACCATGGCCATATTGCAATTTGTCAATGTGTGGAGAGACCGTCACCCCACACCGAAAGTGTTCTTGTGCGATACACCTACTCATGGGACGCATAGCAGTCTGGACTGCTTTCTACTGAAAACAATGGCACCTTAAATGTGCAGAAGGCAGCCTTTCATTTGTGTTTCCTGTCGGATCATGCCCCCATGTTGCTGAAATGCAGGATCCGCGCTCATAGGCTGGCAATCCCTCTGTGGTGTCTGAGACTGAGAGTAGATGTGCTGGGAGCACTGCAGGTTTTTTTTGGTGTGAACTGGAACACCGCCTGGACGCCTGGTACAGAGTGGGGAGCTCTCAAAGTGGTTATACAAGGTGAGAGCCCTGCAAATCATAGGCCATTCTAAGAAAATTGGAGCAAGAGCTTACACAACAGGAGGACTCCCTCGCCCAGTTGCAGAGTCGGGGGGAGACCGCACCATTGGAGATGCAGAGCTTCTGGAGGTGCGTGGGCAGGTTGAGGCCACCTGGAAGAGACTGGATTGCTACGTATGAAAAGATTATAGACAGCGGCTGCACCGGGAGGGTGATCAGTTGTGAGTCATGCTGGCCTGGCTACTTAAGTGTGAGAGTGAGCGACCCCCACCACTGATTCTGACTCTTGGCGGACCGGCGGTCCTGATGGGAGTATTTGCGTCCCTGGTGCACATCGGTAGCCCTGTGGTGGGTAAGTTCCATAGTAGACTTTTGATCCCCAGGTTGACTGTGGCAGAGGCTGAAAGTCTGGAGGGCGACAAACAGTTGGAGGAGCTACAAGAGACACTACGAGAAATGCCCCATGGTAAATCCCCAGGACCAGATGGACTCCAGGCTAGGTTTTTTCAGGCATACTCGGCCTCTTTCCTTAATGTAGACATACATTTTTTTGCAAAAGTACTAGTAATGTGGTTTGGCCATGTGATTACCCACTTGGTCCACGAGGACCAGAGTGGATTTATGCTGGGGAGGGGCCCCCATATGAACTTGCAGAGGCTCTCTCACATGATGCATGAAACCCACGGCTCAGCTGTGCGGGGTGCATTGATCGCCTTGGACATTGAAAATACATTTGACACCCTGTCCTAGGAATATCTGTAGGAAATGATAGGCCAAATGGTTTTCGGGTCAAGCTTCCTGTTGTGGGTGCATTTATCATACATGGCACCAAGAGCGAGGGTACGCACAGGGTTGGTGATATCTGACTCCTTCTGTATCGAATGCAGCACACAGCAGGAATGCCCACTGTCACCTCTCTTCTTCACGCTTGCCATTGTGCCATTGGCAGGACATCTCAGGACAGGTCTTTGAGACTGGGGTATACTGGTGGGCACTACGACGCATATTGTGTCCTTGTATGCTGATGACACCCTGGTGTGTGCATCCAGCCTGGAGCACTCGGTCCCCCTCCTCATGCGCCTTATGGATGAATTTGGAGGGGTTTCTGGTCTCCGTATCAACCGACATAAGACTGTGCTCTATCCCATGACATCAATGGCTGGACTTGCAGCTCCAGATCTTCCACAAGTGGGCCTAGCATGAGGGACCCGTGCCTTTCAATATCTGGGGATGTGAGTGACCCACTCCCCCCAGCTGCAGTATGATTTGAACATGGGCCGAGTACTTGACGGCCTCCTCTTCTGTTCAATTATGGACCATACTCCACTCTCTGTTATGAGCAGAGTTGCGCTGAGTAAGATGATTCTGCTCCACCGCTGCTTATACCTCATGCAGAATTAGTTCTGTGAGTTGCAATTGTCTTTATTTTGCCAACTTGACAAGCTACTATTGTCTCTGATCTGGGCTGGAAAGAGATGAAGAGTCCACCTTGTGGTCTTGAAACTGGATCTGGGTGAGGGCGTCCCGGGGCTCCCAGATCTCCAATTATACTACATGGCAGGCCCGCTCCAGTATGCAGCCCTGTGGTGTGAAGACAGCCCCAATTGGGAGAAAAAGCTATTGTAGGGCTCAGTGCGACTAACTGAACTCCTGACACTGCTTATGTGTGGTTCTAGACTCCCGGCAGACACCCCCTTCATGGTAACACAGGTAACTCAGATATGGGAGTGGGTGGTCACATATGTGCTGCGAGGAGCGTCCTACGCTCAACTTCTCCCCATCTGGTAGCTACCCTTCTTTGACTCATCAGCAACACAATGGGCATCTCGAGGTGGCAGACAGGTGGATGTAAGAGGGCAGGCAACCTATGTCAGAATGACTCCTTTATAACCCTGAGAAACTCAGAACTCTTTTTTGGAATTGGCCGTGGACAATTCCTACAATATGCCAGCATATCACAAACAGTTCAGAAGATCTGGATATCCTTACCAGAGGAACCAGCTGAGTCTCATCTGTTACAGCTGCTGCTGGACCAGGGCTCTGCCAGGGGTGTCCTCTCCTGGCTATACACCGCCCTTAAAAGGGACAGACAGATGGATGTGTCGACGACAAGTGGGGCATGGGATGCAGACCTGGAGATGCTGCTCACTGACTGGTAGTGGACCATGGGCCAAACGTTGGTACAGGAGGAGTCTAGTAATGTCAGGTTTAAATTGACGCAATTCTAAAACTTGCATTGAGCGTACCTGACACCGCTGCGGCTACATAGAATTTATCCAATGCATCCAGCTGCATGCACACGCCGCGGTGTGTCCTCAGCATCATTTGGGCATGTCACATGGGAATGCAGGACTCTGCAGTGCTTTTGGCATGAGATAACACAGGTGTTAAAAAGAATAACAGCAGTTAAAGTGGTACTAACAATCCGACACTGTATACTGGGATTGCTACCTCTTCCCAAGAAAGGCTGTAAAATGTCATATTGATTTGCCCAGTTGGGGCTGGTACTTGGTAATCAGCGTATCGCCATTCATTGTGCCAGCCCTAACCCCCAGAGACAAATGGTTGACAGATCTCTTGGAATGGGCAACAGCTGAAGAATGCCGACTCCATAAGGTTCGCACGGACGACCATGCAGAGCGTGATTCGGAGCTCTGGAGCAACATGGTGGGTCGCTTGAAGGAGGGCAACACAGATGCAGTGGCTGTCGTCCCACTGAACACGAGCCCACATCAACCAAAACTGGCAACTCCCCTGGAGTATCTGTTTAGTGGGTACACCTCGGTGAGTTGGAGATGTCAGTTGGGGTCCCTAAATGACAATTGACTCAGGATGGTTGGATGAGTCAGAGTGGAAGACATTGAAGGTTTTCCGCCTCAGTCCTGAGGTGTCTATGGGGATCCATATGGCAATTGCACAGACAGTGGTCCTCATCATGACATTGGCGGTAAATACTGAATACCGCCAATATACCGCCGTGTAGGCAAACATCCGGCTGCCAGATTATGACACATACACACAGAACCGACAGAAACCAGCCACTACCACAAATCCGCCAGACCCGTTGAACTAGCACCCATACAGTTATGTCACCGAGACAACGCCCTCCAAATAATCACCACAGCAGACATACAAAGGTGGTACACCATTTGGGGTGGACACCGCCAAGGCGGGAATGACCACCCAAGTACATAACAATACAAGATTGGCCAGAACAAAAAAAACAAACCTGACACAATTACACACACCACACACACCCACCAACGGCACTATAAAACACCCCCCAAAACACCCCCAAACCTTTGCAAACACAAGAAGATCGCCACACTGTGCCACGTCAATCCCACAGACAAGTGCACCCACATACCACAACGTCCCATACATCCGTTACGCACCACACACCATACACCCCACCACTTCACCCATCACCCTCTGCACAACACACACATGACGCAACACCCATGTCTCCACAAAGCCACCCCCGTTTCACGGCTGAGGAGTTGCGGGTCATGGTCGAGGAAATAGTCAGGGTAGAGCCACAGCTGTACAGCAAATATCCAATGCCAGGAAGATGGAGCTATGGCGGAGAATTGTGGACAGAGTGAATGCCATGGGACAACATCCACGCACAAGGGACGACATAAGGAAGAGGTGGAACGACCTACGGGAGAAGGTGCATTCCATTGCAGTAAGGCACCAGCTTGCCATCAGGAGGACTGGCGGTCAACACCCACCTCCTCCCTCACAGCTGACAGCATGGAAGGAGCATGCCCTGGCCATACTGCATCCTGAGGGACTCACTGGAGTAACCAGAGGACTTGACACTGGTGAGTCACCATTTACAACCTATCACCCTCCCCCAATACCTGCATGCCATCTCACCCCCTCACCCTGACTCCCTTCATCCCACTCCATCCCACACAGTGCTCCACCCCAATTACCACACCAAAATGTCAAACCCTGCATTCCATACACACTGCAAGCACATCCCTTCCAGCTCTGCATGCACACCCACCACCAGTGCATGCACAGCATGTAGGACTACCAATCCCACAATCCATTACCACACACTACCAAAGATGGGAGGACAACACCAATATCATTGGGAAAGCCAGAAGTGCAGACTATGTTACAGACAAGTACCCTAACACATCACTTACATCCCCACAAGTGCCCCAGCCAATGTCAGTGGTGAGGAGGTGCCACAGCTACATAGTCCCCCACCAGAAGATGCCCCCAGTAATGACAGCAACTCAGGAGGTCTGGATCTGAATAGACTCTCTGGGACCACTGGTCAGTCAGCTACCCCATCCCAATGCCAGTCCTCAACAAGGCCCCCCTCTGAATCAAGCACCACAGTAGCCAGCCAACACCCCCAAACCTTTGTCCCCATGACATGTCAATCAGTAGTGTGCCCACCTGTACAGGGACCTTAGCCCACACCACACAGGCAAGACAATGAGGGTCCTGGTGTCAGTGGGAGTGGGCACACCGTTCAGGGGACACAGGCACAGGGGACCAGGGACAGTCAGAGGATAGCTGTGCGCTGCGGGAGGACAGGCCCAGGAAAACCACTACCCAGGAGGCACTCACAAATGTCTTAGGGGCATACCAGCAATCCCAGGACAGGATGGGTCAGGTGCTCAATATCATGCAGGAGAACCAGCGGCTCTAGTGGTGGTTGAGGGAGCTACAGCCCACAGGACCCAGGAGGCAGAGTCCACAACGCCAAGGGGACCAGTGGTATGGAGGGCGAGGTGAGCACCACGGGGGAGACAGGAGCTGAATCAACTGACTCTGAGTCCTCCTCCGATGGAAGCTCCCTGGTGGTGGTGGACCCCTCTGGGACCACCTCAGCAACTTCATCTTCCACCACCCCCGTACCAGCACCGCCCTCCCAGTAGCCCCCCGCCGAGTTGCCCGTGCCCGCTCACCCAGGAGGGTGGGCATCTCCTTTGCCCCAGGCACCTCAGCCCCTGGCCCAGTCAGCCCTGCTGCCCACAATGAGGAGGCAGTTGACCTCCTAAGATCCATCTGTGTAGGGCAGTCAACCATAGTGAATGCCATCCAGGGGCTGGTATTCCAGATGCAGCAATGCAGTGCCTTTCTGGAGGGCATTCACGGTGGTTTGGTGACCCTACAGAGATCGTTTCAGACTCTTGCCTCCTCTATGATGGCAGCCAGTGTCCCTGTTTCTTCCGTCTCCCCTCCAACTACCTCTTCCCAGTCCCTCTCTCATCTTCCCCAACCCATGCACACATTCTGACAAGCATAAACCAAAAACAACAGGCAGGACTCGCACAGACAAACACAGGCACCACACTTCAGTCCACAAGCACACACACAGGCAACACACAGATGCACACACAACATCAGCCACTGCCTCACTGCCTCTCACTCCTCCTCCTCCCTCACAGTCACATCAGCACTCACACCTGCATGCACTGCATCAACAGTCCCAGATCCTGCCACCTGTATAGCCTTGCCCACAGTCACCACAACAGCAGATCTGCAGACATGCACCCCACACACGACATGCGCAGCCACCACCATCATCACCTCATGCAGCACACCCACCTCACACCAGCACAACATCCATCTACACGTCCCGTTTGTCCTCCTCCACCCTGTCTGCCCCCCAAAGACACACAAACGCTCCCACTCAGACCCCCAACAGCCATCCACCTCATACACGCACACTGTCCATTCACCTGCACCCAAGTCCAGCACACCTCCTCCTCCTACAACCACTCCCTCTACCTCCACTCCCGTACCTCCTCTCACATCCTGCCCCACTGGTCTGAAGAAGCTTTTACTTTACCATCTTGCTCTCTTCCCTACCCCACCCCCGGTCCTGCCCGTGAAAGTAAAGTCTCACCCTCCCAGCCCAGTACCTCCAGCTCCAGACCGACTCCTGTTTCTCCTCCTAAGTGTACTCCTGCCACTAAGTTGAAGAAGGGTGGCACTCCGGCCCCCCATTCAAAGGCCACTCCTCCGCCTCCAAGCCGGAAGGGCAAGGACCCGGCCCCTCCCAAACCCAAGCCCAAGGACCCCCTGCAAAAAAGAAACCCCTCCAACCCCCCTATGATCCCCTGCCCCCTGAGGTGCCTGCCTACCGTTACCATGATGCCCCTGCCCAGTGGGGTGACTGGGCTGTCAGGAGTCACGTTGTGCCTTGGACGTTGCCCTGAGCATTGTGACTCACTTGGACTGGCCCATGGCCCTATCTGTAAATATGTGTATTTGCAATCTTGAGGTCGCTATGCCCAACGTAGTACAGTGGTTGGACCAAAGGTATGTGTCCTGGCTTTCTTTACTACTGGATTATGTTGGTGTGGGATTTCTCAGCAGTTTGTACTGAGTGTGTGGTGTGTTGTGCATGTGTGTGCCACTCTCTCCTCCCTCCGTCCCCTGTGTGCTAGGCGGCTGTACACACCGTTGTCGTATTAGTCAGCGTTGGTGCTTCTGGATTGCCATGGCTTGGTACAGCATCGGAATGACTTCCAGTTCTGGTTCCATAGCGGCCGCGGGCTCCTCTGTGTCCCTGGAGGTGATTGTCTCCTTTTATATGATGTATTGCGGCCAGGCTTTTGGTGGCTTTGCCAATGCCCTGGAAATCCTGGCGATCTGCTATGTCATAATATGGTGGGAAGATCCTTGTCTTAAGCCTGCCTGGAGATGGCCACCGCCGTGTTCAGTGGTCGTACCGCACTGGTGGTTGGGGTGGTACATTGACTGTCTATAGGAGGGATCACCGCCATGATCATAATTTGGCGGTCATTACCGCCGGCCTGGTGGCGGTACTACTGCCATCCCCGGTGTGGCAGTCAGATGACCGCCAATGTCATAATGACCACTATAGCCTTGAGGCTCATGCACTAAAGTGTTGGGTGTTGCCCTCTCTCCTTCCCGTCTCCTTCTCCCCCCCTCAGTGCACTGACTCCCATGACTCTTGTTTGTCCCCTTCGCCCCCTTTATGAGCTAGATTACTGTGAGATTACTGATGCATCCCCCTATTATTGGCTCTGCAAGATTGTTTTTGAAAAATCTGCTATACTTTTGTTGATTTTTTTATTCTGTCTCCTCAGAGATTTTTGTACTGTTTGCAACACCTATCTTAAATGTAAATAAATAAATTTGCCCAAGGAAAGTATTTACAGGAAGAAAAGAAAATACTCTGTAGTCATACTGGAGTAAAGATGGACGTGTGATGTGGAAAGCGTTAAGTACGTATGGAAAAAAGTCAAATGAACTATGACATCAGGAAAGGTGTGAAAAAATTGGACCTGACAGTGGGGGCCTTGTTAATAATAAAGAAACCTGTGTTGTCTAAAGATGTTGACAGGTCCTCAATGGACTGTCAGACTTATTATGACTGTTATGCTATCAAAGTTGAGGACGATAGGATTTCTAATCCTAATCGTGTGGTGCTGTACAAAGAAAACAATTTACCTTAATGCTGTACTTTATTTATTAGAATTTTTTTGTTCAGTTTTCTTCCATCTATTTGGTTAGATTTTTGTTGAGTAAGGAGGTGGGTGTGGTATTCTAATACTGTGGAGCTGAGAAGGAATTTGGAATGTGTGGATGTAAGGGGGTTGCAGCCCAGCTGTGATGTTAGAGTTTTCCATGATCAGTTACAGTTAGGGCATGATTTAGATATTGGCAGACGAGTTATCCCGCCCGCTGAAATCTAAATCCCATTATATCCCGTGGAATTTCGATTTCAGTAGAACGGGATATGCATCACTTTTGTGATGGTGTACCTCATCCGCCAATATCTAAGTCAGGCCCCTAGTCTTGACTGCTGTCTGACCTATTGGGTGGGATGCTCTTCAATAAAGGACCTACTCACATTTGGATGGACTTGGAGTGCTTTATTACACTCCCTACATAAATGAGCCTACATGAACACTTGAGTATGCACACACAGTAATCTGCTGCACAGGTAAGGTGTTTCCTTATCTTTGTCCACCTCCCAAAACATGCCTGATGCTTTACAATGTTCACAAACCCTTTCAGTCACCCAACCGTATGGTTCTGGTCTCAGCATCCAAATAACTATAAACAAAGAACATACGTTTAAGATATAGGGCTTGATTTTGAACGGGTTACTCTGTCACAACAGTTATCCTATTTCTAATTTAATGAGTGCATACACTTGACTACAAAATATTTGTTCACTTGGTTCCAAATCGATCTTATTATATTAAATTATTTTAAGATAGTAACACTTCACCTTTTTCCTATTAAATACATCACTAAACTCTTCATTATAGGAGGGTAGAAAAATTATAAAACCAATGACTGGTGACATGCCAATTTCTGCAACCTCTTTAAAGGGCAACTCTCTCCTTAGATGCACATGTAGTCAAACATCTAACCTTCCAACAAACATAATTCAACTGTGCTATTCTTGTACCCTTATCAACAAGAGTTATGTAAGTTACCCAAAGCACTTCCGACATTACCTTGAACTGAGGAGCATCTATCAGATTAAAGAAAATCTTTTTATTTTAGTTTCCAAAGAAATTATTGAAGCAGTACTGGACCTGAGGACAGACTAGACACATCCACTCTGAAATATTTTTTTAATTACAGGAACTTGCAGTTGCAATGGGCATATAGGGGGTGATTCTAACCCTGGCGGTCGGTGATAAAGCGGCGGCCAACCCGCCAACAGGCCGGCGGTCCAAAAAATGGAATTCTGACCCTGGCGGGAACCGCCAACACAGCCCGCCACATTAACACTCCGACCGCCACCGCGGTACAGACAAACAGCGCGGCGGTCACCGCCAACAGGCAGGTGGCAGACAATGTACCGCCCACAGTATCACAACTCACCAATCCGCCACCTTTTCCGGGGCGGGAGCCCCGCCGATAAAAACACGGCGGAAACAGACTACGGACGGGAAAACGCTCACCAAAACACACTCCACGAGTACGGAGGACAGCATGGAACCCGAATTAAACATCCTACCTGCACTCGTCTACCTGCTCATCTACCACGAGTACGAACTCCGGCGCAGACGACAACGGTGAGTACTGCACCTACGACACACGGGAGGGGGGAGGAGGAAAGGTTACGGGCACACACATCTGCGACCCCCACCCCCCCAAACTTTGTACACACCAATGCAGAGCAACAATGCACAGTGACACCACCCAAACCCCCCTGAAAAATGCAAAGACATAATTAAATTGTGAACCAAATTTTTATATAAAAAATAGACTCTGAGACGTATCGGCAACTATGCAAAATATCCATAACAAAATAATACTATACACACTGCCATGGCGAACCGAGGCAATTAGTCCGCTACATCCAAGTCAAATGGAACAGTCCGTGGGCTACAGTGTAGCGAAACAAGGGCAAAGCCCACACAGGAGACCTGAGTCCTTTGGAGAGAACACTGCAGGGGCATCTGATGAAAATACTACAGGCACCTCAGGGGGAAGGGAAGGGGGGGGCACCACAGCCACATGAGTCCACGACGCAAGATCCACGAAGGGGCCACCATGCCCACTGTACCATCCTGGGGAGTGCAAAGCCACAGTCTCTCAAGTCTCTACAGTGGGTGGCTTGCCCACTGTACCATCCTGGGGAATGCAAAGCCACAGTCTCTCAAGTCTCTACAGTGGGTGGCTTGCCCACTGTACCATCCTGGGGAGTGCAAAGCCACAGTCTCTCAAGTCTCTACAGTGGGTGGCTTGCCCACTGTACCATCCTGGGGAGTGCAAAGCCACAGTCTCTCAAGTGGATAACAGTCTCCACTGGTCAAGGAGGAGGCATGGTGGGCACAGTGAACCATAAACAGTGCTTGAGATGAAGGGGCCCAGCGGAGCGGTGCTTGAGACGGCGGGGCCCAGCGGAGCGGTGCTTGAGACGGCGGGGCCCAGCGGAACGGTGCTTGAGATGAAGGGGCCCAGCGGAGCGGTGCTTGAGATGAAGGGGCCCAGCGGAGCGGTGCTTGAGACGGCGGGGCCCAGCGGAGCGGTGCTTGAGATGAAGGGGCCCAGCGGAGCGGTGCTTGAGACGGCGGGGCCCAGCGGAGCGGTGCTTGAGACGGCGGGGCCCAGCGGAGCGGTGCTTGAGACGGCGGGGCCCAGCGGACCGGTGCTTGAGATGAAGGGGCCCAGCGGAGCGGTGCTTGAGATGAAGGGGCCCAGCGGAGCGGTGCTTGAGACGGCGGGGCCCAGCGGAACGGTGCTTGAGATGAAGGGGCCCAGCGGAGCGGTGCTTGAGACGGCGGGGCCCAGCGGAGCGGTGCTTGAGATGGCGGGGCCCAGCGGAGCGGTGCTTGAGATGAAGGGGCCCAGCGGAGCGGTGCTTGAGACGGCGGGGCCCAGCGGAGCGGTGCTTGAGACGGCGGGGCCCAGCGGAGCGGTGCTTGAGATGAAGGGGCCCAGCGGAGCGGTGCTTGAGACGGCGGGGCCCAGCGGAGCGGTGCTTGAGACGGCGGGGCCCAGCGGAGCTGTGCTTGAGACGGCGGGCCCTGTTCAGCGGTGCTCTTCTGCACGGCGGGCCCCTGTTCAGCTGTGCCTATCTTCACGGCGGGCCCTGTTCAGCGGTGCTCTTCTCCACGGCGGGCCCTGTTCAGCGGTGCTCTTCTGCACGGCGGGCCCCTGTTCAGCGGTGCCTATCTTCACGGCGGGCCCTGTTCAGCGGTGCTCTTCTCCACGGCGGGCCCTGTTCAGCGGTGCTCTTCTGCACGGCGGGCCCCTGTTCAGCGGTGCCTATCTTCACGGCGGGCCCTGTTCAGCGGTGCTCTTCTCCACGGCGGGCCCTGTTCAGCGGTGCTCTTCTGCACGGCGGGCCCCTGTTCAGCGGTGCCTATCTTCACGGCGGGCCCTGTTCAGCGGTGCTCTTCTCCACGGCGGGCCCTGTTCAGCGGTGCTCTTCTGCACGGCGGGCCCCTGTTCAGCGGTGCTCTTCTGCACGGCGGGCCCCTGTTCAGCGGTGCTCTTCTCCACGGCGGGCCCTGTTCAGCGGTGCTCTTCTGCACAGCGGGCCCCTGTTCAGCGGTGCCTATCTTCACGGCGGGCCCTGTTCAGCGATGCTCTTCTCCACGGCGGGCCCTGTTCAGCGGTGCTCTTCTCCACGGCGGGCCCTGTTCAGCGGTGCTCTTCTGCACAGCGGGCCCCTGTTCAGCGGTGCCTATCTTCACGGCGGGCCCTGTTCAGCGGTGCTCTTCTCCACGGCGGGCCCTGTTCAGCGGTGCTCTTCTCCACGGAGGGCCCTGTTCAGCGGTGCTCTTCTGCACGGCGGGCCCCTGTTCAGCGGTGCTCTTCTCCACGGCGGGCCCTGTTCAGCGGTGCTCTTCTCCACGGCGGGCCCTGTTCAGCGGTGCACATCCAGTAGGTTCAAGGGAGCCAGACCTAGCCTGGACTCCGGGCTCAGACGCCCTCCGGCCGTGATGTTCCTGGGCCCTTCGGTGACGGGGTCCTGGGCCCTTTGGTGTCCTCCTTTCCAGCTGGGATGTGGCATGTGGGGCCCACCTGCTCCGCGCTCCTGCTGGCTGACGTCTCCGCCCTGCTGCCCTTACGCTCCTTAGATGGGGCTCTCGGGCCCTTGCCTCCCCTAGACGTTGTGGCTGGTGAAGTGGGCAAACTCTGCTCCTTGGGGGCAGCCGTGTCAGTCTTCGCACGGCGGCCCTTGTGTTTCCTGGTCCTCTTGCCGGGGGGGGGGGCTGGATGTGTCCTTGCTGCTGATGGAGGTGTCACTGCTGGCAAAGGGTGGGCTCCAGAACCCATGCACAACAGTGACACCCGAAGTTGGGCTGGTGGTGGCTGTGGTGCTCTTGGGACTCTTTGCAGATGGAGGGGGTAGGTCATCGGAGGGGAAGAGGTCAAGATTAGCCAGGAAAAGTTTTTTAGGGCCAAGGTAAAAGGTAGGAGAAGTGGAGATGGAAGTGGAGGAAGAGGATGTGGTTGTAGGAGAGTCAGGTGTGCTGTCATTGGGTGAAGGTGCAGGTGCTGTAGGCTGTTGTGAGGTGGATGTCTGTTGGGTGGGTGTCTGCCTGCGTTTGTGTGTCTTGGAAGGGGTGGTGACAGACACAGTGGGAGAGGACACAGGGGACGTGTAAATGGCAGTGGGGGTGGTGACTGCACGCGTGCGGACTGTACAGGAGGGTGTGGTGGTGATGGAAGCACTGGCTGATGTTGGTGTGCATGCAGGTGTGAGTGGAGACGTCACAGGGAGGGAGGAGGGAGACGAGGAGGAGGGGGACACAGGGGTGGTAGTGACTGTTGGGATGTCTGCATCTGTGTGTTGCTTGGGTGAGTGTTTGTGGGATCTGTGGTGCTTGTGTCTGGATGAGCTGCCCTTGGGTGTTGAGGTGTGTGCAGGCTGGTCAGATGGTGTGGATGGGATAGGCTGAGGAACAGGAGACAGAGATAGGGTGGAGGCAGTCAGAAGAGGGAGGCTGGAAACAGGGACAATGGCTGCCGTCAGTGCTGAGGCCAGAGCATTGAACGATCGTTGATGGGCAGCCTGACCCGAATGAATGCCCTCCAGGTAGGCATTGCTCCGATGCACCTCCCTTTCTACCCCCTGGATGGCATTCAAAAGGGTAGTCTGCCCAACAATGAGTGTCCTGAGGAGATCAATGACCTCTTCACTGAGGGCAGCAGGGGTAACAGGGGCAGGGGCTGAGGTGCCTGGGGCGAAGGAGACGCCCGCCTTCCTGGGTGAGCGGGCACGGAGCGTAGGCTGAGGGGCTGCTGGGAGGGCGGGGCTGGTGCGCTGGGTGGCGGCTGTACCTGTAGAGGCGGGGGGCCCGGATGTTGCCGCCACCGCTAGGGAGCTTCCATCCGAGGACGGGTCGCTGTCGCTGCTCTCACCAGCGGTCCCCGTCGTGGTGCTCCCCTCGCCCTCCGGCTCACTTCGGCCCTCGGTGTCTGTTCCTGTGCCCACGGGGCCTTGTGGCTTGCAGCTCCCTCGTGCTCCGATGCCAAATCTCCTCCGCCTGATGATGCTAATGCACACATGCACAAGAAGATGAAGAAGAATGGTGGGGGGAGAAAGAGAAGACCTGGTTGAGTGCATGCAATGTCAACACCGTTGGCGGAGAGGACAGACACAGGAGCCGCATGCACTAAGCCGCGCATTCGGGGCACACTACTCAGTACTTCTGACTCGGACAACAGGTCAGGAGACGACAAGCGCGCACATGTGTGAGGCTGGACCATCAATAGCTGGACTTGTCACCCTACGGAGGTGGGGGCCGGGAGCACAGGGCCATGCCTAAGGGAGAGGACTACACTACAGAAAGCGCCCTGGCCTAATGTCACCCCCAACCCTCCTCCCCCACCCAGACGCCTCCACTGCGCAGAAAGATAGCTGAATGTGCTGATACTCACCCCCTTGTGTCTGCTGTGATGCTCTCAAGTGCCCATCCAACTCCGGGTAGGCCACCGCCAGGATCCGGGACATCAGGGGGGTCAGGGTACGACTGGCACCCCTCCTAGGTTGGGAGGCCATCCCCAGCAGTGACTCGGCGGTCTTCCTGGTTCCGCTGCGGATGTCCTCCCACCTCTTGCGGCAGTGGGTGCCCCGTCTGACGTGGACCCCCAGGGCCCGGACTTCCTTGGCGATGGCACGCCAAATCCCGACTTTCTGATGGGCGCTGACCTATGTGACATGTACAGGGTGGGAAGGAAACAATCATCAACTTACTGCATGTTAGATGTGATTGGCCCCCCCTCCCCAACCTTGCAATATAGCACATGCTCTCATCTGTCGTGCGTTGCACTCCTCATTCGCCCCCCACCAACTTACATCCACCCCACTCCACACAGGCATCGCCCATTCCATGTGCACCCGGTGTACTCACCTGTTGGTCTGGAGGACCGTAGAGTAACGCATACTGGGGGAGGACCCCATCCACGAGCTTCTCCAACTCTTCAGACGTGAAGGCAGGGGCCCTTTCCCCAGTCGCAGCAGCCATTGTCACTTCCAGACCGAGTTCACAGCAGCACTTGCAGTATAGGTCCTCTCCTGTGGATGATCAGGTCTCGAGTGATTAAGCAGATGGAAAATGGCGGTCACGCCCGTGGCGGTGCGTACCGCGGCGGTGCGTACCGCGACCGCCGGCGCACCTCATCATTGGCTCCTGAAACCCATAGGCTTCAATGTTATCCAATGCGGCTCCGTATAGCGGTCTTCGACCGCCTACCGCCACGGTGTGCTCCGCCAGCGCAGTGACCTCACATCCCATTGTCCCACTTCACAGGTCAGGCAGCCGCCATTTCAAGGGCCCACATGGCATAATTTCTACTGCGACACACAGGCCTAGGCCTGGCATTGCCACACATACACGCCTTTCAATACCTAGATAACCGTGTGCCATGCAAGCAGTGGTGAACGTACCAGTGATTATCTTGACTCTGTGCTCCATGGTGTCCTTCCTAGGCACCGTCCGCTGGGATTTGCGAGGAGAAGGATGAATCCTCGCGTGTACCGACCGCTGGTGGACCTGTCGACAATGGAAGAACGCCACATCATACTACGATACCGACTTGACCGTGCCACCATCCATGAACTGTGTGCCCAGCTGGAGCCAGCCCTGATGTCCCCCATCCGCCAACCCACAGGAATTCCCCCTCTGGTGCAGGTGCTGTCAGTCCTCCATTTTCTTGCAAGTGGCTCATTCCAGACAACAGTGGCCATGTCATCTGGAATGTCTCAGCCAATGTTTTCTAAGGTGTTGTCTAGAGTGTTGTCTGCCCTGACGAAACACATGCGGAGTTACATTATATTCCCAGAGGAGGTTGATTTGCCCACTGTGAAGGGTGATTTTTATGCCCTTGGACATATTCCCAACATAATTGGTGCCATTGATGGGACCCATGTAGCCTTAGTCCCCCCAAAAGACGATGAGCAGGTGTACAGAAACAGGAAGAGTTACCATTCGATGAACGTCCAGGTGGTCTGTTTGGCTGACCAGTACATCTCCCATGTGAATGCCATGTTCCCTGGGTCAGTGCATGACGCGTATGTGATGCGTAATAGCAGCATCCCTTTTGTGATGGAACAGCTACAGAGACAACGTGTGTGGCTAATAGGTGACTCTGGTTACCCCAACCTGCCTTGGCTATTGACCCCAGTGAGGAATCCCCGGACCAGGGCTGAGGAACGGTACAATGAGGCCCATGGGCGAACTAGGAGGGTCATTGAAAGAACCTTTGGCCTCCTGAAGGCCAGGTTTAGGTGTCTGCATATGACAGGGGGATCCCTGATGTACTCACCAAAGAAGGTGTGCCAGATCATCGTGGCCTGCTGTATGCTTCACAATCTGGCATTGCGACGTCAGGTGCCTTTCCTGCAGGAGGATGGTCCAGATGGTGGTGTTGAAGCAGCTGTAGAGCCTGTGGAGAGTGAAGAGGAGGAAGACTCAGAGGACGACCCAGACAACAGGGACAGAGTTATCCAACAGTATTTTCAGTAGCACACAGGTAAGAATCACACATGCCATTTTAATTTTCCTGACTGCCTCGTTTTTCTCAACTTTGTCTATGACCCCCCAGTTATTTGAAACTGATGTTTGATTCTCCCTTCCCTTTTCAGTGCTGTATGACCCACTGCGTGACTTCTGCTTGGTTAGCCCATGGACTAATGCTTATTGATCTCGGTATGTGTTCAGCACAAAGTTTACAGAACATAATTGATCGGTAATGTTTTTTACATTTGTAAATAATACAGCCTGACTCCAGCATGATTTCAGTGCATTGAGTGATTTATTTTTGGTGCTAGATTATGGTACATGATATAAACACGGTGATGGGTGGGGGTGGAGTAATGGCCATGGCAGAGTCCAGTTCTCAGTCTCACAGGTGCATTGTCCATATGCCTGTGGAAGGATGGAGCAGGGGCAGTTCAAGGTTGGACAGGGTGGCAATGTGGGACAGTGGGATGACTTCAGGGGGTATCTCATGCTGGCGGGGGTCTTGACATCCTACTCTGTCGATTTTTTTGATCTCAGGCTCCTCTTGCGGGGTGGTTGTTCTTCAGCAGGAGGTGGGGTTCTGGTGGCCTGTCGTTGTGGTGGGGCCTCCTGTCCACTAGCGCCGGCGGAGGTGGTAGGCTGTTCCTGGTCCGGGCTAGTGACAGGGGCCCTGTGTGGTGCCACATGGTCCCGCAACGTGTCTTCTATCCGGTGGAGGGCCTGGACTAGGCTCCCCATGGCGGTAGAGATGGTGGTGAGATGATTGTTGAACCCCATGTAGCGTTCCTCCTGCTGTGCCTGGATCTCCTGGAACCTGGCCAGTACCGTCGCCATCGTCTCTTGTGAGCGGTGGTAGGCTGCCATGATGGTGGTGAGGGCCTCTTGGAGAGTCGGTTCCCTGGGCCTCTCCTCCCCCCCTGTCGCACAGCAGCCCTCCGAGTTGCCCTGTTTCCCCCGGACTCTGTCCCCTGGACGGTGTGCCCACTACCACTGCCCCCAGGTCCCTGTTGTTGTTGGGGTGGTGGGTTAGCCTGGGGGCCCTGTAGTGGCAGACACACCGCTGATTGACCTGTCCTAGAGACAGAGCCATGGGCCCGCTGGGTGGGAGCTGTGCTGTTGTTCCCAGAGGGGGTTGGGTCTGCAGTGGCCTGTGTCTGGGTGAGGGGAACCGACTGCCCAGAGGTCCCCGATGGTCCGGGCTGGTCATCAGGGTCCAGGTCGACCGAGCTGCTGTCATCACTAGGGGCCTGTTCCGGGGGTGGGATGGACATTTCTGGTCCCTCCTGACCGGTGTGTTGTCGTTCGGGTCCTGCATGGGGTAAGAGGGTATGGTTATTGTTTCTGTGTGTGCATTAGCTTGCGTTTTATGGGTGCCCTTGTCCCCCAGTGCTGGCATTCCCTTGGGGGAGGTGTTGTGAGGGTGTTTTGTGGGGGGGGGGGATGGGTATGTGTAGTGGTCATGCTTAGGTGATGGGTGTCCATAGTTTGGGGATGGCATGCAGGGGTTGGTGTTGGGTGGGTTGTGCTGGGGAGACATTCTCAGGGAGGATGTGTGATGGGGAGTTGGGGGTGAGGGTGGTGGTGGGGCCTGTGTGTGGGGAACCGACTGTCCAGAGGTCCCCGATGGTCCGGGCTGGTCGTCAGGTTCCAGGTCGACAGAGCTGCTGTCATCACTGGGTGCCTCTTCCGGGGGGGGGGATGGACATTTCTGGACCCTCCTGGCCGGTGTGTTGGCGTTCGGGTCCTGCATGGGGTAAGAGAGTATGGTTATTGTTTCTGTGTGTGCTATTGTGTGCGATTTATGGGTGCCCTTGTCCCCCAGTGCTGTCATTCCCTTGGGGGAGGTGTTGTGGGGGTGTTGGGGGGGGGTATGTGCAGTGGTCATGCTTAGGTGATGGGTGTCCATAGTTTGTGGTGGCATGCAGGGGTTGGTGTTGGGTGGGTTGTGCTGGGGAGACATTCTCAGGGAGGATGTGTGATGGGGAGTTGGGGGTGAGGGTGGTGGTGGGGGTTGGCATGCTGGGGGGGGTGAAGTAGTTGAGATTGTACTTACCAGAGTCCATTCCTCCGTGTACTCCAGCGAGGCCATCAGGATGCAGGATGTTTAGTACCTCTTGCTCCCATGCTGTGAATTCGGGTGGTGTGGGTGGGGGTCCCCCGCCAGTCTTCTGCACTGCGATGTTGTGTCGCGAGACCATCGAGCGCACCTTTCCCCGTAAGTCGTTCCAACGTTTGCGGATGTCCTCTCGATTTCTGGGATGCTGTCCCACCGCGTTGACCCTGTCCACGATCCGCTGCCATAGCTCCGCCTTCCTGGCTATAGTGGTGTGCTGCACCTGTGAGCCGAAGAGCTGGGGTTCGACTCTTATGATCTCCTCCACCATGACCCGGAGTTCTTGGTCCGAAAAGCGTGGGTGCCTTTGGGGTGCCATGGGGTGGTGTGGATGAGGTGTGGGGTGGTGTATATGGTGAAGAGTGTGTTGGTGTGTGGTGCTTTGTGCTTCTATCTGGTGTGTGTGATGGTGTAGTGTGCCTCTGTGTGATGTAGCTCTCTATTCTGTGATGTGTCTCTCTCTCCTTCGTCTATGATCTTCGGTCGTAGGGGTTTGTGGGTGATGTGGGTGTGTGTTTTATAGTTGGTTGGATGTGTGGGAGTGTTGTTTGTATGTGTGTCAGGTGTGTGTATTTTGAATTGTCCAATGTGGCAGTGTTTTGGAGCTGTGTGTGTATTTTGACCGCAGCGGTGTGTCCCGCCAATGGAATACCGCGGTTGAAAGACCGCCGTGTGGATTCGTGGGTCAGAATGGCATGGGCGTGTTTGTGTTGGCGTGGCGGTGGAGGTTTGGTCATCTCCAGTTTTCTGCGGCCGGCTGATGTGGCGGCCTTCCTTGGATGTCGGGATTTTGGCAGTTCCGCCGTTGTGGGTCAGAATGACCGTGGCGGTTTACCGCGGCAGCGGCGGTAGAATGGCGGACTTCTGACCGGCGGTAAGGGCCTTTTACCGCCGAGGTCAGAATGACCCCCATAGTTCCTTGAGAACCCTGAATCAAAAATTCCCACCTTGACCTTGTGACAAAATCATTTTCATGTGAACTATCACACAAGCCACATAATTTCCTCACTCTTAGCCAAGTTTTCTGCCATCTGCCACCCGGATTATATTGTCAGTGCTTGCTTCTAAAATCATCTAGGTTTACTCTACATTCTTTCACAAAACGACTTGACCTTCCACAATACAAATATAAATCATATTTTTAATTTACTACAAGTCCTCATTTACTGCCTAATTGCATAGATTTTGATGTTTCTATAAGTCTATTTTCCTCTAATGTAAGCCAAACTTGTAATATTTTAGTTTTTTAAAAAATATTCAGGCAACCATTGGTCTAACTGAACCACTAAATCTATGAACTCTTCATACTTAGTACAAGAATTTACACTTGTGATAAAACATACATCAATTCACTTTGCAGCCCTTGTTAGCAAATGAAGGCCCTTTTCTCTGCTTGCCAATTGGTTCCAACTACCAAGCAAATGAATGTGATAATATAACTTAACAGACCCAGATGGCTCTGGTTTAAGGTTAATATCTAAAGAGAGAGTGTGAGACTCCCTGTAGAACAATTTTCTTATTTGATCATAAAAGGCAAGGAAATAATATCACAAGAGATAGTTCTCTCTACTAATATAATGTTCCGTTTACCATATTCCTACCTAATACAATGGCTACTTTAGCTTGATCTTTGGGGAGGGTCATGGATTTACACAAGAAATGTAATTGACATTGCTAAACAAATAAGGCAGTCTTTTGGGTCTCTAGGACAACTTTAAGGATGTACTAAACATATAATTGAAGTCACCGAAGAGCAAGGATGTGCAAACAACTTGGTGCCTCATGAAGGAGATCGTAATTCCCATAGTTCTGCATTTTTTGGATACTCTAGGCAAAAGCACCTTACTACCATCGCCCCTCTATATTTTAAATATACTACCTGTCTCTTATTTCACTGCTATTTATTCGGGCTGTAGAGTCTTTTTTTCTCCTACTTCAGTGAACTAACCTCCTGTTTAACTTAGTACTAAAAGCTAATATCTGAGATAGAGTAGTGCCAATACTTAGGTTGGATGATAATGTGGGCAAGGCAATCTGTCAGGAAGCACTAATGTACTCTGGAACCAACAGGAGAAATGCACTCCTTCATCTTTTACTGCCTACAGTGGTCACATACAGCAAGGATGCGAGGGGCAGTAGAGGAAATGAGATAAGGGGAATGGAATAAGGGAGAAAACAGTAGGGTGTGTGTAACTCACATACTGAGCTTGTTAAACCTGGCATCCTTGGCATTGTTCCCTCCCCCCGACTTTTTGCCTCCAAGCCCTCTGTTTTGCTGTCTTCATTTTTGCTGGCCTTGGGATTCTGCGCACTTTACCTCTGCTAACCAGTGCTAAAGTGCTTATACTCTTTCGCTAAATGTGGTAACATTGGCTTATCCCCAGTTGGCATATTTAATTTACTTATAAGTCCCCAGTAAAGTACACTACATTTGTCCAGGTACTTTAAATTAAATGCTAGTAGTGGGTCTGCAGCACTGATTGTGCCACCCACTTAAGTAACCTTTTAAACATGACTCAGGCCTGCCGCTAGAGAGCCTGTGTATGCACTTTTGAGCTGCCATGTTGAAATAACACTTTTGCCAGGCCCAAAACTTATTTTTTATAAATATAAGCTTACCCTAAGATAGGCCATAAGCAGCCCTCAGGGCAGAGTGCAGTGTGTTTAAAAAGTAGGACATACATTTTCTAGTTTTACATGTCCTGGTAGTAAAAAAAACATGTAAATTCGTTTTTCACAAATGGAAGGCCTATCTCTCCCATAGGTTAACACTGGGATTACCTTATTATATCGTCCGTTTTTCGAGTTTTGTGTCTCTGGATTTACAATTTAAAATCACAATTTATGGTGAAGTAGGATTTTAAATGCCACTTTTCAAAAGTTAGTATTTTCTTGCCTTAGTCATTTGGTGCCTGCTGCCTGTCTCTGATCACATGTCTTGGGTGAGAGACAGCTGAGCTTTGTGTATTACTCCTGAGCAGCCACACAAAAGGGAGAGTAGGTGGGACATGATGGGCAATCTGTGTCTTAATGGGCCATTCTGGGAAGGTTGGGAGGGAGGAGCTGGACACAGCCTCAATTATATCTGAAAAGGCTGTGTCCTATCTTGTTTTGAGTCTGGTGCAAAGGGAGGAAAGGCAGTGGTTCTGTGCACTTCAATAGCATCTCTTTGAAGTCTCCCCAATTCAAAGGCACAAATGAGCATAAGTACTGGATATCTGACACCATCACCTCAGTACACTTCTGGACCTGTGGACACTGCCAAGAAAAAAGACTGCTGCACTACTACCAGGACTGCCACTCTGTTGGACGGACTGCTATTCTGCTTGACTTCTCCTTTGCTGTGCTGACCAGCTGCCTACAGCCCTCTTGCTTGGGAGTGAGGAGTGGACCTGCATCTCTCCAACCCAGAACACCAGAGTGACTCCAAGGGCCAGCTGACTGGTCTCCTGATTGAAGTATCAGGGATATAAAAGACATTCAGCTAACCTACATCTACACCTAGGTTCTGCCATCTGTGAGTCTACTCTCCCAAGTGGTGCCACCCCAGTCTTGGACCCTTTAAAGTGGGCTTAAGGTGTTTCCTGCAGCTGGAACGACACATTGCCACCTGTTGTGTGATCAAAACTGGTGCGTCTGCCCTATTGTGCAGATCCAAGTCAAAGCACCACTTCTCCAGTGAGGATTGACATCAGCTCATTGCCTTGGGAACTACTGCATCTTGGATCCACCTCATTGCCGCTGTTGTGTTTAGAAAATGAACGCATCTTTGCCCCTGCATGAGATAGATTGATGCATCTCCTCCACTGTAGGGATAATCGCTTAGGCCTGCTCTCCGCATCTTCCACATTGACGAGACCAGGAGCAAGGTACTTTAGATTCAGCGGGCCCAGCTCCACCGCAGTCAGTCTGAACTTTTGCTTTTTCCCCAGTCCGGCATGAGCAGATATGCCCGGTTGCCGCTTCTTGTTTCTAAGAACTATTTTACTGTTTATTTAAAAAAAATTCTAATTGCAAATTCTACTTATTGGATTTTTGTTGTTTTCATCTTGTTTTATTTAGTAAATTAAGTTCTGTTTTTATAACCAGTTGTGGTATCTTTTTGTGTGTTGTTTTCACTGTTTTGCTGTGTGAAGTGTTGCACAAATACTTTACACATTGGCTCTACTTTAAGTTTGATTGCTCTGTTCCAAGCTACCAGAGGGTGAGCAAAGGTAAATTTAGGTTGTGTTTGTTACTTACCCTGACTAGGATTGTGGTTCCTGCTTGCTCAGGGTGCGTCCCTCTGGCAACCATAAACCCAATTTCTTACTCCGCTGTAGTGAAATTGCATTAAATTACAGCAAAAGTATGCAAGATTGTATGGTATTTAGGGCTCTTTTCTTTCACCCTTGCATCTAAAATGAACCTTAGCATACATTTTGCAGCACGTAAATAGACCTGAAGGCAACAGAACATGAGCAGCAGCAGCCAGCAGTCCCTTGCGCTCACTAAGGCCCTCATTCCGACTTCGGTGGGCGGCGGGCGCCGCCCGCCAGTCGGAAACCGCCGAAAGACCGCACCGCGGTCATAAGACCGCGGGGGTCATTTTGACTTTCCCGCTGGGCCGGCGGGCGATCGCCAGAAGATCGCCCGCCGGCCCAGCGGGAAAGCCCCTGCAACGAGGAAGCCGGCTCCGAATGGAGCCGGCGGAGTTGCAGGTGTGCGACGGGTGCAGTGGCACCCATCGCGATTTACACTGTCTGCATAGCAGACAGTGAAAATCTGTATGGGGCCCTGTTAGGGGGCTCCTGCACTGCCCATGCCAGTGGCATGGGCAGTGCAGGGGCCCCCAGGGGCCCCACGACACCCGTTCCCGCCATCCTGGTTCTGGCGGTGAAAACCGCCAGAAACAGGCTGGCGGGAAGGGGGTCGGAATCCCCATGGCGGCGCTGCAAGCAGCGCCGCCATGGAGGATTCCCTGGGCCAGGGGAAAACCGGCGGGAAACCGCTGGTTCCCCTTTTCTGACCGCGGATTTACCGCCGCGGTCAGAATAGCCCTGGAAGCACCGCCAGCCTGTTGGCGGTGCTTCCGCTGCCCTCCGCCCTGGCGGTCAGAGACCGCCAGGGTTGGAATGAGGGCCTAAGTTTGTTGCTCCTATATTCTTGAGGTCGGCTTTTTGTTAAAAATTACTCAAAATTATGTGAATTGGCATAATTTTCTATAATTAAAGAACAAAATAAAATTATCAAAATTACTCTAATTATTTCAGCGTAATAAAAACTTTCCCAGGCCTATGAAACAGAGACGCTGGCCGCCACCACTTTGATGCATCATTTCTGGTAGGCAAAGGTTTCTCCATCTTGAAGTGGGTAACCAAAGGCAATGGAAGATATCTTAGTAGTCTAACATGAAAGTCCTGCCTCTAACCAGAACAGTGAAAGGATATACCCAAAGGACACTGAAATTATGAGACTCTGACTGCAGCATTTTCTGTATAATGATGGGTTCGCCACTTTTCACACATAATCCACTCTCACCTGCAATTAAAAAAAAAAAATTGTTTTGTTTCGAGCTGAAATGGATCAACCATTACTGAAATCGTGGCAACCTATGTTGCCATGCAGTTGAGGGCCATACACAAAGGTTGATTGGTCAACTTTCAGTTGTTTATTACTGCACTTAAAACTTAAACTGGTATTGATAGGCTGAATCCTTTGGCCAGATCGTGTTAACATGTGAAAAAATGACAAAGCTACAAAGTAAAAATATCACAAAATGTGGCACAATAAGTCACAGAATTTGCCCTTGTGTCTTGCCTGTAGCATCATTGTAGCATGATTGCCTAGCACGGATGCCATGAAGCGTGAGGGGTTATAGTTAATAATCTAGGATAGCTGATGCCATCTACAAAAACATGAGCGTTCAGGGACTGCTGGGAAATGTTGCTCTTGTTCATCATCAGGGTATCTTTGCATAGTGTGTTTTCTACGCATGTGAAGTCTCACACCAGACAGCATTCACACTCTGTGAATATGGCCAGTCTTGCCTTCTTTGCAATGGACTTGGAGCAAGCAAGTTTGAAGTTTAACACATGCCGCCTGACTTGACTCCTCACACTCTCTTCAGGTCATCACTTCAGGTGCACCAGAAGGAGATGCGGGGGGACCACTCAGCAGCAGGGTCCTTAATTCCATCCTCTCCTCAGGGAAATTGTCAGCCAGAAATGATGATTCGAGGAAAACACAGACTTATTCTCAAATAAGAATTTGAAGTCCATTTGATATCCCTGCTCCAGTCCAGAAAATTGCAGGGTGGTCAGCAGGCCATTTGATTTAAGGTTGGGTGACCCTCCATCTATCTGGAAAAATTCTAGGAAGTCATAATACTACCTGAGCACAGAGGGCTGTCCAGTGCTGGCACCCAGTCCAATTTCTTTGTCTATTCAGAACACCAAGTCAGCCTTGGCGTGGACTTGGGCCATCAATGAAACTGGACGCTTTCCTAGAACTGTTGCCCATCCAGTGATTTCTAAATATTGGTGTGCTTTGGTCCCCGTGTTTTAGATTTCACATTTGCTCACCTCTTTGAACTGACTGATTATAATGCTTGTGTACTTAATTTTGCAATGACAGAAATCATTAACTGGTATAAAAGTATGACCTTTTCTATTGATCAGCTTGGTAATGATGTAACAGTTGCATAATCAGTCCAGGCATATGCACGATCGTAATACTGAAACAGACTCATTTTCATGCCTAACAGATGTCCTTTCACAACAGAGACTGATCTAAGCAGTGTGAACTGTTCAGGGGAGAGCCAAGAACAGGGATATAAGCACAGCATAGCTGAAAATAAGTTAATTACTGCTCGGAGACAGTGTGCTTAATCTCTTGGGTGAACTCCAATGAGCTTTGCAGATGTCCTACTGCGCAAGTGCCAACCGGGCGAGGTTTCCTTTGACTCGCAGGCACAAGCTACAGCAGTGACATCACGGGAGAGAGTCCGGAATTAGAGTGCCATGGACCAGTTTGATTTTGGGGCACATGAACAGTGGCACTGGAAGGATTTACGAAGCTCCATTCACCTCAGTGGCTGGGGGTGGGACAGGCCAATGAGGACAAGGAGGTAGTTGGTGGCAACAATTTGTAGATCTTCACATAGGAGCAGGCTACAGGAGTGGTGCAGAGGGCAGCTATCCCCGCAGCAACATGTGTTTAGTACTGCACTCGGTTTCACTTTGAAAAACTCATTATGGAGCTGAGCCCACGGAGTGCTCCTTTATCTCAACAGTAGAGGCCCAAGAGAGGAAAGGAACGAGCTCCAGACAAAAATCGCACTAGTGGACTAAGAGGTAAGCGTGCAGTTAAGCTTCTGCTTAAGGGGCATTGTCGAACACCTCCCCCCACCCCTTTAGCAGCTACAGCAGGAGTGTGGTTCTTGATGGGCCTCCTCTGTCTGCAGCTCAGCAGACAAAGGCTCATAATTCACCTGGGAGGGTGAGTGAATGAAAGGAAGGATGGGTGGATGGATGAAATGGTGGATGGATAGATGCATGGATGAATGAGTGAAAGGATGGACGTAGGAATGGAAGAGCGAGAAGGAGAGGGGTGTATGAGTGAAAGGGTGGGTGGATGGATAGATGGATGGATGGAGTGAAAGGATGTGTTAATGTATGATGATGAGAGAAAGGATGGATCAATGGTAGAAGGACTGAAATCCTGGATGGATGAGGGGAAGGGTAAATTGATGGATGTGTGGATGGATGGACAGATGGAATGAACATATGGATGGATGAGCAAAAGGATGGATGAGTGAAAGGATGTATATAAAGGTGGATGAGTAAAACAATGGCTGAATAAGTGAAAGGCAGGGTAGATGGCTGTCTGGATGAAAGGATGGATGAGTGAAAGGGTGAATTTATGGATGAATAGATGGATGTGTGAGTAATGAAGGGATGTATGAATGGATGGATGGGTGGGACAAAAGGTGGGTGGATGGGAGTAAGGGTGGATGGCTGAGTGAAAGGGTGGATAGATGGATAACCCAAAGGGAGGATGATGGATGGAGTGAAAGGATAGATAGATGGAGTGAAAGGTTAGCTAGACGAGTTTAAGAATGGATGGATGATTGAAGGATTGATAATTGTATGGATGATATGGGATGGATAAGTGAAAGGCTGGATGATGGAGTGGATGGATAGGTGTCCCTGGACCAAATGCAGCTCTCCTTTATGGGCTCCACAGCTACACCCTCCTTGTTTTGTGGTCCATTTTTATTATATCAAGGGCAAGAGTGAATAATTATTTACTCTTGATATAATAAAAGTAAAATGCAGGCCCACTTCGGGTACAGCAGCAAACAAAGACTTCTAGTAACGTTGTCTGATTGCTGACAAAGGTGCAGGAAGGTGCCTGCACCAGCCATCAGAGAGATTGATCATTCCAGCACTGTGAGCATGTCTATGATTGTGTGTGATTTAAAGTGAGAGAGAGTCAGTGCAGATGTGAGTGAGAATGAGTGAGAATGAGTGACAGTAAGGACGAGTATATATGAGAATGAATGTGAGTGAGTGAGAGAGTGAGTGTAGCTGAGTGTTACTGTGGAGGAGACACAGTAAGACTGAGTAATTCAGAGTGAGTGGGACTTAGTGAGACAGAGTAGGTCAAAGTAGAATGAATGAAATAGTGAGACAGAGTGAGTCAGAGTGAGACAGGAAACTTAGTGCAAGAAAGTGTGAAAGAACCCTTCAAGAAAAGGCTCTTTGGAATTTGAGCCAAGGATTGTTTCACCACTTTTAAAGATCACTAGCCGCCACTGGAACTGTTCCACTTCTTCATTCAAATTAATGACCCAAAACATATTGGCAAGCTTGAGTGCCTCAGGCATTGCACTGATAATCACCACCTTCACCTGTTCTTGGGTTTAATCAACGTCATCACACTTTGCTGCTTCTTCTGGACAGATATTAATCAGGGTGGCATTTTGCATCGATATGCCACATCAAGCCGCCTTCCTGTTTTTGTAGGGGAAGAAAGAATGTGTCACTTGTGATCTGTCATGGCTCAGAAAAAGGGCCCATATACATATATATTAAAGTGGCAATATCAGCTGGGGATTACACCTTTCTTTATAGTAGTCTGTGAACTCCTCTGACTAATATTAACCTTTTTCTCTGCGTTTGGTGGATAGTAGAACTACGCCATTGTGATGCGTGTCAGAAGTCAAATGGAGGGCTCCTTGATCTTTGTCACTTAGCTTCCACAACATCTTGTCTAAGAAGTGCTTTTGAAAATGATCCATTAGAGTGGGCAGATATAGAATCAGCCTTTTACAGAAGTTCCTCACCTGGGTAGAATTCTGAGATGCAGGTGTCTCTTTTATGCCAATCGTCTTCTGTAGTTGTGCTAAGACATAATTTCCTTAAAAGTAGTCCATAATTGTCTTGGCACATTTCAGATCTATTTTCCTGGAGCACTGGTGTTAGACATCAATAGTGCTGTTGTACTGTGGCACCATAAAGAAGGCTGTCATTGTTTATATTGATGATACCCTGCAAGCCATACAGAAGCCTCAACCCATGTAGAAGCTCACACATGGAACACTGGAAACGTTTAAGTAGACAATATTTCAAAGCTTGACTTCCTATACCTTTTGAGGCCAGAATGTTTGATAGAAGATAGTTCCACATGATGGCACCCTTCAATGAGGTCATGATTGGAAAAATATTGTGCTTGATTGCGGTCAGCCATGATGTTGTCAGTGGTTATGTGTTGCTTCCTCTTGATGCTTTTGTTGGGAAGACTCATGTCCACCCATATTCAAACCACATCAGACTACTGCTGCATGGTGAATGGCTAGCATTGTTTTGTGTGTGTGTGTGTGTGTGTGTGTGTGTGTGTGCGTAGTGTGTTTTCAGTTCCAAATAGCAGGCGAGGGCCTGCTACAGCTATCGAAGCTAGAGCTGTAACATTACCGCAACAGGTAAGTAAATAAATTGTCTTAATAGCTGTGTGGTATATGGTGGCTTGCATTATGTTGCATGAGTGTGTAGATGTGTTTTCATGCATGTGTTTATGGGTATGTTGGGCATGTTTAACCCACACAGTGGTGGAGAGAGAGAAATAGAGAAAGAGAGAGAAAGAATTTTTTTTTTTTGCATGGGTCTGTTTAATGTCCGATTCCATTCATATTATTTAGTAGCACTGGCATACAGGGCCATCAGTGGCATGCTGGGCTTTACCTCTAGCAGAGTTGTTGCAATTCATGGCATATTATGGGCATCTTTGTCATTATTGTGCACTCATTCTCCATGATGGTGGGCATTCTTGAATTCGGTGACATAATTGGCATAATGCCACTCAATCCTTCCATAATGTTGACTGGCATAATGATATGGTAAGCATATAGGACATGATGGGTATCACATTTGACATATCATTGCTCAGATTTATATAATATGGACATCACTGGCATTATGAAGCCTATCCTTGGCATGCTAGTGTCCCTGGACCAGTGGTGGCCATCCTTGGCTTATTAAGGAATGTCCTGCCACAGGTGTGGCTATCCATGGCACAAAGGTGTTAGACATCCCTCCCACATAATGGGCATCTCGGGGATTTGATTGTGAAAAATTTGCATATAGGACAGAGTCAATTTATGGAAGTAGTACATAGGAGAACTCAATGAAAATGACAACGATATGTTAAATACAAGCAAAGCAAGGGGCTTCTATAAAGGTGGGGTCTGAATAAATTAGATTATTCTATTGTTCTCTCTTTGTGTACCTGTCTTTCTACCCACTATCCCTTCATGTTTTTCAATACTGTTGTAGTTTAAACATTTGGTTGCTGTTTCTTTTTATGTTCCATGTGTGTCTGTAGCATTTTTGCAGGTAGAATGAATGTGTGTTAAATGGTACGATAGTGAAATAATACTCCAACAGAACATACTTTGACAGGCTGCTTAGTGCGTCTTTTTTGCCTCATACTTTGAGCAATGCTGGTGCATAATTTGGTCCCCTGTTGCTGCATAAGTCCATTGACACAGACTAGAGGATTGGAAACATATAGACATAGACAATGTTTATCGAAATCTTCCAAAACACACAACATGACTGTAGCCTTCTGTTGACCAGGATAATAGGTCTAATGGCATGCACTGACTGGACTACAATACATCCTCACTGTCCAGGACTTTAGGTTCCAAATAAACACAGGACAGTTCACACACATTCCCTCCAGCCATATTGTCTTTCACACTTCCTACAATTGATCCTCTCTTCCTGATGTTAGGTTCAGGACTGGTCAGCGGTGCTTTGCCATGCCGGTCTTTGCCCTGTTCAGCGGTGCTTCGACATGGCGGTTCAGGACTGTTCAGCGGTGCTTTGCCATGGCGGTCTTTGCCCTGTTCAGCGGTGCTTCGACATGGCGGTTTAGGACTGTTCAGCGGTGCTTTGCCATGGCGGTCTTTGCCCTGTTCAGCGGTGCTTCGACATGGCGGTTCAGGACTGTTCAGCGGTGCTTTGCCATGGCGGTCTTTGCCCTGTTCAGCGGTGCTTCGACATGGCGGTTCTGGTACGGACATTGGTGTGTGGCATGATGTTCCATCATTGCCCACCTGGGCTGTGGCAGCCGGGGCCCTCCTGTGCTGTGACTCCGGCGGTGGCGGTGGTCTCCTGACCAGTGACGATACTTGTGCCCCCTGGGCAATGACTCTGGCTGTGGTCTCCTGACCATTGACGATACTTGGGCCCTCCTGTGCTGTGACTCCAGCGGTGGCGGTGGTCTCCTGACCAGTGACAATACTTGTGCCCTCCTGGGCAATGACTCTGGCGGTGGTCTCCTGACAAGTGACGATACTTGGGCCCTCCTGGGCTGTGACTCTGGCGGTGGTCTCCTGACCAGTGACGATACTTGTGCCCTCCTGGGCAATGACTCTGGCGGTGGTCTCCTGACCAGTGACGATACTTGGGCCCTCCTGGGCTGTGCCTCTGGCGGTGGTCTCTGGACCACTGACGATACTTGGGCCCTCCTGGCCAATGACTCTGGCGGTGGTCTCTGGACCACTGACGATACTTGTGCCCTCCTGGGCAATGACTCTAGCGGTGGTCTCCTGACCAGTGACGATACTTGGGCCCTCCTGTGCTGTGACTCCGGCGGTGGCGGTGGTCTCCTGACCAGTGACGATACTTGTGCCCTCCTGGGCAATGACTCTGGCGGTGGTCTCCTGACCAGTGACGATACTTGGGCCCTCCTGGGCTGTGACTCTGGCGGTGGTCTCCTGACCAGTGACAATACTTGTGCCCTCCTGGGCAATGACTCTAGCGGTGGTCTCCTGACCAGTGACAATACTTGGGCCCTCCTGGGCTGTGACTCTGGTGGTGGTCTCCTGACCAGTGACGATACTTGAGCCCTCCTGGGCAATGACTCTGGCGGTGGTCTTCTGACCAGTGACGATACTTGGGCCCTCCTGGGCTGTGACTCCGGCGGTGGCGGTGGTCTCTGGACCACTGACGATATTTGGGCCCCCCTGGGCAATGACTCTGGCGGTGGTCTCTGGACCACTGACGATACTTGGGCCCTCCTGGGCAATGACTCTGGCGGTGGTCTCTGGACCAGTGACGACGGTGCTGGCGGTTGTGTCTAGACCGCCGGAAATGATGGCGCACTTCTCCGCAGTGACACTCACAACAGGCTGGGCAGACTTCCTCTGGCCCTTCCCGACCTTTGGTGGAGTCACAGCTGACTCTCCAATCCCCTTGGAACCCATGTGAGTTGTTTTCCCACCAGGAGTCTTCACACGGTCCCGTCGTCCACTCTCCAATTTTAGAGCCTTTACAGGGGGTGGGCTGCCAGTGCCTGGGCTCCGGGTCATACTGCCTGCCCTGGTGGACGGAGCACTCCACAAACCTTGAACAGGCACCACTGGTATTGGAGGCTTTTTGGCAGAGGCGCTACGACGGGACTGATGAATTGGAGGGGGGGGGGTTGGGGCAAAAAGGTCAACTTTACAGAGGGACAGTTTCTGACGAACACTGGGATGGGTAGTTGGAGGGGGCCTGGGAGTGGAGGAAGAGGAGGTGGTTGTAGGAGGTGTCACTTTAGGTGTTTTGGGTGCAGGTGCAGGTACTGGAGGCTGTCGTGAGGTGAATGGATGTTGGGTGAGTGATTGCCGGCGTTTGTGTACTTTGGGAGGGGGCGTCACAGACACACTGGGAGAGGACACAGGGGACGTGTAAATGGGAGTGGAGGTGGTGAGTGCAGGTGAGCGGTGTGTGGTGCTGGGTGTTCTGGTGCGAGTCCTGGTGCCTGTAGATGTAGTGCATGCAGGTGAGAGTGTAGATGAGACTGGGAGGGAGGAGGGAGACGACTAGGAGGGGGACACAGTGGAGGCAGTGGATGTTGCTGTGTCTGTATGTGGGTGATGCTTGTGTGAGTGCCTGTGGGATGTGTGGTGCCTATGTTTGCTTGAGCTACCTGTGTGTGCTGACTTGTGTGCATGCTGGTCTGTAGGTGTGCTTGGGATGGGCTAGGGTACAGGAGATTGGGTCTGGGTGGAGGAGGTTGGAGGGGGGAGGCTGGACACAGGGACAATGGCTGCCATCAGTGCTGAGGCCAGAGATTGCAGGGTTCGCTGAAGGACAGCCTGACCAGAATGAATGCCCGCAAGGAATGCATTACCCTGTTGCAACTCTCGTTCTACACCCTGGATGGCATTCACAATGGTAGACTGCCCAACAGTGAGTGACCCGAGGAGGTCAGTGGCCTCCTCACTGAGGGCGGCAGGGGTGACTGGGGCAGGGCCTGAGGTGCCTGGGGCAAAGGTGATGCCCACCCTCCTGGGTGAGCGGGCACGGGGTGAACGCTGAGGGGCTGCTGGGAGGGCGGTGCTGGTAGGGGAGGTGGCGGCTGTACCTGTAGAAGTGGGGCGCACAGATGGTGCCTCCACCACAAGGGAGCCCCCATCGGCGGACGAGTCCGTGTCGCTGCTTGGTGATCCGGTGGCCGACGTGAAGCTCCCCCCGCCCTCCGTCCCACTGGTGCATTCTGAGTCCGTGGTGTGGCCCTCCATGGCCATGTGGGATGCAGCTCCCTCCTGCTCCGGTGCCACTGTACCTCCGCCTGATGATGCTGATGTACAAAAGGACAGGGAGAGCAGAAAAAGGGGGGGAGACAGAAGAAAGAGAGTTTTAGTGCATGGCATACCGCTACCGTTGGCGGACAAGACAGACACAGCAGCCCCCTGCATTACGCCGTGCTCCTGCCCTCTGCACATGCAATTCCTGGGATTTGGCCTACATGGCAATGGTGGACATCTGCGCACATGGATGCCACAGGGGCAACTATACCTCGACTTGGCACTCTGCTGAGGTGGGGTAGAGTGCCACATGGCCTACATCACGGAGGGGCCTTGCCTACCGAACTCGCCCTGGCCTAGGGACACCCACAGCCCACCTCCCCCACTCAGACACCTCCACTGCGCGAAAAGTCCGCTGAATGAGAGTGTACTCACCCCCATGTGTCTGCTGTGATGCCCTCAAGCGCCCATCCAACTCCGGGTAGGCCACTGCCAGGATCCGGAACATCAGGGGGGTCATGGTGCGACGGGCACCCCTCCCTCGTTGGGAGGCCATCCCCAGCTGAGCCTCCGCCGTCTTCTTGCTGCAGCGGCGAATGTCCTACCATCTCTTACGGCAGTGGGTGCCCCGTCTCTGGTGGGCCCCCAGGGTCCGGACCTCCTTGGCGATGGCACGCCAAATGTCCCTCTTCTGGTGGGCGCTGACCTACATGACATGCACAAGGAAAGAGGAACAGTCATTAACAACTGCACCGTCGCTGTGACTAGCCCCCCTCCCTACTCTGGCCATGTGGCCCATTCATTCCCATGCATTAATGTACTATGAACTCTGCCCCCTTCCCTCTTCCAACCAGCCCTCTCCACCCAGGCCTAGCCCATCCCACGTGCTCCCTGTGTACTAACCTGTTGGTCTGGAGGACCCTAGAGTAGCGTGTACTGGGGGAGGACCCCGTCTACCAGTTTCTCCAACTCCTGTGCAGTGAAGGCAGGGGCCCTTTCCCCAGATGCAGCAGCCATCGTCGCTTCCAGACCGAGGTCACAGCAGCACTTGCAGTGTAGGTCCTCTCCTGTCGAAGGTCAGGTATCGAGTGATTGAACTGATAGAAAATGGCGGTGACGTCCGCGGCACTGCGCATCATCACTGCAGGCGCACCTGTCCATTGGCCCCTGGGACCCTTAGGGTACAAAGTTAACCAATGCAGCATTGCGCCGCGGTCTACGACCGCCTACTGCGACGGTGTGCAACGCCAGCGCTGTTACCCCACAATCCCATTGCCCCAGTTTGGAGGTCAGTCAGCCGCCATTCCAGGGGCCCACATGGCTTAATTAACCTCTGCGTCACACATAGCTAGGCCTACACTCAACACACATACAGGAAGGGTTCTGTGAGTGGTGTAGTCTTGTGTGTAACTGTGGGTACATACTTGGAGGAATAATGACTGATTCTTCGCTGTTGTCCTTCGTAGGCACCGTCAGCTGGGACAGTTGAGAAGATGGCGGAATCCTCCGGTGTACCGACCGCTGGTGGACCTGTTGACAATGGAAGAGCGACATGTCAGCGTGACCTACAGGTTTGACCGTGCCACAATCCAGGAACTATGTACCCAGTTGGAGCCAGACCTGATCTCACCAATCCGCCATCCCACTGGAATCTCCCCTGACGTGCAGGTGCTGTCAGTGCTCCATTTCCTTGCAAGTGGGTCTTTTCAGACAACAGTGGCCATGGCATCAGGAATGTCCCAGCCTATGTTTTCCAATGTGTTGTCCAGAGTGCTGTCTGCCCTGCTGAAACACGTACGGAGATACATCATTTTCACATGAGGTGGCAGATTTGCCTACAGTAAAAGGTGACTTCTATGCCCTTGGACATATCCCCAACGTCATAGGTGCCATCGATGGGACCCATGTAGCTCTGGTCCCCCCCCCACAGGAGTGAACAGGTGTATAGGAACAGGAAGAGTTATCATTCAATGAATGTCCAGATGGTCTGTTTGGCAGACCAGTACATCTCGCAGGTAAATGCTATGTTCCCTGGCTCAGTGCATGACACCTACATCCTGCGAAATAGCAGCATCCCTGATATGATGGGTCAACTCCAGAGGCACCGTGTATGGCTATTGGGGGACTCTGGTTACCCCAACCTTTCCTGGCTATTGACCCCAGTGAGGAATCCCAGGACCAGGGCAGAGCAACGCTACAATGAGGCCCATGGGCGGACTAGGAGGGTGATCGAACGCACCTTTGGCCTCCTGAAGGCCAGGTTCAGGTGCCTCCATATGACAGGTGGATCCCTATTCTACTCACCGAAGAAGGTGTGCGAGATCATCATCGCCTGCTCCATAATTTGGCTTTGCGACGCCAGGTGCCTTTTCTGCAGGAGGATGATCCAGATGACGGTGTTGTTGCAGCTGTGGAGCCTGTGGACAGTGATGAGGAGGAAGAAGACAACGACAACATGGAGTCAGTCAAACAGCAATATTTCCAGTGACATACAGGTGAGAACATTTGCATGTTTAACATTACATTGACTTTCACACGTCTATCTCTATCCGGTTTTTCGATTTCAAACACTATTTGGTAACTGAGTTGTACCTTTCCATTACGGTTTCACAGGTGTGGTTACCAACGTGTCATCTGCTTGCATCCTTCAAGGACTTGTGATGTGTGACATAGGTATGTTAGCCTTACAATGGGAAACGCATTATGACACTGTCATTGATAATACCTAATTGGTAAATCACAGACTGACTCAAGATTGTTTTGTGTTTCAAGGGTGTTTATTGAAGTGCTCAGAAATATGAGGGGGTTGTAAAAGGAGGAGGGGTGATGTCGTAGGAATGTCCATGCAGAGTCCAGTCTATTAGTCTCACAGATGCACTGCCCATCTGGGTATAGGAAGTGGAGCTGGGGCAGTTTAAGTATGGACAGGGTAACAAGGTCGTACAGTGGGAGGACAAACAGGGTGGTCTCATTTCCTGGAAGGGGTCTTGCCGTCTTCCTCTGTCCTGTTCCTGGATCTCAGGGACCGCTTGCGTGGTGGTTGTCCATCTGCAGGGGGTGGGGTGCTGGTGTGTTGGTCCTGTGGCGGGGCGTCCTGTCCACTAGCGCCGGCGAAGGTGGTGGGCAGTTCATCGTCCTGGCTAGTGTTAGGGGCCCCTTGGAGTGCCACGGTGTCCCTCATGGTGTTCTGTATGTCCTTCAGCACCCCTACGATGGTGCCCAAGGCGGAGCTGATGGTCCTGAGCTCCTCCCTGAACCCCAAATACTGTTCCTCCTGAAGGCGCAGGGTCTCCTGAAACTTGGCCAGGACCTTCGCCATCGTCTCCTGGGAGTGGTGGTAGGCTCCCATGATGGAGGAGAGGGCCTCGTGGAGAGTGGGTTCCCTTGGCCTGTCAGCCCCCTGTCGCACAGCAGCCCTCCCAGTTCCCCTGTGTTCCTGTGCCTCCGTCCCCTGGACCGTGTGCCCACTACCACTGCCCCCAGGTCCCTGTTGTTGTTGGGGGGGTGAGTTATCCTGGGTTCCCTGTAGTGGTGGACACACCGCTGATTGACCTGTCCTGGGTAGGGAGGTTTGGGCCCGCTGGGTGGGTGCTGTGCTGGTGTTACCAGAGGGTGGAAGGTCAGTGTTGGGCTGTGCCTGTGCAGGGGGAACGGACTGTCCCGAGGCCCACGATGGTCCGGGCTGGTCATCAGGATCCAGTAGGGCAGAGCTGCTGTCGTCACTGTGGGCCTCTTCTGTGGGTGGAGTGGTGTTGTCTGGACCCTCTGGTGTGGTGACGGTCCTTCGGGTTCCTGCAGGGGCATAAGGGCATCATTATTGCATGTGTGTGTGATGGTGTGCAATGGGTGGGTGTCTGTGTACCCCAGTGCAAGCATTCCAGTGTGTGGGCTTGTGTGATGATGGTTAGGGGGTTGTTCTGGGTATGTGCAGTGAGCATGCTTTAGTGCTGGGTGTCCATGCTTTGTTGTGTCATGCAGGGCTTGGTGTTGGGATGTGTGGTTTGTGTTCTTAGTACATTAGTGAGGAGTTGGAGTGATAGTGGAGGGTGTGAGGGTGGGGGTGTGTGAGAGCATGCAGGTAGGGCGGGGGATCTGATAGTTAAGATTTGACTTACCAGTGTCCCATCCTCCACCGACTCCTCCGAGGCCCTGTGGGTGCATGATGGTCAAGACTTGCTCCTCCCATGTTGTTAGTTGTGGGGGAGGAGGTGGGGGTCCGCCGCCAGTCCGCTGCACTGCGATGTTGTGCCTGGAGACCGTTGAACGCACCTTCCCCCGTAGGTCGTTCCACCTCTTCCTGATGTCCTCCCTATTTCTTGGGTGCTGTCCCACGGCGTTGACCCTGTCCACTATTCTGTGCCATAGCTCCATCTTCCTGGCTATTGATGTGTGCTGTACCTGTGAGCCAAATAGCTGTGGCTGTACCCGGATGATTTCCTCCACCATGACCCTGAGCTCCTCCTCAGAGAAGCGGGGGTGTCTTTGGCGTGACATGGGGTGGTGTGTGTGATGTGTGGGGTGGTGTATGTGGTGACGAGTGTGGTGATGTGTAGTGGTGTGTGGTGTTTTGTGCGTGGATGTGGTGTGGGTGATGGTGTTGTGTGCCTCTGTGTGATGGGGTTGTCTATTCTGTGCTCTCTCTCTGGCCTTCGTTCGTGATTTGTCGGTCGTAGGGGTTTGTGGGTGATGTGGGTGTGTGTTTTATATTGTAATGGGTGTGTGGGAGTGGTGTGTGTATGTGTATCAGGTGTTTGTATTTTGAATTGTCCAATGTGGTGGTGTTTTGGAGATGTGTGTATTTTGAGCGCGGTGGTGTGTACCGCCAATGGAATACCGCGGTTGAAAGACCGCCGCGTGGATTCGTGTGTGGTGATAGTGTGGGCGTATTTCTGTTGGCGTGGAGGTGGAGGTTTTGTTTTCGCCAGTTTATCACTGACCTTTGGTGTGGCAGAGTTGTGTGGGTGTCTGAATTTCAGCGGATTCCGAGATGTGGGTCATAATAGCTGTGGCGGAATTACGCGGCCGCGGCGGGGTATTGGTGGTCTTCTGCACGGCGGTAAGCGCCTTTTACCGCCAATGTTGTAATGACCCCCTTAGTGTTCCATGTAGAGATCTTGAGCATATAAGGAAAAACTGCTGACACATGTTTCGCCCCCTTGTGGTTAGTTCACCCGGGGCTTTTTCAAGGCTCCAAATAGGTAAGCAATGGTTAAGTCAAACAGTGTGAGCTATAGAATAAGTGCAAAGATGAAAAGTGGGCTTGAAGTAGACCCCTTGTTCCAAAGGTGGAAAAAAGAAATGACTTGACCTCTCTGGCAAGCTAACCAGAATGAGGGTGTCAAAAAAGGGAGTACATGCTTGTAAGTATATGACTTGATTTAAAAGAAGCAAGTAGTGATAGCAAGAGCAAAATAGAGAAGAAACATAGAGAAGAAAAAAGAAAGAAAAGAGAAGAGAAGATAAAGGTGAATTCACTCTCTTAAGTGTAAAGTGTATTGATGAAAGTACACTGAAAGGCATACATATTGTGATCAAAAAGTGCATATAAGAAAGTATCCTACCAAAGGTGTATTCATAATAGACCATCCATTCTTGAACAAGTGCGATCAATCTAAATAGGAACATTGAGCCATGAGTATAAATTCCCTTCATTCTTAAATTTGAACAAAAATAATACGTTCTATACAATGAAACAATTATTATTCTAGCAGAACAAACAGGTTTTGCAAGAAGAATATCATTTACCCTACTAAGACACTTGTGTGACCGTAAAGGATATTTTACTATGCCTAGGTATTTGTGTTAGCAAACAGTTGTGGATCAAATAAGAGGCTAAATGGATTACATTTTAATCATCAGAACGCAAAAAAACAAAAAAAATGCAGTCTGCTTTTGTTAAGAAAAATGGGCCGCATTTAAAAAGATAAAAGATTGCTTTATTTAAAAACTATCACCGACATGGTGATGTGCTGCCTTCAGCACAGCATATCACCAGTGGTGACTCACAATTTGCAACCTACCTCATTAATATTCATGAAGGAGGTAGGATTGCGACCCACTACATTTTGGAATTTTAAGAACCAACCTATTGGTACATTGGTACATAAGTCAGTTATTCAAATTCACAAAAATACTGGTTGGACATTGAGACTTCCACTCGCTCTCCTCATCCATCTGTCCCCGCTCTCCATGTTATGGTTCTGACTCACCCCTCCCCCACTCTCATAAGTGCTTTTACAGTAAGTCTAAGTATGGCCCCTGTATCAGGTGAACAGCAGACAGGAATCCTGGATCAGACAGCCACAGAGGGGATGTAAATCTGAGACCAGTATCCTGTGCCAGGGAGCTGCATGTTGCCACTGCAAAACAAAGAGGTACTTGGACCAGTATGCGCGTCAGTAGCTTGGAAATTGCAGAGCAACACTCAATCACAATTAATCATGCTGCCGCAAGGTATCAAACAGAAAACTATGCCATCCAGAACAAACAGAAATAACTATAATTATATCTAGATTCCACTAAAAGCAGCAATATTCTCCCCAAAAATATAATTCATCTTACTCCTAAATCCAGTCATCAAGGAGCCCTAGCAGAGCACACAGCTCTCGTAGGAAGATTTCCTTCACATTTGACAAACGATGTATCTTTTTTTTTCTAAACACAATGTCAGTTCTGAATTAAATTTTGGCAGCCCTGTTATAGCTCGGAATCTGGCCACTTACTTCAAATCTCACATCCCGTCACAAGCACTCTGTGATCTGGGCAAGTTACTTTGTCACCCTGCGCGTCAGTGGCTGGTGCGACATTCTGGAGTTTGACCCTAAGGGTTTGAAGGACTTTAAATGTGCTGTATGTGTTTTTTTGTTCACTCCATATCACCTCATATGTGTTTCCCTCTCTCTTTTGTGTGTGTTGCCCCTAGGCTATACAGATGGGGCTTTGAGAGGGAGTATTTTACTCTTTGATTTTGGAATGTGTGCAAAAGTACTTTGTTTAGGGAATAAAAACACTCATTTATATCCACTTGGGTAATTTTAAGTGCTTTAAACAAACTACTTGAAATTTGGTATTGTAATTCATACATTATTTGTAGATAATGATTCCTATAAATGAAAAGATGTAATTATTTTTACCTAACAAGTGCAGCCTCATTTGTTTTTGTGCAGTGGCCAACAGAGGCACGCTGTTGTAATGAACCTTATAAGCAGGGGTAGGTGTAACTCCTGTTATTCCATGTAGCATAATCACACAGAATTACCTTAGAACTCCCCGAAATTACACTTCAGTTACACAAGAAGAGTAACATCTGCATTTAGCACTATTTCCTACTGCAAATATGCAAACAAGCATAAATAGCCAGCACAAGCAGTTGTTGTACTCACTAAATGTGCTCTTGGGGTAGGATTTTCCTCCAACTTACTACTGGCAATTGGTACTGGACGAAAGGATGCATTTTGAGCTAAGAAGCAGCACTAAATGCAGCAGAACACAAATAGTGAGCGGCCACCCATGCTCACTAAATCCCATATTAATACTTTTTTAGTGCCGCATTTGCGCCGCCTTTTGACGCAAAAACGGCGCAAACATACAAAATACAATTGTATTTTGGAAGTTTGCGTCACTTTTGCGTCATAAAATGACGCAAATGTGGCGCTAAAAAAGTATAAATATGGGCCTAAATGTGCTCTTGCAGTAGGATTTTTTCCCCCAAATTATTCTTAAGTATGTGAGTAGGAGTAATCACTTAGTTATCAGTAATTCCACATTAAAGTGTAATGTGGAATACCGAAATTACTCCAATTACTCCAGAAGAATCGAAATTCTGCCCAGGCCTAACTGTAAGGCATAGACTCCTCTGCAGGAAGTAGATTTATTGATTTATCTCAAATTCTCTATAACTCATCATGTGCTTACACTACAAAAAAAAACACGAGCTTCCATTTCGGTGTAATATAGTCTCATTCACTCACTTCATGCAAATGGCCATTGCCAAAGTTAATCAGATCATTGTGTAAAACAGAAAGTGTTGAGTTGCTATGTCCAGAAGTGATGTTGCATATGCTCGGTCACCACCACAGTGCAGGTTTGACACAGAGACACCGAAGCCATGCGCCAACCACTCTGTCCCTTTCTTCCTTTATTTTGCCTGTGTCCTGACACCATGTCACTCCTGCCATGCCCGTGCAATCTAATTGTCATCGCCCAAAAATGCTTACTGATCTGAAAGACCCAAGCTTCTGATGTAGCTAATATTCTCCAAGAGGAAGATTTTGAGTTTTGGGGCAGAGGGGAGGGCCATCGGTAAAGAATAGAATAGACACATAAATGTAAGGAACTGCCACACCATCAGGGCTTTTCTTGAGTGAGACACAGAGTGGACTGACCTTTTGTGCAGGAAGGAGCTCTTCATCAATTGAGTGCAATGAACTTCAAATAACCAGACTCAATTGTGCTCACATTATCGATTTTAGAAAGATAAAAGTCTAAGTAGGCTGTGCTGATATTTAAATCTTCTTTTGGTAGCACACAGGTCTCTGCAGTCAATGCATTAATCCACTGAGTTATCTTGCCAAGTAACAACAAGAGGATTCTGAGCATAGATTTCCATTCTCATAGACCTTCATAAGCTTTCGTTCTCCAGCTGTGCAAAAGCATTGAGAATGCCCTCCAACCACTGGGATAGATCGATCGGACGGAGAGGTTCCTGATACTCGGCCTCTTGGAGCCAGAGTACAGCCCACTAAACATAAACATAAAGATCTACATTCCATGTCCTCGGGGTGGACAGTGACAAATTTCAGGGAGACATCTGTGGTTCTAAGGAGAACCCTTTGAACCACCCCAAACTAAAGGCACACTTTAGTATAAGTAGGAGTACTACCCATCAGCAACGAGAGTTGACCTACGTCAACACGGACAAATACTGCTGGACTGTGTGGTGACCATGGCCAGAGGAGTCTGAAGTACACAGGAAGATAACTGTCTGAGGAAGGGATCCGCACTCCCTTCCTGTATTGTGGTGGGCCTGAGCCAACTGCCTATTGCCATGTGGTAACCTGAAGTGTGTTCTCCAAGGGTAGGTTGGGCCTGTCCCGTTCTCTGCGGAGGTCTCAGGGACATCAAAGTTCTCCTGTGAGTGGCTAACATTGTCTGCTGGTATCATCTGGTAAGCAGTGCCCTCTTCTGTGCCTACTTCGTATGCTCGACTCCACCTGGCAGTGGCGGCGTGAGCGTAGATTAATTATTGTGTCTGGAGAACAGAATTGCCTGGTGTGGAGCTTGGCAAGTACTGCCCACACTTCGGGTGAGTGGCCTTTCATCGTGCAGACCACTGAACACCGAAACGACTTGTGGTGTGAACCGGATCACCCGGTGCTGGACCTCGCATAGCCTGCTGTTGTTGAGTGTGTTGCATTTCTTTCATGTGACCCTCGGCTGCACACCCTTTGCATGCTGTGCCCTGTTCAAAAGTGGTGACTCTCAGAGGTGGGGGTGCCTCCGGAGTTGTGCTATACTCTGCCTCTTATGGCACGGCTGAACATGCATAGAAGTGTGTGACCGGGGAGTCTGGTATGACTAAAGTCATCTCATACCAGATGTTGTGCCTCATTTCATAGAGGTACGGAAACAGAGTTTCTTGTGCAACTAGATTGCCTAGACTGACTCAAGTCATCAAGCGCTGGACATTGTGCCTCGTTCCCATAGGGCGCAGGATTTATGTTCTCCGTGGAAGCATCCAGGATTGTCTGGTGTGGTTCAAGTTATCACACACCAAACTTGTGACTCTTTCCGAGCAGCTACCACATAGGGAATTGTCTTTGGAGTGATTGTATGGTTGGTGGCGATGCAGGTCATCAGGTCCCTGACGTTGTGCCTCATTTTTGTGAAAGTAAAGCACTGAGCACTTTTCAAGTGAGATCGTAACTGTCTGGTGCAAATCAAGTCTTTGTGCACCAGACGCAGCACCACCTTGTACAGGTGGTTCGGACCTAGTAACTCTTCACGTGCAACCAGAATTGTTGAGGACGACTCAAGTCAAAGTGCCCCGACGGTGCACATCCGTTCCAGAAGTGCTGAAATTGGTAACTATTTTGTAACATTGGATTGTCTGGCTCAGCTGGGCATAGCGGTGGCTAGCAATCGGTCCCAGGGACCCTCCCCCTGTGTGTTGCAGACCTTTGAGTGAACCTCCTACTGGGAGCCCAAACGTCCTTCCTAATTGTAGCCAAATTGGCTAGCAGGGCCACCTCAGCCATTCATCGCTTAAAAGTGATAAGATGACTCCATACTGTGGACCGAAGTATTCATGACAGCTAATACAGAGAAACTGGAAGAGAAGGAAGCAAAACTCGAAGCACCGCTGAACAGGGCAAGCACCGGGTAGGAATGATTAGACCGCCACATCAGGCATCCTTATCCCATGTGCAGCTGGGACAGTGACAGGACAGGAACTTTCACGGGGAGACTCATCCAGTCTGGGCACCAGTCCCTCCCAGTACCAGTGGGGACCTGCATCTACTTGAGAGACTGTGGCTTTGCACTCCCCAGGATGGCACAGTGGGCAAACCACCCACTGGAGAGACTTGAGAGACTGTGGCTTTGCACTCCCCAGGATGGCACAGTGGGCAAACCACCCACTTGTGAGACTTGAGAGACTGTGGCTTTGCACTCCCCAGGATGGCACAGTGGGCAAACCACCCACTGTAGAGACTTGAGAGACTGTGGCTTTGCACTCCCCAGGATGGCACAGTGGGCAAACCACCCACTTGTGAGACTTGAGAGACTGTGGCTTTGCACTCCCCAGGATGGCACAGTGGGCAAACCACCCACTGGAGAGACTTGAGACACTGTGGCTTTGCACTTCCCAGGATGGCACAGTGGGCAAACCACCCACTGCAGAGACTTGGGAGACTGTGGCTTTGCACTCCCCAGGATACATAAATGGGCATGGAGCCCCGTCGTGGTTCTGGCTTTGCAGTCATCCGGCTGAGGTGCCCCCCCTTCCCTTCCCCCTGAGGTGCCTGTAGTATTTCTATCTGATGCCCCGGCAGTGTTCTCTCCGATTGTGGTCAGGTATCCTTTGTGGGCCTCGCCCATGCATTTTTGGACTGTTGGTGCACGGACATTGTTGTGTACATATCTGCACTACTTCTCGTACTGTATATAATTATGACTGATTTTCATATATATCTGTATATTTTTGTATGACATGTGTATTGCCACATTACAGTGTTTGACCGAATTTCGCTTTGTCTTTTCATTCTTCCGGGGGGATTGTAGGTTGTTACTGTGATTTTTGTGACTGCTTTGGTGTGTATGTTGTATAATGTGAGGTTGGGGGTGGGGGTGTTTGGTGGGTGTCCCCCTAACTTTTGCCTCCCCCCTCCCCCATGTCGTAGGTGCAGTACTCACCGTTGTCTGCGGCGCCTACGTAGATGATGGTCGTAGAGGAGCAGAAAGACAAGGGCAGGGAGTATTTGGATTTCCGGGTCCATGGAGTCCTCGTTCCTCGTGGGATGTGTTCAGGTGAGCGTTTTCCCATTGCCAAAGCTGTTTCCGCCGTGTTTTCATCCACAGTGAATCCGCCCCGGAAAAGGTTGCGGATTGGCGGGTTGTAATACTATGGGCGGTACATTGTGTTCCGCCTGTCTGTTGGCAGTGACCGCCGCGCTGCTTGTCTGTACCGCCGTGGCGGTCGGAGTGCTTAAAGTGGCTGTCTTTGTTGGCGGCTCCCGCCAGGGTCATAATTCTCTTTTTTTGTCCGCCGGTCTGTTGGCGGTCTTACCGCCGCTTTAACACCGTCCGCCAGGATTGTAATGACCACCTAAGACACTTAAGATTTGTCACTACTAATAAATGAAAGTTTTATTGACAACAAGGATCCAAAGCTTCATTATTGATTCCAAATTGATGGAACTATGACAATAGTAATTTCTATGAGTGGGCTATCTACTTTCTCGGAACTTGATTTATGACTTGGGGCAAACTGGTCCATACCCCTCTGATAACCCACCATACAACCTAGAACTGGGCATTCACAAGGAAAGGAGAATTGGACCGTCAAATTTGATATTTGGAATATTTGATGCATTTAAATGAAATATTTATTTCTTGAAAATGTCTGCCTGTGAGCTGTCAGTGAACCCATGAACTACTGCCTACTCTTCAACAATTTTTTTTTTACATTCATGAAGGGAGTTAGGGCCCCTTCCCTTTAGCGGATAGATTACCAAATCCTTTGAAGTGTTGGTAAATTTGTAAAGTTTTGCAACTGGTTTTCAGTCATAAAACAGTGATACATAAATAAATCCTGAATTTATAAAGCACATCAAATCACCCATGATGGTCTCAAGGCACTGAATTGTGGGCACAGAGAGATTAAGGGCCAGTTGTATTAAAGATCCGTTTTGCATTTCTTAAATAGCGAACTTTAAGAAATCGCTTTTTAAGAAACGCAAAATGGGATGAATGAAATTTGCAATTCGTTAATAGCGATTTCTTGCAAATTCGCAATCGCTATTACCGAATCGCAATTAGAGAATGCGACTCAATTCATCCCTATGGGCCTGTAGGCCCATAGGTGCGAATGCTTTTGCATTTACCAATTTGCGAATTCCAGTCAGGAATTCGCAAATTAGGTAATGCTAACCCCAGGGTGCTGGGGGCCTAAGGCACCCCAAAAAAATATTTGCGGACATGTGAAGCACACACATGCCCTAGAGGCATGTGTGCGCTGCATGACATTTATAGAAATGCATCTATAATGCATTTTGAAAAATTGCACGTGCTTACCACCAAATTTTATTTGGTGGTAATTGCATTTCCTAAATGCCCAATTCGCATTTAGGAAATGCTTGATATATGAGCTTGGGAAATCGCAAGTAGGAATTCCCTATTTGGGATTCCCTATTTAGAGAATCGCAACTTGAGATTCTCTAAATGGGGTCTCAATTTTAAGGGAATCGCTATTTTAGCGATTCCTTAAAATTGCACAGCAAATGCCTTTCATACATCTTGAAAGGCATTTTTGCAATCGCAAATGGCCGAATTTTGCGATTCGCACCATTTATGAATGCAAAATTGCTTGATGCATCTGGCCCTAAGTGATTTACAGACTCACAGGATGTTGAGCTGCCAACATCAAGGCTCACACCTGGGTCTTTCAGCTCCAAAGTCAGCAGCTGAGGCCCTTACACTACATCCTCTCCTCCATATGATATTGATTCCGTATTTGGAAGGGAAACCTACAACACACCCCTTCCAGACACCGAATCAGTTTGCATTCAGAATCAAATCTCATTTTAGAAGTCAGAAAACATTTCATACCCCTAAAATGGCATCAGTACGTAGCAAAACACATTTTAACTATCAAAAGCACAGAACTGGAGTGTTTGTGACAGTAAAAATGCTTAGTACATCTGGCCCTATATCTTTGTAAAAGAGAGTTTTTCTCTTAGACTTATGAGCAGTCACTTTCTCTCCTCTTTGTTTTCTCTGTTCTTGTTTTTTAAATAAGAGACATATTCCTTGGCAGCTACAATTTACCGTTGTTCCAGACCAGAAGGGCCGTAATACAGAGACTGGTTCAGGTGACAAAAAACACAATGGGCAAGATGGAGTTTAAAGATCACACCTCAGCAAGTATGCTAGCTTAGTAGACTAATGTATCCATGATACAGTTCTGTATGTAATCTAGAGCTTACAGTTTCGGATACAGGCAGGTGCACTCTTCCTCTATCATTCGGAGGTTGTTACAATGAAACCATTGAGTTGGGGAGTAATTTAGAGTGGTTATCTGTGAGTAGAGATCATACCATTTGTAGTGTGCACTACAAAAGTGTAGTAATTATATAAGATATTAGGTCATTACCACCTGGTCTATCTTCCTTGTCACAGTCCTTATTTTAAAGTGCTGTACCAAGAGCACTGGGTGTGCTGATGCATCAAAATGACAACAGTCCCAAATGTACATCCAATACCAAATGTTCAAGGTTACTCTGTAGGAGAAACAAACCAGAATATTTTTCTGCATTAGTGTGTTTTAGGACTTTTTCATAATCACCTGCCCTGATGGCTGCCCTCAGAGCTAAACGATTCTATACACCAATGCCACTAATTCTCCATGTTCCATGTAGATCACACTGACCTGTCCTAGCAGGGATTATATTGCCAGTAGTAATGGAACTTGGTTTCTGTGTCTGATCACTTTTCAGTGTTTCTTGTATCCTATTTCTAGGTTTTGACCTAAGTCATCACTTGCAATGCCACCCTCTACCTTACTACCAGGGTAGTGGTCAGTGGTACTACATCAAGGGAGTGTTACTGGTGGTTAGTTTATGAAATTGCCCAATGATGTGCCCTAGGGTTGGGCAATAAACTCCACTCCACTGGTGGAGTTTGTGCAGTTTTGACTAGTCTGCGTTATGAATGTAATGCGGAGTTCCGGCAAAATTCTGCCTACTGCTGTGTGGCGGTGTTTTTTCTTGAGTGCGGCTCACCAACGGTAAGTTGGCGAGCAAGAAAATTCTTGTGCGATTTTTGGGCACTAGGTGAGCACCCAGCAAGATTTTTCCAACACAAGGGGTCGCGGGCAGTCACGACCGTTCATGTTGGAAAGCTACCACTCAAGTAGAAAATCTACTCCAGCAGCAGTAAAATCAATTTGAGCAGCAGTGCCGTCCGGCACCCCATGTGGTGCTGCTCACACTGATTTCTCAGCACGGAACAAGCTCCTGGTGCTAAAAATCAGCATGACGTACTGATTTCCGCCCGCTCGTGGAACTCCATTGAATCTTGCAGAGTTTCACAGTGAAATTCCGCAAGTTCCACCCATTCTCACAGTTGGAGTCTGCCTATAGTACTGGGACTAAAACGACTATCATTTTGACTGTGAAACAATAGCAACCATCCTCTTTGACAATGCCACTGCATCTCGCTTGGGCATCCCCTTTCTAAGTGCTTTTGGATTATGGGGTATCTGAAGATGACCACATCTCCCTGTCTGAGTAAGGTTTGCCACTAATCAGCCAAATGTGCTATTCAATTTTTCTGTGGCTTTGCTTGAGACAGTGGTTATGTTTATGGACTTTGCATTAGTATATAATGTCCAGGGACAGATTCAACCCTGCTTGTTTCTATGTGACGTTACTTGATTACACCATCACGCTGATATTTTAAAATTAGGTCTGCTTCTGAGTAACTTCTTGCTCATTTGTGCTTGACTATCACTCTCATCTTGTGTCTATGAGGTAGATTCTGCTCAGAACATTTTACTCTATTATCTCTTGATTGTCCTACCTATTTCTTGGTCCAATATTAATGGTTTGACATGTGCTTTGGCTCAGGTTGTCAGCTTGCAATTACACCCTATTGGCCCATCACAATCCAAACCAACTGACATCAGGGAAATACAGGGCCACCTTACTTCCCAAAGATTCTTTAAAACTTGTCTGTTCCTTTCACTGGTTCAAGAATCACTTAGTGCCACTTATGGCCCACTCAGTGCTGGACTAGCCACTGTAGAATCCCTTTGGGAGCTCTTAAGTGTGCCTACCACCCTCCAAACTACCCACATTCTACTCAGAACTAGCAATATGGAGACACCATGGCCAATACAGAGGTCTTGTAAACCCAACCAGGGCACACTTGGAATGGCAGTCAGAATCAGGGAATGTGTGTGAAGTACACTCTATTTCATTTAAACATATCTCCAACAGTGTCACTTTTACTTGCATCAACAAGCCCTTTAAGCATGTCGGTGTACAAATGTGGCTCCCACACATCACACCCAAATGTATTCACACACAAAAACCGAACCCAAAGGACCAGCCATTCATGCTGATCTATCTACCCCTATCACTTCAGACAAGATGTGGAATTCATATATAGCCCGACGCCTGGGACATATTGTTTGTGGTCAAGGGCAACAAGTTTTCATGTTTACTTTGTCCTTGGGACAAGTAGACCCAACGCCCTGCAGCACTAACCCTTTGGCTGACAGTTTACAGAGAAGCCACTGTCTGCATTTGAGGTAATCTGTGCCCATATGTTATTGGCGTTCAAATTTGTATTTATGGTTCATTAATGAAAAGCCTTCATCACTAGGGTGAGCGCTGTAAATAAGCAGTTTAAGGTTGCACTGCAATACTGACAGTGGTTCCAGTTAAAAAACAAAAGTATACACATTTAAAAAGTTTAACAATATAAGGCTGAGTTTAATGCTCCCAGAATTCTCTGGTTAGATGCAAAAGTTTGAAGAAGCTTGTAAGCAAGGATGATGATTCTTCACTTTCAAAATAAAATGTTCAGAAAAAAAATGCAAGTAGGAAAAGGTTAGGTGCTATTTCTTTGAAGCATAATTAAGTAAAATGTGTTGATGCACCCTAGTATTTCCCAAAAATATTCCTAATGGAAAATTAGTGTAACCATTTTCAGCAAGATTATTGGAAGTCTGAAAATAAATAAGCACTGGCAAAGCCAACCGCTTCGACATTTGTTGTGAGTCTTTTGGTTTCGTCAAATCATGTCTTGTTTTGACATGGCTTTTGTAATACTTTAATGTTGTGGGAGATGCCAGGTCCTCACCATTGTAACAAACACTGACAAAAAGCAAAATAAGTTTTTTGGTCTCAAAAAGCACTCATTGCCACCAGTGATGTAACAAAGGCCCTGCAGCCCCTGAGGTGTGGGGGACCCCAACAGGGGGCACCATCAGCACAGCACCTGCCCTGAGGGAGTCTGGAGGGGGGCCTCCTCCGTATTCTTTGCATACAGGCACTCTCCAGTTTTGTCACGCCAAAGATTGCCACAGTAGTTCATGGCACTGAATAAAACTTTGTGTGCCAATATGCTCCTTGCAGAACAGCAGAATGTGATCACTCACATTAAAGCCAGCCGATAGAGAGAGAGGTAGAATTGTAATAAAACAAAATGTCTTGGTTAATGTCAGACATACTTAGGGACCCAATTCCTAAAGAAAGTCACAAACGTGCACGCATAGTACATGTCTTTGAATTAGTGGCTTTAATGAATTCACATGAACTTACAGAAGTAGACCAGGAAATTGTACTCATGGAAAATATTTGTGAAATGTAGTTTAGCATGGGCAAATATGCATGTGTAGATTTGCTCATGCGAAAATCTGTTGAAGGTTTACTAGTTCACTTTAGGTTTAGCCACTTTTTTCCCAATCCAGGAAGAATTTCTATTTCTGCCATTATTAGTAGTACATTTCTAACCTTTCTCAGTATAGGAAAAGATGAGAGAAGAGCTGGTGAACATCCTCAAAACATGCGAGTTAGTAGGTTTGCAGACTCAAAAGCATTCCAGCCCTTGAATTATTGCTTACTGCTATCTCCAGCCCCAGTATAGACATATGCGGAAAGGTGGCAAAGTAAGGATATTGCTATATTAGGGATTGAAATTGCAAGTATCAAACCCTACTGTAGTATTAGCCCTGGCATGATCAGAGAGGCTATTATCAGAGATCTTACATAATGAGATTGCTGCCATAATTTGTCACCACACTACATGGCACCAAAGGAACAAGTGCATTTTTTTACAGGACTAGTAGATTTAAGTAACATTCTGCTGCCAGTGACACAAGACAACCTTAATTCCAACTTAAAACACAGTCCAATCAAGTACAGTAACATATCTCTGCAATCAAGAATCCCGGTTCATACCAAAGCAACATAAATAGAATTCAAAATCAGTGGTAATTGCCTGCCTAAACAATGCGGATAATGCAATATTATAGCTTTATAGCCCGCCATAGTGGGACATGTCGGCCATGAAAGGCCCACTGCAGGGTTGAAGGCCCGAGCCGAGGGCCTTTAACAGGAGAGCAGGACTTTAACAGCCGATATAGCTCAGCTACGGTGGGCTATAAAGCTATTAGATCATTCTGCCACATGAGGACAGAATGTGCTTATTAGTAAAACAAAGGGCTCACGGAGCTGAGGGAGTAAAAAAAAAACCTCTGGCTCCAACGCCTTTGTTCACAGCTGTTGCTGTGAATGTTCTACAGTTAACAGCACACACAGAGCCATGGCTGTTAGCTGTTGAACATTCACAATAAGAGCTGTGGAAAGGGGCTGAAGTCATCCCCTGATTCTCCCCAGCCTGGCTGAACTGCTTTTTGGAGTTCAACCAAGCCAGGGAGACCCAGTAGCTCAGCAGAATTCACCCCTCTTTTCTTCTGAAGTCCTAGAGAGAATGAGCTACAAGAGGAGGGAAGGGCAAAGGCTGCTTGTGTTCTCCTGCACAGCTCTGCCTTTTACTTTCTTCTGCCTAAATAACATATTTTCGAGAGTCAGGAGAAAGAGAAAGGCAGATGCTCTGTATTAGGACATTGAAATGTTGAGAGAAGCGGGCCTTTACAAGTTCATATAGGCTGCTGCTCTTCCATTCTCTTCAACATTCCAATGTTCTAGTATAATTCATTCTAAGAATTGTCCAACCTAGTGGATACAAAATGTGTCTCATTGGCTGCACCTCTATATTACCACCAGGTCCTTAGCGCCTTTTGCAGCTCCACCTCCTTAGTGAAGCCTTTAGTAGAGACCTTAAACCTTTTGCAAAAATCCTTGAGTTGTTGCACTGTGTATTTCTACAACTTGTACAACTTAAAATCCATGCTTGCAGGTGCAGGTGTAGTTATGAGACTCCAATCAGAGAAATGATTTAGAAGAAAAAGCAAAAATGCCAATCAGATAGCATAGACATATATGTTGCCAGTGGGCACCAGAGAGAATTGGTTCGAATTGGTCTACATGTGGATGATTGTTGTCACCAAATTACTGCAAGGTTCTGAACAAACACAAGTCCTATCCTCACTGCTGATCACCAGTGTTAATAATTGTGCCTCTAGTTGGCAGAGGTATACACTCTGTCGAAGTAGGGACCACAATCCTAGTCAGGGTAAGTCAGATACACAACTTAAATCACCTCTGCCCCCCCTCTGGTAGCTTGGCACAGAGCAGTCAGGCTTAACTTAAGAGGCAATGTATAAAGTATTTATGCAACACTTACATTACAGAAGCACAGTGAAAACACCACAAAAAGACTACGCCAGTTTAGAAAAATAGAGAATATTTATCCGATTAACACAAGACCAAAATGACAAAAATCCAACTAGATCTTTTTACACTACAGGTAAAATACTTTCACTTATATTAGGTTCTTTATGGTAATCTTAGTGACATTACAATGATCCCAACTGGGGATCAGTAAAGGGACTTTCTGAGCGTTGGAGTGGGAAAGCAATGTTTTATAAGTCTATAAACTGTAAGTTTTTCGCCGGTCCCTCGAGACTGGTATACTTTAATCAAACCCAGCAGCCCACTATGTCATGCTGGCTGGCTGCAAAGACGTCACGGGTCTTGGGATTCACAGTACCTTTTTTGTGTGAGGCAATGAGCTGCAGGCGAGCTGCTGGTGTTGCAGGGGACGAGGCTCCTAATGTTGCTGTCTCCTCCCTGGTGCTGCAGTGAGCCTCGCTGACCCATCTACGTGTGGCGCTTGTTGCTGCAAGCAGATGCGGCGGCCTCCCACAGTCTAAGCTGTAGGTGGGGCACAACATTGCCCCGGCAACACTTGGCAACAGAAAGGCTGAGATCTGGGCTAATGCACAGATGCTTGTCAGGACTCTGCCGTAGATCAGCAAAGAAACAAGGGTCCTTTGCTGGAATGACACACAAAGCATTTATCAGATGGGAAATTAAAGCGCTTATTTTCACAACACAGAGTTTTTTTCTTGTGCAGCGCGGAGCGCTGGTTTTCACAGATTGGGACTTTTATCTCTAGTTCTCACAGAACGGGCTCTCACAGCAGTGTAGAAATAACAAAAACAAAGTCTTTGATGGCCATGAGACTTTGAGAACAGGAGGTAAGCCAACAAGCCCTTGGCATTACGTGTGATTAAAGGTTGTAGAGAGTAGATCCAGTCCTTCTCATTGTCAAGCAAAAGGCAGCAGGCCAACACAGCAAAGCCAGTATCAAAGTGGCAGTCCCTCCTGGTAACTCAGCTCCTCTCCTTGGTAGAGTCTCCTCAGCAACCAAAGTGAACTGACTAGGTGGGGTTTGGGGTCTAGTACTTATACCCAGCTGAACCTTTGAATTTGGGGAGTCTTCAAAGAGATGCCTTGGAAGTGCACACAGTCCTTACCCTTCCTTCCCTGGCTTCAAATACTCTACAAGGGGCTATGTAGACCTTTGCATGGGGTGAAGCACACCCTGATTCAGGTGTGTCAGCTCCTCCCTCCCATGAAGCCTAGAAAGACCCATCAGCCTGGTGATGGGCCATCAGAATGCAGATGTCACACACCACCTCCCTTTGTATGTGACTGTCTCTATGGAATGCACAAAGCTCAGCTGTCACCTACCCCAGACATGGATTCAGAGACAGGCAGAGACACAGAATGGTTAAAGTAAGAAAATGTCAGCTTTCTAAAAGTGGCACTTTCAGACTTACAATTTAAAATCCAACTTCAACCATAAGTTGTGATTTTAATTTGTGATTCCAGAGACACCAAACTCCAAATTTCTATCTTTTTCAAATTGGAAGATACACTTAAAGGTTGCTTAACAGCAACCTCAATATTAACCTATGGGAGAGATAAGCCTTGCATTAATGAAAATTAAATCAATAGTTTTTCACTACTAGGACATGTTAAACTTAAACGTACATATCCAACCTTTTAAATACACGGCACCCTTTCCTTGGGGCAAAAAAGGGCCTACCTTAGGGGTGAAGTATATGTAATAAAAAGGAAGGTTTGGGCCTGGCAAGTGGGTGCACCTGCCAGGTCGAAATGGCAGTTTAAAACTGCACACACAGGCTCTGCAATGGCAAGCATGAGACATGTTTAAAGGGCTACTGTAGTGGGTGGCACAAATGGTGCTGCAGGACCACTAGTAGCATGTAATTCACAGGCCCTGGGCATTTATAGTGAACTTTACTTGGGACTTACAAGTAAATTAGATATGCCAGTTGTGGATAAATGAATATCAACATGTTTTAGAGTACAGAGCACTTGCACTGTAGCACTGGTCAGCAGTGGTAAAGTGCCCAGAGTACTAAAGCCAACAAAACCGAGAACAGAAAAAGAGGAGACACAAGGCAAAAGGGTGTGGGATGATTCTGCAGGAAGGAAAAGGTCCAACAAAGGGTTAGGGACTCACACGTCTGTCCTACAGATAACATTCGTAAGGAGCCAAATTGTTATGCTACCATCAATTGCATGCCTGTGAAAAATTCACTTTTTATGAAACTCTTCAGCTACTTATTTGTATGGGAGAATGGCAGCTAGAGCTGTCTAAATGGTCAGTTGAAGTCAAATGAAAACCATAACTCCAAAAGGGATATATAGGTGAGTACTGCAAACCAAAGGAGAAAGGCCTAAAAACTACCATAGGAATTACTGCAACTTCCAGATATTCTGGAAGGAAAAGGAAGAAATAAACATCCGGATTAGGGAAGAAAAATAATCTTATTGATGGTTGAAAAGAAGGTTCCAGATCAGATGTGTTCTTTCTTTGTTATTTAAAATGTAAGCAACAAACATGGTGGCCTCAGGAAGCAGCTCCTAACGGCCACCCACTTCTTTAATAATCAATCCTAAAGGGCCCTCTTAAATTCTGATGCTACACTACAGCTCATCACATTCCAGATTCCAATGCTAGCATCTAAACCCTGAGAATGGCTGATTTCCCCAAGATTACTCCAATTTCCAGAGATTATGGCAGGGATAGGAAGGAATAAATGTCTGGATCACAGTGAGATAGTAATATGATGCATGGCCGACACCCCAAGATTACTGCAACTTCCAGAACACCTGGCTGGAGAAGCCAGTAGGAAACATCCAGAACAAAGAAGGGCCATAATCTGATGTATGGTGTGATATCCCAAGATTACTTCAACTTCCAACAATTGTGGGTGGAAAAGGAAAGAAGAAACATCCAAATCAAATATAGACTGTACTCTGAAGCATGGCCAAATACCACAGAATTACTCCAACTTCCAGAGATTCTGGCTAGAGAAGGAAGGAAAAACCATCTGGATCAAGGTGGCATCATCGTCTGATGCAGGGCCGATATTTGAAGATTACTGCAACTTCCGAAGATTCTGACTGGAGAAGGAAGGAAGAAACAATTGAATCAATGAAAGGCCATGTTTTAATGCATGGCTAGATACTCTGGACCCTGCAGTCAGAGCCAGTGCTATTGTGTGAAGATGACAAGCATGACCCCAACATCCTGACCCTAATGGATGAACACTGTCTAGAAATCAAATCTTTCACTTCAAGAACATGAAGAAGATGCATCATCAAACACAACAGGTACCTCACAAAAATCCTATGACTACCATGAAAGTGTTCTGTTAAGGACAACTTAATAGAATATTAAGCCATGAAAAGTACATATCTGCACTGAGCAAACAAGGGTACAGGCCCACCAAGGAACAGAGGGACCATGAGCAGGATAAAGACCCACAGTTGGAAAACTGGTACGAAAAGCAAACCTAAAGAAGGAAACTAAGGCCCATATTTATACTTTTTGACGCAAAACTGCGCCAGCGCAGTTTTGCATCAAAAATATTACCGCCGGCTAACGCCATTTCTGTGCACAGTGCGGGTGTCAAATTTATACTTTGACGCACGGCGGCACGAACCACAGGTGTGAGTCATTTTTTTTTACGCACAGCGCAGCGTCACGTAGTAAAGCAAAACGGCGTTAACGCAGCGGAAATGACTGTGGGTCGATTTACGACACTGCACACCGGATATGCGGCGTTTTTTGACGCAATAGTGTCAAAATTCCCCGCGAACACAGCCAATTCAGCAGAGGAGAGCCAAAATGGATCCCAGATGCCTGTACAGACCCCAGGAAGATGACAACAGACCAGGGACCAGTCAGGAGGACCCACACAAGACCCAGGACAGTTTGAAGAAGAAAAGAAAGTGTCGCTTCAGTGCAGAGGAGCAGGAAATTCTGGTGAAAGAGGTGACGGAACACCAGCACCAACTGTTTGTCACCTCAAAGTTGCCAATCAGTAGGAGAGAGGCAATATGGCAACAAATTGTTGACAAGATTAACAGTGTGGCAGAAGTACGCAGAACAGTCATCGAGTGCAAGAAACGCTGGCATGACTGCAACTGCAGGACCAAGGAAAAGATGGCCAGGAACAGGAAGGTAGCACTGCAGACTGGAGGTGGGAGTCCAGCACACCAGGAGGCCCTGGACCACATGGAGGAGATGGTCACAGCCATCATCCCTGAGGAGATCGTCACAGGGATTCAAGGACAGGACAGCGCAGACTACCAGGAAACAACACAGATGCAGGGTAAGTCGCATGGGGAATTAAAATGCACAAATTACAACTGTAAGCAGGGGGGGATACGGACCACAAAATGCATGGAAGTCATCATATACATGGAGTGGCATGGGTAAAGGGGTATGGCATGGGCTGCACAGAGAGAAGCTGGGTCCCACCATTACACTACACCAACAACAGTCCCATGTGGGCATGCTGCCATGCCAACGATGGAGCAAAGGTAAAGCCACGCCAGGAGGGAAGGGCACAACGTCAAACTGACATCCCGGCACACATCAGCCACTATACCCCCTACAATAACTAGGGCCCAATTAACAACCTCTAGCCATACCGACAACTGGAATGTAACAGTGACAACAGTTGCCACTACCACCTCTGCTCTGTGTGCAGCTCAAGTAGCCAATGGCAGTAACGTCCCCATGGATAATACACACCTAAATTAGAGGGTAGAGGTGACAACTTCAACAATCCCCTGAAACAAGACAAATGTTCCAGTCCTGTCAATTGTGAATGCCCATAGTTGCCGCAAACATCAGCCAATGTCATCAACATTAGGAGCTACACAGCACTAAGGACACACCCATGCTGCATATGTCAGGGCCCATCCTGTGCCTGGCTGTTGGACTTTTGCTTTTGCAGGGTCATCCCCAGACTTTTTCGCCTCCTGCCTCCTATGTTTTTCTGACATGTTGCTGTTGGCTTTTCAACTCTGAGCACTTTACCACTGCTAATCAGTGCTAAAGTGCATATGCTCTCCTGTCTAAATTGTATGTAAGTGGTTTATCCATGATTGGCATATTTGATTTACTAGTAAGTCCCTAGTAAGGTGCCCTAGAGGTGCCAGGGCCTGTAAATCAAATGCTACTAGTGGGCCTGCAGCACTGGTTGTGCCACCCACATAAGTAGCTCTGTAATCATGTCTCAGACCTGCCACTGCAGTGTCTGTGTGTGTATTTTTACACTGTACAGTCGACTTGGCAAGTGTACCCACTTGCCAGGCCTAAACCTTCCCTTTCCTTACATGTAAGGCACCCCTAAGGTATGCCCTAGGTAGCCCCAAGGGCAGGGTGCAGTGTATGGATAAGGTAGGACATATAGTAATGTGGTTTATATGTCCTGACAGTGAAATACTGCCAATTTCGTTTTCACTGTTGCAAGGTCTGTCTCTCTCTCATAGGATAATATGGGGGCTACCTTTAAATATGATTAAAGTGTAGATTCCCCTAGAGAAGAGATGGACAGGTGGAGTTTGGGATCCCTGAACTCACAATTTAAAAATGCATCTTTTAGTAAAGTTGATTTTGAGATTGTGAGTTTGGAAATGCCACTTTTAGAAAATGAGCATTTTCTTGCTTAAACCATTCTGTGACTCTGCCTTGTTTGTGGATTCCCTGTCTGGGTCAGTTGACAGTTGGGTTGTTTTTCACCTCACACCAGACAGTGACACAAAGGGAGCTGGGGTGTGATCTGCATTCCTGATTAGCCATCTCTGCTAGGAGGGAGGGGTGGAGTGGTCACTCTCATCTGAAAGGACTGTGCCTGCCTCTGACAATGCTGTCTCCAGCCCCCTGGTGTGTGTCTGAGGCCTTGCCTGGGCAAGGCAGGATTTCACAAGAAGGTGTGAGTCCCCTTTGAAGGAAGGTGACTTCAAAGACTAAAATGGGTATAAGAAGGACACCCAAACTTACAAACTTTAGAAACACTTCTGGAATCAAGAGGAACCTCTGCCTGGAGAAGAGCTGATCGCTGAGGAACAAGTGCTGCCCTGCCTGTGACTGTGCTTTGTGGAGCTTTCCTGCAGTGCTGCTTCTGCCAGAGTAAGAGGGCAAAGACTGGACTTTGTGTGCCTTCCATCTTGAAGAAGAAATCTCCAAGGGCTTGATGTAGAGCTTGCCTCCTGTTATTGAAGTCTCAGGGATAGCAAAGACTTCTTCCTGCCAGCACCTGGAGTCTCTGGAGAGACCCCTACTCTGCTCTGTGGTGCCCTTCCAGTTCCTGGGACCCTGAAAGGAGAGGCTGGCAGCCTAAGGACAAAAATACACGCACCGAGCACCGTGCGGAGAAAAGATCGACGCGAATCCGATCGCGGCTGAGAAAACGACGCGACGCCGGCTCCGCAGCTGAGAAACGACGCCGCAGGAAACGCGACCGGAGAATCGACGCCCGGAGCAGGAGAAACGACGCGCAGCATCGCTGACGAAGGCTGAGAGATCGCAACCTGCGCCGCGGGACTTTCGGACCGTCGCGTGGCTGGCTTTTTCGACGCGCATCGCTGTGCCGAGTTGTTTTCGACGCATATAACCGTGCAGGGTTATTTTCGACGCGCACCGCCCGTGCGGGGTTATTTTTGACGCAAACCAGGTACATTTACACGCTAGCAGCGCTAGTGTGTTGTTACAACTACCTAAAGACTCTTTTTATTTTAAACCTTTAAAAAATCATAACTTGACTTGTGTATGTTGGATTTTTGTCGTTTTGGTCTTGTTTTGTCTAGATAAATATTTCCTATTTTTCTAAACTGGTGTTGTGTCATTTTGTAGTGTTTTCATTAAGTTACTGTGTGTGTTGGTACAAATACTTTACGCCCAGCACTCTGAGGTTAAGCCTACTGCTCTGCCAAGCTACCAAGGGGGTAAGCAGGGGTTAGCTGAGGGTGATTCTCTTTTATCCTAACTAGAGTGAGGGTCCTTGCTTGAACAGGGGGTAACCTGACTGTCAACCAAAGACCCCATTTCTAACATTGGTGGCAGCGGTGGGATTGGACTTGTATTTGTACTTGACATACAGTAATTAAGTGTACACTACTGTTTTGATCTCAGACCACTACGTGACCACATACTACTTGTCTTGTGATTCTGCTTTTTGTTCTCTGATGTCCTCCTGGAAGTATTGATGATATTTTTGGACTTTGTTTTTTTGGTTGTGAAGCCTTTGCAGAAATGGAAGTAAATTTCTGGCACCTATCTATGTATAAAAAGTGGCAGCTTAAAGCATTCTGCATGGAAAGGGGACTGGCTGTGAACAAGGAATCCAGAAGGGAGGATCTTGAGTCAGCCCTGTTTCAGGATGAATTGAAACGTTGTCAGGCAACACCACCAAATGAGTCTGAGGAGGATAACTACTCTGAGGAGGAGGACTACTCCAAAGAGGAGGGCAGTGGCCCTGAGGAGGGAACAGAAAGAGATGATAGGCTCCTAGCTCGAATCCGGAGTCTGGAAGAGCTTAAGAGGGCCGAGGAGAAGAGGGCCTTAGTCCTGGCAGAAAGGAGGAGGGACTTAGAGATTAAAAAAATGATTTATGCTTACGAGCTTAAATTGAAAGAGCTGGAAGTCATGAGGGCTGAGTCCAGCTGGAATGGTGGCAGCAACAATTGTATATCCAGTGATGCTGCAGAAGTGCACATGCCCAGAGAGGTGGTGCCCTACTTGAAGGAGGGAGTTAACACACGCCAGGAGGTTCAGGGGTATGAGGTAGCTCCAGTGATGCACAGGGTCCCTGAGGTGGATTGGGGAACTGGCATGGGGAGTCATATTCCTACTGGTGGAAGGGACACTCTACTGACTCTAGGTGAGAGTGACAGGGAGAGGGGTTCCCCCCAGGTAGAAGTCCTGGTTATGGAGTGTGAAAACATCCCAGAAGAGTGTGGGTTGAGTGTCAGGGACAGTCAGGTACTGTCTCACCAGTCTCAGGAGGGTGATGTGGGGTGCTTTGTCAAAGCAGAGTCACTGGATGGTTGGGTGAAGGGTACTTTGGTTAATTCATGTGAGGGGCTGAGTGATGTAATTGCTGGAGAGCATATGTCTAGTCCTTATTTTCCAGAGCTATGCCAACACCAGGTGGAGTGTGAGTTCTCTGACCCCAGGGAGCTTACAATGGAGGCAGACTTCTGGGTGAGTACCACAGAGTCTGAAGAGGCATTTGGGGGTGCTCCTGAGAGGAGTGGTCTAGGTAGTTCCCAACCAGGTGAGGTAGGGAAGGATTGTAGTGTCCCAGGTAGGTCCCAGTGTAGTGGGATGGGTGAGGGACCCCATGTCCAGTCTCAGAGGAGAGGGAATGGGGATGGGTTGAGGCCCAAGGTGCCCGAGATCCGGTCCCAGGTCCTGGAGGGTTCCCTGCGGGAACACCAGGAGGGGAGCCTAGCCTGTACCATAGGGCCATCTGTTGAGGGAGACCCCACAGTGTCAGGAGAACTTGGGGGGGCGGCTGTAGCCAGCGTCCCACCAGTTCTGGTGTCTGGCAGTACCACTCCTAGTGAGGGGGTGCAGAAGTCCAGACAGAGGGTTGAGAGGGGGTTGCGGACCCCAGTGGAGAACCTGGAGGGTCAGGGGTCAGCTCTGAGAGCAGACCCCCCCATGAATGACCTTGGTGAGACCATTTCTGGGTTGGGGGGAATCCAGACTCTGTCAGATGGGCAGAGGTCAGGAGACCTGCGCCAGCCAGACTCTTGTGTGGCCCTTCGGGACAGTGTGTCCCTTGAGGGGGGTAAGTGTGCCCCCCTGGAAGTCCTGGTGTGCCAGGCAGTGGTTCAACCGCAGGGTGGTGACTCTGGGTTGAATGATCAGGTTCAGGGGGTAAACTCTGACCTGATGGGGGGTAAATGTGCTCCCAAGGAAGTCCTGGTGTGCCAGGCAGTGGTTCAACCGCAGGGTGGTGACCCTGGGTTGGATGACCAGGTTCAGAGGGTAAACTCTGACCTGGTAGGGGGTAGGTATGCCCCCCAGGAAGTCCTGGGTTGCCAGGCAGTGATCCAGTCTGTGGGTACAGACCCTGGATTGGGAGGCCAGGTTAAGGGTGTCCCCCCTGACCTGGAGGAAGGGGCTACTGCTAACAGTGCCCCTACCATGTTGTCTTCTGGGGGGGCCGCTCCTAGTTGGGTGGTTCAGGACCCCAGAAGAGAGGGCAGGGGGAGGGAAGCCTCACCCCTAGCCCTGGTCCAACCTGAAGGTACAGACCCCAGGTTGGAGGATCAGTTGCAGGTTAACATCCCTGCACTGATGGAAGAATTGTGCAGGACTGCTTCTACAAGCACCCTGACAGTTTTGGACTCTGGGGGTGCCGCTTCTGCAGGGAGGGTACAGAGCCCCAGAGGGGAGGACCAGGGTCAGGTTGTCATCCCTGACCTGGTGGAAGAGAGAGTGGTCAAAGGGTGCCAGGCACCTGGGGCTACCACCCCCCACTCTCCACAGTCACAGTGGTTAGAGAGGCCTGAGGTCGGGCTCTCATCCCTGACAGTTGTCTGGGGCCACTGTGGCTTGCTGTCCTGGTGGACAGAGTTGCCCCTGGGGGGGGGAGGACGAGAGTCACACCCCGGGGGTGGAGTGGGCAACACCACTGTGTTGGCCCTGGTGGTACTATCTGCCCATTGCAATACATCTGTGAGCAAAGTAAAGTTAGGTGTTGCACAGATGGTGTCTGTAGATGTGGAGAAGGGTTCCCCATGGGTTAGCTTAGTGGGCCCTGAGAGTATGGACAGAGGGATCCAACTGGAGTCAGGAAGGCGTAGAACTGGAACATGCCCCTGCTGTTGTGGGCCTGGGTCCCTGTTCTATCGCCCCAATCAGGGAAGTACATCAAGGTATTGATTGTTCTCCCCTGGCTTTAGGCTGGTAGGGGGTCGTGTTGGACTTTTGCTTTTGCAGGGTCATCCCCAGACTTTTTCGCCTCCTGCCTCCTATGTTTTTCTGACATGTTGCTGTTGGCTTTTCAACTCTGAGCACTTTACCACTGCTAATCAGTGCTAAAGTGCATATGCTCTCCTGTCTAAATTGTATGTAAGTGGTTTATCCATGATTGGCATATTTGATTTACTAGTAAGTCCCTAGTAAGGTGCCCTAGAGGTGCCAGGGCCTGTAAATCAAATGCTACTAGTGGGCCTGCAGCACTGGTTGTGCCACCCACATAAGTAGCTCTGTAATCATGTCTCAGACCTGCCACTGCAGTGTCTGTGTGTGTATTTTTACACTGTACAGTCGACTTGGCAAGTGTACCCACTTGCCAGGCCTAAACCTTCCCTTTCCTTACATGTAAGGCACCCCTAAGGTATGCCCTAGGTAGCCCCAAGGGCAGGGTGCAGTGTATGGATAAGGTAGGACATATAGTAATGTGGTTTATATGTCCTGACAGTGAAATACTGCCAATTTCGTTTTCACTGTTGCAAGGTCTGTCTCTCTCTCATAGGATAATATGGGGGCTACCTTTAAATATGATTAAAGTGTAGATTCCCCTAGAGAAGAGATGGACAGGTGGAGTTTGGGATCCCTGAACTCACAATTTAAAAATGCATCTTTTAGTAAAGTTGATTTTGAGATTGTGAGTTTGGAAATGCCACTTTTAGAAAATGAGCATTTTCTTGCTTAAACCATTCTGTGACTCTGCCTTGTTTGTGGATTCCCTGTCTGGGTCAGTTGACAGTTGGGTTGTTTTTCACCTCACACCAGACAGTGACACAAAGGGAGCTGGGGTGTGATCTGCATTCCTGATTAGCCATCTCTGCTAGGAGGGAGGGGTGGAGTGGTCACTCTCATCTGAAAGGACTGTGCCTGCCTCTGACAATGCTGTCTCCAGCCCCCTGGTGTGTGTCTGAGGCCTTGCCTGGGCAAGGCAGGATTTCACAAGAAGGTGTGAGTCCCCTTTGAAGGAAGGTGACTTCAAAGACTAAAATGGGTATAAGAAGGACACCCAAACTTACAAACTTTAGAAACACTTCTGGAATCAAGAGGAACCTCTGCCTGGAGAAGAGCTGATCGCTGAGGAACAAGTGCTGCCCTGCCTGTGACTGTGCTTTGTGGAGCTTTCCTGCAGTGCTGCTTCTGCCAGAGTAAGAGGGCAAAGACTGGACTTTGTGTGCCTTCCATCTTGAAGAAGAAATCTCCAAGGGCTTGATGTAGAGCTTGCCTCCTGTTATTGAAGTCTCAGGGATAGCAAAGACTTCTTCCTGCCAGCACCTGGAGTCTCTGGAGAGACCCCTACTCTGCTCTGTGGTGCCCTTCCAGTTCCTGGGACCCTGAAAGGAGAGGCTGGCAGCCTAAGGACAAAAATACACGCACCGAGCACCGTGCGGAGAAAAGATCGACGCGAATCCGATCGCGGCTGAGAAAACGACGCGACGCCGGCTCCGCAGCTGAGAAACGACGCCGCAGGAAACGCGACCGGAGAATCGACGCCCGGAGCAGGAGAAACGACGCGCAGCATCGCTGACGAAGGCTGAGAGATCGCAACCTGCGCCGCGGGACTTTCGGACCGTCGCGTGGCTGGCTTTTTCGACGCGCATCGCTGTGCCGAGTTGTTTTCGACGCATATAACCGTGCAGGGTTATTTTCGACGCGCACCGCCCGTGCGGGGTTATTTTTGACGCAAACCAGGTACATTTACACGCTAGCAGCGCTAGTGTGTTGTTACAACTACCTAAAGACTCTTTTTATTTTAAACCTTTAAAAAATCATAACTTGACTTGTGTATGTTGGATTTTTGTCGTTTTGGTCTTGTTTTGTCTAGATAAATATTTCCTATTTTTCTAAACTGGTGTTGTGTCATTTTGTAGTGTTTTCATTAAGTTACTGTGTGTGTTGGTACAAATACTTTACGCCCAGCACTCTGAGGTTAAGCCTACTGCTCTGCCAAGCTACCAAGGGGGTAAGCAGGGGTTAGCTGAGGGTGATTCTCTTTTATCCTAACTAGAGTGAGGGTCCTTGCTTGAACAGGGGGTAACCTGACTGTCAACCAAAGACCCCATTTCTAACACTGGCTCACAATGCAACATCCCAAATGTCATACTGCTCAGACTACAGCATTGAGGGGGAGGACACATGTAACTGGTCACTGACATACACCTGCACAGTCAGAGGAGGAAATAGGACACTGCTACGACTATCAGGGCAATCCAATCTCCACACATTCCTAGCATCATCTGTACACATTACCAATGTTAACATCCATATCGTGCCATAACAATGCTATGCCTAGGATATGCTACATGTCAACCACATATAAGTGGATGTGAAAGATCAGAGACTGGGGCAGGTCCAGATTGTTAAGTGTGCTGCTAGTGCCATCAGAGCACCCACAGCCAGTGAAAGGTCTCACCATGAGAATGGATGTAGACGGAGGCTTGAGTAGGACAAGAAGGTGGCAATTCATTATTTGGCCTAAAACAACACTAGAGGAGATGATGCCGACAAGTCTAATAACTTAATACAATACATGTGACATGCAGGTGGTCCATAGGCCTGGGAGAATGCCCATCTGAAAGACTGGCGCAATGAACAGGAAACAAGATCACAATGTGAATTCACCACAAGGCAGGCATGTCACATCACCAATGCCACAACACAGACACACTAATTGTACCCTATTTCATTGCAGAGGACGATGGATCTCCTGCGGCTATGCCTGTCCAGGAATACCCTGATGACATGGATGACGAGCTGACAAACATCCCCCAGCAGATCATCCAAGATGTCCTTGGAACCCTCCAGACCCCACCTTCAGTCACAAGGAGGAGCACAGAACAAGCAGCCATCGCAGAGGATCCACCCACTACCCCAATTGTAAGACCTGCCAGCTCCAATACAGCTGAGGACTCAGACGACACAGGCACCAGCTTTGAGAGAACTGTAGTCGGAGTACAGCAGGAGCTGGCCAATGAGGTGCGGGTGGGGATGCAAACTATGGCAGCCAGCCTAGAGGGGGTGCGTTTGTGCATGATGTTATCTGCAGATCAGGCAGCAGCTATGCAAGGGCGAACAACTATCTTGCAGGAAGTAGAAAAAAGGCTGAAGGTAATCAGCATAGCTGTAATACAGTTGACTCTACAACTACAGCAATCCTGTCAACGCGTGCACTAATGCAACATTGAACCCCTCAGGGCCGACCTGGCTGCCTACCATTGTGATGTGGCTGCTATTCTTAAGAATCAGCAGATCCTCCTTGCAGCAGTACTGCCCTTAAGACCTTCACAGGTAGCAGTGACCGGGATGTCTGACTCCACGTCTTCTAACACTGAGGTGTGTGTTGCCCCTTCACAACCACCACCACCAAGAACAGAGGAGGCAACACACACATCAGAAGAAGAAGAAGACGTGGAACAGATCACCTTCACACGGAAAAGTACCAGGAAGCACTAGTCCCTGCCACATGGCCAACTATTACCAAGGTCCAGCGCTTTGTAACATGCCAGTCTTACAACAACTGTACTCAATGACTGTTCTGCAAATCACTGTTAATCTTGTCATCCTGCCCAGTGATTGTCTCTCACTTACTCATTGGAAAATCCTGTCCCTCTGCACTGTCTGACACATCACCCCAGCACGTCAAAAGCATTTTCCTTTACCACTTGTGTTGGATCACAATGGAAGATGTCACTATAATGGACTCACAGTCATGGACAATGTACATATAGCACTACAGCACTTTTCAATAAATAGCACTTACACAACAAATTTGTCTCTGTGTAATGTGACACATCAGCTGTCCAGTAGATAACTGAAATGTGCCTCCTGTCAAATTACGTAGCTTGTCAATACAACTGTCCTGAAATTATGTAGTCAGATAACTTTGCACAGTGGCCAGGATTGCATCAATCTCTGCCCTTCCTGAGGGTAATATCTGATGAAGAGAGAAAACATACACCATCATGCTGTGTTGGACAAAATAATGCTTCCTCAAGGGATATCTAAGTCATCGCATAGTGGCAGCTAAATGTTGTCACCATGCAATACTAACACATATAACAGTGATCACAAATCTAGGCAAATACTCCAAAAAATGCATGAATGAAGGTGTCTGAGTTTCCATCCAAATAAGTAATCATGCTGAACAGTGTCACAAATGATGTCTGTGTGTCATGAAGACGATACTACAAGAGTGCTTACGACCACTCACCTTATAAGGGTGTCTTTGAACATCACACTGCAGTCAGACCTAAAACAGTTCCCCCAATACCAAATCTGGAAGCACTGTTTGTGACTTTGAAAACATACTTATTGACAAAAACACGTTGGGATCCATATTAAATTTGATTGGTGGTTGCAATAAATGGTGGAATCTTTGCAAGGTAGCTCTGGGGTAGCTGCCAATCTTACAGCTTAGTTGGGATTTGTTCGTAGCATAGGACACAAATGTAATAGAACAAAATTCATGTACACGTATGCCAAGGCCCTGATCAACAAGCATTTGACACATACTGTAAAGGGTAAAGGGTTCACTATATATTTATTAACGGTAATAACAGAAGAGGAAACTCAGGGAAAAGTCTTACCTACCCTAATCTACCCTAACTGCTCATTACCCACAACTTCCCTAACTAACCTAAGCTAAACTTACTTATCACATGTAACGAAACGTTCTAAACATCAAAACCCCACCCCCCTTATGAGACGGGGCACATGGAGGACAACAGACTAACCTAAACACATACTATCCTATACTAAACAAATAGATATTTTTTTGTATTTTTTCATTTTTTTTTTTTTTTTTTTTAAACACACAAGAACCCCAACATAGAACCCCACCCACCCACCCACACACTCAAAAAGAAAAAATAGAAATAATCAGGACCCCCCCACACACTAACTAAACTAACAGCCTATACTAAACTAACACTAAGCCCCCTAAGCCCACTAAGTATAAGAACAAGGAAAGAGGAGTGAGGGGAGGGAATCATGTCCATTTTAATATCCGAGGGTCCGCTTTATGGACCGCACACGTCTGTTCATATGGCAACATCCCGCTGCAGGTGACTAATTTTCCGTAGGACACAGTCCATTTTTCTTTGCATTTCCTGAAAAGCGGCAGGGTCAACTGTAGCAGCTGGGGCAGTCTGGGTAGCAGCTGAGGATGTGTGTGGGCGTGTAGAGTCTATGCCTGAGGGCTGCCCTGAAGGTGTTCCACTGCTAGGGCCTGGAGCAACTGCAGACGTTGGGACAACAGTCCCAGCTGTGGGTGGTGCCACCTGGGTGGAAGTGGTGGTTGTGCTGGTGGTGGCTGTGGTGAGCAAAGTAGGGCCACCCTTTGGGAAAGCCCTCCATGCTCCGGAGGCCCGTTCGTTCCGGTATCTTCGGGCCATCCGTCTGAACCCCGACTCTACCAGCAGGATATGCTGGTAACGCATTGCCCGCCTCTGGAACTCACGGACCTGGATGGGTGTCATGTTCGCAGCTGTGAAGACAAAGGCAAACAATTTACATTAGGAACTGCATTGTGTGAAATGGCACAAGAAGTAAATCAGACAGTACATCTACTGTACTTGTAACAGCTCATATCATCATACAGATCATTGAATGTCCCTGAGGAAGTACATGGCAGGCCAGCCTACAAAGGTCGTGGCACACATAGCACATCCAAACCCTACAAGATGGGTATCAATTGGCATTAATTTGGCATCAGAGTTCTGCCAGTTGTCAACTAACAATCATGCAGCACATCCTGCGCCAATGCCAGGGCTACAAATGTCAGTGTACGGGATGGAAATCTACAGCCACATGATCTGCAAGTTGTAAATGGACTTGCTAGTATAGCACTCATGTGCTATACCTGAGTGTGTATACTAGGTTCCGACCAAAGATTCACTGATTTACATGTCTGTGTAACATACTGGTAGCATCAGTCCTAGGTACTCTATTCACAAACCCATGCCTGTGTTTGAGGGTGGGAGGGGGGGTGGAGAAACAACTAACAATTCCAAACAACATGGACACCCAGGAGTCTATAGAAAGCTGGACATGTGTTTGGCTCTACACACACACCACAGGTAGGGTCTATCAACAAATAGGAGACAGCAAACCCTTGACCAATCCTAGCGCCACACATGTCAGGAAATGCAGACCTTTGTCCACATCATATACTTCCAGTAAGGCATGACTTACAACAGACACAGAGTTGCAAGAACACCCATGGTCATGATTTGCATGCATACCTAGGCCATTGCACTCAAGTGCCACATACTTGTAGCACTACATGTGGAGCTACATGCTGCTAGGAAGTTCAACCTACAGTTTAATAAGTACTTTGGTGAATAGGGAAGCAGAAGTCTGTGGGTAAGCATTTTGCAGTCCCAATCTGGGAGAATGTGGGTCTGACAGGCAGACTAAATCTGAGATGAGTTCCAGTGCGACTCTTGTTGATACAAGTGTTATCCACATGACTCACCCCAGTTCTCATTGCGGGGTCTACAGGAATGACCTACAATCCCTAGATAATACAATAGGATAAGCATTGGCCAACTCTAAAATGGTGAGAAAATGTAATCCCACTCATGGAACAAGACAAATGATGGGCCAGCGCTTCATGCCTTGCTATGTGTTCAACACACAGGAGTCCATCACACATCACCAGCAAACACAACACATAACAGACATATTAACACTTACTGGAGTTGTCGAGGTCCTAAAATAAAGCAACCTCTCCCACAGTGTAGGGTGCCGGTCCACCTGTAAGGCATGGAAGGAAGAAATGTGCTCAAAATCTGTGCACTGACCAACAATTCCAAAGACAAAAACTATGTGTAAGATGACATAAGTAATTAAAGCCATTCAGACATGATTATACTGCATCTGATGTAGCACGGCTAACATGTACATAGCATGGGTCTCCTGTGACAATTACACACATATCTGCACACATGCAGTGGCCTTAACTATCATGTGGTGGCAAACATGCTCCTTCATTAGTGAGCAGAAATAATAATGGAGTGTATTCGTCTCATCATGTGCATCCAAGAGAGACATCCAAAGCCTGGTTACTTGAGGACTGCATTACCAGTCAAACAGCCTATGTGGCCATGACACATTTATGACACATAGGTACAATGTACAGAGGGGCAGGGACTTTTGAAAGCCCTTATGTTGTTACAGTTTCTTCATTTGATGTATCCCAGCTATGGTGATTTGCACCAACCATAGAGATATGAACCCATGTGCATACCTTTGGACTGCCATCCCTAATCGGAATGTGGCACTACAAACTCCAAATACCAGTCTAAGATGTTAGCTGAGGGCACCTTACACCTTTTCCCAATGTTTTCAAATCCAAATCTGACATGTATCCAAAATGATGAAGGACCACAATAATCCCTAACATTCATAGAACTTCCAAAAACGCTTTCCTTACACACTCACCAGACACACATGAGACATATGTCTGGGCCACATTGCTATCATCAATTGACGTGAAGCAAGCACTCATTTTCTGCATCATGTAGTGTTTCTAATGTCAGTCTAGCTATTGCGTCAACAAAGGTTGCCAATATTTTAGTAAATCTATACTTCACTGGCAAATGTGACCTATATAGACATGATTGCCTCCTATTTTGTGTTGCTGTCTGACACAAAGGCGGCACCAAATTACATTAAGCAAAAGTATTCTGTAAGTTTGCAGAGCACGTGCTTCCTGACAGCTAGCAATTGTGGTCCTTCACATAGTCCATCAATGACCCTGTATGTTTCCGCAGCATTCCACACAGTCAGCAGCTTAGCCGGCAGATATTGTACAAATCATCTGATGTCACTACAGAGCTTTTAATTGTGCAGATTTACATGATTTGTACTCACCAACAGGGCCACCAATCCCTACTCCCAGGTGGTCCAGCAGATCTTGCTCCCTGGTGATGAGGTCAGCCCAGCGGTGCTTCAGCTGGTGGTCATTCCTCTGGCTCCCATACACGCGCTGCAAGTGATGCAGCACCTTTCCCCACCGGATTCGTCGCCCCTCAGTGTGATACCCCTGTATCACCCTGCCCCCTTCCTCGATCATGAGTGGGAGGAAATGGCACACCAGCCATATAAACCCCCCAAGCTCCTCCTCACCCATCCTGCCAAGACGTGGCCTACCCAACATCTCAGCACCGAAAAGGGGAATAGGGGATAAAGAAGAAGAAAGGAGAAAAGGGGGAAAGTAGAAGTACAAAAAAAAGTAAACTTGACAACTAAAAGAGCCCAATTATCCCCAAACTAGCACTACCCACAACAGACTCCCACAAACAACAAATTCAGTACAATACCGGACAATTGTAAACAAAACACACCCAGACAGTATAAAACAACAATATTTATTTCACAAAGTAACAAGTAATGTAGCACACAGGACACAAAAGCACAAAATCACTGGACAACACTCAGAACACAGCCACACAGTCTAGAAGAATCACAGACTGCAAAGTGAAAGTGAAAGTACACCCACTGTACATAATCTGTAAACAGGATATCCTATTACATCACTTCCTGCATAAAATGGCCGCAGTTTTATCGTTATGCGTCATATTTTTAAACACATACAGTATGTGCGTCATCTTTTTTGAAGCACAGGAGTGAAAATTAGGCCGCATCCAAATATTTGTAAATAGTCTTAACACTTAACCAATTTTCAGGGCATTATGGGGGTCATTCTGACCCTGGCGGCCGGTGACCGCCAGGGTCACCGACCACGGGAGCACCGCCAACAGGCTGGCGGTGCTCCCGAGGGCATTCTGACCGCGGCGGTTCAGCCGCGGCCAGAAAGGGTAAACCGGCGGTCTCCCGCCGATTTACCACTGCCCTTGTGAATCCTCCATGGCTGCGGAGCGCGCTCCGCAGCCATGGGGATTCTGACACCCCCTACCGCCATCCTGTTCCTGGCGGGTCTCCCGCCAGGAACAGGATGGCGGTAGGGGGTGCCGCAGGGCCCCTGGGGGCCCCTGCAGTGCCCATGCCCAGGGCATGGGCACTGCAGGGGCCCCCGTAAGAGGGCCCCGCAAAGTATTTCAGTGTCTGCTAAGCAGACACTGAAATACGCGACGGGTGCAACTGCACCCGTCGCACCCCTGCAACTACGCCGGCTCAATTCTGAGCCGGCGTCCTCGTTGCAGGGGCATTTCCTCTGGGCCGGCGGGCGCTCTTTTGGGGGAGCGCCCGCCGGCCCAGAGGAAGTGTCTGAATGGCCGCCGCGGTCTTTTGACCGCGGTGCGGTCATTCAGCGGCGGTACCTTGGCGGACGGCGGAAAATGACCCCCTATGCGTCATTATTCAGGCATAAGCGTCAGTTTTTGACGCTTGTGCGTAATTTTTGGACACGCATGCGTCAACATTTCAGGGCATAAACTGGTTTTGGGTATTTTTTCCATTTTAATGTAATGTTATATTTGGGACACAACTGAGATAGGCTGATTGCACCCACTTTGGTGTTGATGGTGTATGTTCACATGTGAGACATCATACTGCAGCGGACCATGACCCGCTGCTTCCTTAACAGGATTTTGACGCTTGGCTGATGCACTAGATGGCCAGATGTGGTGCCTACATATATGTATTGCACAATTTGGGCATGTTTGGCATCAGGAGAGGACAGCAAGGTGACGCACATGTGTACAATACCTCAATGCCTATGGCTCAATGTGTGTGCAGTGGCTACTAATGTATTAGTCGACCCAGTGTGTGTGCATCACAAGATGCATTATTGCAAATATGCTTGCATGAATGTGAAGTCAATGTGTCCAAACCTTAGATGCAAGTCATTGTGGAAATGAGAGAGGACATGTGCTAATACATACATACATGTAGCACATCTGTTGTGTGCACTTCCAAGATTTTGGGTAACGTTGACACCACAACTGACAAAGCATGCACCAAATAGATGGCAGACGCTTGTGCATGTCAATGGTCCACAAGTTACCCATCCCATGTCCTAGAATTTTGGTAACTGCTTCCTAGGCACTTGTTGGTGAACCCACAGTGAGTCAGGCACATGCATAGACGAAGTGGGTACCATGTCATTGGCCCAGACAGCCAAAGGTGAACCACAAATGTAATATGATGCCACAGTTGTGGTCATATGACGGAGCCACAACTCTCCAGTGGCAGTGTTGGACCAGCAGACGAGGCAGCATGTGTCCACATATTTACAGTGATCAATTGCACAGAGGTGTCTTGTTCATGTGTGTGGTCCAATGTTGATCCTGTATATTTTTAGGGGTGTATGTTGTCACAGTTACGTCCAGGTCTCATCATGAGTCAGTGGCAGCTATTCCTGTATCTACTGAGTATCCTTCGGAGATCAATGTGAGTAAAGTCGATGAGGACATGGGAACCTACATGGGGATGGTCCCACCCTGTCACTGAAGACGTGTTATGAGACTGTCAACAGGGCAATCTTGGTGTGCTGAGTGAGATAATGTCTCAGGTGTCATGTTCCGGCAGGTGTCATTACAACATTTGTACACAGGTTGGCCTCTAAAATTCCCACTGCATCTGGGAACATCATAGCCTCAGTGCTGATTATTCTCGCAGCTATTCACCATGCACGGCCCATCAATATGTTGTGAGCAATGTGATTCAGCGTGTGAACTGTCAGAGTCCTAACATGTGTGGACTTTTCATGCACATTATCAGAGGTAGCTGGTTCTGCTGGAGGCACCATACCCAGTCCCTGCATCCGGCCCTGGTACACTGTCACACTTTGTCGTTCATGCATACATGAGACCCAGACAAGGGATAGACCATGATTTTGGAATTCCAAGACAATTTTACAAATATGGTACAATTTAAAGGCAGATGATGCTATACAATGTATTTGGGTATGCATTGATGAAGCACATGACAAAATACCCTCTGAGAAATGTGAAGTTTGGTAACGCAAGTGTGGTACATATGTAGCAACAAGGAGTCTTTAGGGTAACGCACAGACAGGTGCCAGTCAGGCTGACAGGATGCAGGGTATATCTGGATCCAGCAATTTCACAAGTTACATAATCAGTGGTCTGACTAAGATTGATCGGAGGAAGAACAAGAAAGTTGACATGGAAAACTGTGTATGTCATGTATTTTTGAAGGTGACACATGAACCCAAGGGCTGTGTTACACGGCTTAATTACTAGCAATGCATAACGGTGTATTTGACAAAATGGCAACTTCTATGCTGTTCCAGGCATCAGCAGGGGCAGTGCATGTTCAAATGGATGGTGTGCATGGAGGTGCTCACAGGTGTGTGCTGCATCTGTTTCTCACCAGTCCTGTTTGTGAGTATTGAATTCAAATTGCCAACAGTACCTTTCACATGGGAAGCAATCTACAGGTGCTAACAGGACTTAGAAACTACAAGCCAGTGTATTAATGGACCTGACGTCCATGCAGTCAGATGTACTATGACAATGGCATAACATAGGAAAGGGTGTAGCACACAGGATTACTATTGTTTGTCTGTGTGTGTAGAGGAGGGAATATATGGGTAAACATATTACTATTCCAGGGACCTCTTCAAACAGGTGGGTTGTGACCAGGAGCATGGGTGTGTCAGGAGTTAGGAAATGGGCTGACATGTACATGGAATGTCATGTGCGCAATGCTTGTCATATGTGTGGCACTTGTGCTGTCTATGTTCTGCTTATATGAAACTCTAGTCACAGATAGTCCTTGCAAAGATTGGATGCAGTTGGACTTACTGCTGTCAAGGGTCTGGTCATACATTCCTGTTACCAATGCAATAGCACATCAACTGCCTCCTGTATGAGGCTTGTTTTCCCCTTATTGAGTGATGGTGTCTTAGTTGTGTGCCATATGCCGTGATGAACCATGTTTCCAACAAGTATGTGTGAAATAGGTGTGGTCCTCTGCTATTGCCCTTCAAAGGTGAAATGTACAGGATATATGTCATTTACAGTGTGTGTGTATGTGACTGTTGTATGATACGCATCACAATTGCTCTGGGATTTTCTGTGTCCTGATCGGTATATCAGCTATGCTCCATGAGGCTACACTCTTATTCTGATAGTTAGAGATAAAGGTGAGGAAAAATGATTAGCCAGACCATGATATGGTGATTATTATCGGTGTTTATTTACATTAGTTAATACAGTGGTGATTATTTTTAAAAGAAATTGTTCACAATATGTTTGCGCCTACGCAATCCAGCAGCCGTATTTTGTTGTTCCCCCTCATGTTGCAGGCCACCATCCTCCTCTTCCTCCTCTTCAGGCATGTGTGGCTCTGGTTCCAAGAGGGGAATGTTCCTTCTTATGCAAATGTTGTGCAGGATGGCACATGTTAGAATGATCTTACAGACCATTTCAGGGGAATGACCAGTGATGTCGAGGCACCTGAATCTCGACTTGAGGATGCCGAAGGTCCTCTCGATTATGCTGCATGTCCTCCTATGTGCGTCATTGTAGGCACACTCTGCTGCAGTACTTGGGTTGCCAATTGGTGTCATGATCCATGGCTGGATCCCATACCCCTGATCAGCTGAAAGAGAAAATGATTGGGATCATGTTGATGTAGCTTGCCCCATTTATATCGCCTTGCATGGCAGTAGTTGTCTTGTGTTGTCTGTGACTCTTTTGTGTTGTTATGTTGATTGCTAGGCATGTAGGATGTACCATCTGCATTGTGTTGTTTCCTTGGCTGCAAGAGTGTTTGGCTGCTGACCGGTTGTCAGCAGTATGTTTTGGGAATTGCAGTACAGTGTGCACTCTCTAGCATTGTGACTTGTGATACAGGTGTCCCTGTGTCTTCACTGGGGGTGAGATGATAGTTCCATACACAGATTCATTTTGACAGTGTTAACACATTCACATCTACAGTATGTACCCTGGACATCCCATACCTTTAGACTTATGCAATGGATTAATTTAAACATAATTGAGACGCTTACATTTTGCAAAGTGACAATTAGGCAAACCACTCCAAACGTTGTGAACATTGGCGTCTTAATATTAGACTGTACACTAATTTCAGATGTGTGACAGGTTCAATGCTGACCTATGAAACATGGCTAGGGATGTCACGACCTCAGTGTGTTCCTGTCGACATGTTGCTGTTGTGGTGTATGTGTTGTGTGTCCTAGAGGGTTGCTGTGCAGTGTGTATATAAGTAGGTTTCTGTACTTACCAACAAGTAGTCCATTGCCATACCGTCCATCCTGGAAGTGTTGATTGATGGTAGAGTGTCGGAAGATGAATGAGTCATGTACACTCCCAGGATATTTTGCCACGATGTTGGTGATCAATCCTTGGTGATCGACAATGGCCTGCACATTGATGGAATATGTGTGCTTCCTGTTGCGGTAGAGGTGTTCAGTTGCAGCAGGTGGCACAAGGCGTACATGTGTGCAGTCGATGGCACCAAGGACATGTGGGAAGCCACTAATGAGGTAAAACCCCTGTTTTGTTTCCTGCTGCTTCTGCAGTGTGTTAGGGAAGCAGATGTGGCGGGTGTGAGTCCAATGATGGCATCCAGTACTTTGGGCAAAAAGGCAGAAAATTATGGCTGTGATATTCCGGCAACCAGGGCACCAGTTGTTTGAAAAGAGCCACTTGCCAGCAGGTGAAGTACAGCTAGCAGCTTGGTTTCTGTTGGGATGGTGCGGGGTGTCAGCAAGGTGGGTGCCAACTGTGGCTTTATGTTTCGCAGCAGCTGATGAATGGCCTGCCAGCTCAACCTGTACCTCTGGATGATGTGATGTTCCCTGAGGCCATGAAGGGTTGTTCTGGTGCGGAATATCCTCTCCTGCCTTCTGCGCTGCCTTTGGGGTCCCTGCTGGTGTTGTGGTAGCTGTTGTTGTTGTTGCTGGGCTCTGCGTCTGTGTGCACGCTGGATGAGAAGCACCTCCATGTCTCCCTTTTGCTGCTCTGCTGCTCTGCTGTTGCTTCTGTGTGTTCTGATTAAATACAGGTGTGTTTGCCCCATTTTAACGCCTGTCCTGACCCAGGCGTTAATTCTTTACACAAATCGGGCTGTGCGTCATTTTCCGGCTCTGCCTCCCGGCCGTGCAGCATTTTTGCCCGAAAGCATAAATACGACGCACGGGCGTTTAAGTAATTTTTTGGACGGGAACACCTACCTTGCATAAGATTAACGCAAGGCGGGTTGCCGCATCCAAAAAATGACGCACACGGTGGGATTTTGACGTCCGCGTGCTCGGGCGTCAAAATTTAAATATGGGGCAAGGTTTCCTCTGAATGTGTATCAAAATTTTTGACGCACATTCGGCGCAGACAGAGTATAAATATGCCCCTAAGTCCCTCTACAGAATTTGAATACTCCATTAACCATTGTGAAATACTAAAGTAGACACAAAAACTGAGATGACACCAGATTGGGAATGCCCATGATGGCTTCCACATTCAGAAGTTAGCCTTCCGCAGCTAGACAAGACACAGTGCCCGGAGCTGAACCAGCAAAGCCCACTTCTGTGTAGGCAAGGGAAGAAGGTGGATTTGAGGAGCACCAAAGGCCGATTATGGAATCACAAACTAGGGGTCCAGCTGCAAAAGTCAAGGAAAAACTAGAGCATTCACTGCTGATCCAATTGCGTACTGTGCTGAAAACTAGGAACGTCGCACAAGAAATATGATTTCATGCCAATTAGGTAGGAGACTCGCTTGGTGAATTCAACATATTTCAGTGCCCATTGCCACTGGAAGGAGTGAGTAAGTGTAAATCCTTACACGTATTGATCGCAGAAAGAGGGTTGTGGGAATGCTGCTGGGATTTGAACATGTAACCTGCAAGCAACAGAAGATCATATTTGATGATGTGCCCTGTAACAGCGATGAAAGTCTCCTGCATATCCTAAGAATTGGGATATAGAATTACTTAGAACTTGTGTGGTCTTTGCATCAAACAAGTCAACGCAAGTCTTTAAGTGATTTGTACTAAGCTGCATAAGGGGCGATTTGACTTTGTGGCCTGCACTGCATTGCTTTACAATTCATAGTGGTAGGCGTCTAGGGGCGCAGCATGAGCTTTCCCATGCATCCACACATGAATGTGATGCAATCCATGATTTACCAAAAATCAGTAAACCCTGAATTGCTCCAAAATGGTGACCTACCGAAGATTTCATAAATACAAGAAATATTTTTATTTCTCCTTCTTACTTCCTCTTTTTATGCGTGATGCATTCCATACCACAGCTGGAAAAGGAAATTGCCTCTTAGGGTTAGGTTTGTGCTGGAAGGCATACCTTCCAACACAGAAACAATTCAGTCTGTAATGCAGGCATCCCAGCACAAGGGTGCTGGCATTGGCATTAGGCAGTACACAAAGTGTCAGAGCAAGGAGGGAGCAGAGGTGCACCATATCTTAGTAGACATGGCAAATTTCCGATCTCTCAGTTTCACGCAATGTAGGACAGCAAATCCCTTCGCTGTGTTATGCTGCATAAAACTTTAGTGAATCTAGGCCTAGGTATTTTGATCCAAGACTCTTATGGCTTTTAGGCAACCAAGATTGCAGTTTCATGAAAGTTGGGACATTGCCCTATGGAATGTGCATCCAAAGACTCGCCAAATCTTGAAAATATCATTTGCTTGCTTAGTGCCCTGAGCTGCTCCGGCAAAGTCACATAAACGGCCAAAAAGCATTTAAAAGGCCACCCCTGGCACTGCCCACACCAGAGATGCGGAATTCCAAGGATGCCTACTCCCGATTTACCTTGTAACTCCTTACACAACACTATACTTTCTCTCTCTTTATCTTACTTTTCAGGCTCTTTTTCATCCCTACTTTTGGTCCTTTGTCACTATTTTTTATTTCTGCCTTTCTCATTTTTTACCTTAGATGTGATGATGAAAAAAAACTGCAAGTGCCAGATCAGACCGCTGCCACAATGCATGCACTAAAGGCCATGAAAAACCTCAACAATCCAGCAATAAAGAAGAAGAGTTTTAGACAAAGTGCATTTGCCAAGTAATCAATCCACATTCCCAATGAGCATGTAGTAGGCCCTAGAAGGGCGAGTGCCAGTAAAAGTTCTCAGAAATCCTTTAGAAACCAGGACTTCCTCATAGAGCTAAAGCCCGTCAAACCAAGCCTGAACTCCCTTTTGTGCATTCCACCAAACATCAGTGAAACCAAACCTAAACTCCCTTTGTGCATTCCACCAAATATCAGTCAAAACAAACCTAAACTCCCTTTTGTGCTTTCCATCAGCGTCAGTCGAATCAGTCCTAAACTCCTTTTTGTTCATTCCAGCATAGACCAATCAAACCAAGCCTAAACATCCTTTTATGCATTCCAGCAAAGACCAGATATCATACACTGAACTGGAAACAACTGGCTGAGCAGTTTTGCAGCATCATTTACACAGTCCCCTTGAAAAGCATAGGGCCAGACTTACAAGAAAGTGGTGCATCATCTGTGATGCGCCACTTTTCTTGTGCCCCCTTGCGCCCCCCTAATGACACCATGAGTGCGCCGTATTTACAATACAGCGCACCATGGCACATATTAGGACAATAGCATCAAAATGTATGACGCCATTGTGGTACTTTGCAGGATTAGCACCATAAATTGTGGGGAGGCCCATTGAATTTAATGGGCAAGTCATTTTAATGCCTGCTCTGAGCAGGCTTTAAAAATGATGCTAAAAATGGCGCAGTGAAATGTTGTAAATTTCACTGCACCATTTTTATGGGCCTCCCTGTGGGGGAACGTCCCCATGGCGTACATTATGCCTGGCGCAGGCATAATGTGGTGCAAGGGGGCGCAAAGCAAGCATTGCACCACTTTGTAAATATGACGAAGGGGAATGGCCTCGTTAATGCCACATTAACATAAAAAAAATTATGCTAATGGGCGCTAGGGCCTTGTAAATCTGGTCCATAATTTTCATTCATTGCAAATGCTGTTCTTGCACTGTTCAATCAGTGTATAAATGCCTCGTCACCAAAGGATCGTCACCAGAGGATAATTCCCTCATCTCCAGGCCATTTATCTAATGACTCAGTTCAGGATTGCCTCCGCAGGCCCCAATAAGAAATCTGTAAAGCGATGGCTTGTCAGAAGAGAGTGGAGCTTTGCCTACTTGAGGGATAGTGGCCCAGTCCCCGTGTCTCCCCGTCTACGTCTTTCCCATGAGCAGTGGTACCTGTCACCTGGACAGACTGGAAAATGTCAAGGCATTGTTACTCCACGTACTGCGCTATGTCCCTGAGGAAAAGAGATGGATACATTTAGTAGCTACATTGAATGTTTCAATGCAATATAATCATCAAGGATAAGAGGGACAAATAGGAGAAAGAAACAGATCAAGAGACATTGGAAGCAAGGAGGTGGAGGGAGAAGCGAAAAGAATCGAGGGAGAGGGAAATGATAGAGAAAATGATAGAGATGCTGGAAGAAAAGATAGAGCGAGGTGGGAGACAGAGATAAAGGAGGGATATAAACGGAGAGAGGAAGCAGAGAGGAGACCAACGAAGACTGTGTGTGAGACAGCGAGAGATGTTAGAGAAAGGATAACGTGAGGTCAGAGAAAGGGAGTGAGAAAGAGAGACAAAAATAGAGGGGCCAAGAAGGAGAGAGAGAGAGCAGAGAAATATAAATGAGAGAGATGAAATGAGTGAGGTAGAGAGGAGGCTAAGGAAAGGGGTGTGTGATAGGCAGTGAGAGAGGGAGAGAAAGAGCACGAAAGAGATAAAGACAAAGGGGGAGACAGAGAGCAGTGTGGTAGACAATGTGGTCGATAACATGCTTACAAATATTATCAAGACATTAAGATTAGGCCCAGGCGGAAATATATTTTGGCTCACGGAGTTGGTGGAATTTGGGTAACTCCACGTTACGTGTGCAACATGGAGTTCCTATCAAATTCTGCCATTTGGCGCGTGGCAGAAATATATTCCCCTTGGCACACGAGAGACTACATAAACATGCACTTGTGGGTGCAAACAAGACTTTCTCTCCGCTAGATCGATTTCCAGTCGCCATGGAGCCTTCCGGCACCATTTTGTGATGCCGGCATTCACGTCTCTGTTTTTCGAGTAGATTTTTAACTCAAGGAGCAGGTAAATCAACACAAAAACCTTTTCAAGTGACAATTCTACTTGAAGAGGTGATTCAGGTTTATTTTTAGTGTGAAAAGCATTTTTTTGTATTTTTATTTTTTTTAACCGGAAGTGCCCCAAAGACTCCAACCTTCTTCTCATGTCCAGAAGGCTTGCCTCATAGCTTTGTCCACATCCTGTTCACTTTTAATTTGAATTTCAAGGTGAAAGGATCACTTGCTTTACATTTCCAACTGTAGATATACTATTGGATTTGAAGGACTTTTTTATGACATCACAGCAAGTAAGTTGAAAAACGTTTGGATAAGGGTGTTGTTTGATAGAGGACATGCACCAGTATGTTTATTTGTACTTTTATTCAATTTTTTAATTTGATTGTGGTTGTGGTGGGTGTGCTGGAGTTGCAGTAGGGGCTTAGTATTTTTTTGCATTCAATTGTTCATTATTTATGAAGGAAAAATGTTTCACGATGAATTACATTTTTTCCCAGTTTGTTAAATTTGCACTATTAGTTTATTTTACCATGTAGCCTAGTGTGCCCACGGGCCATCCAGTCACAGAAACAACTGTTTCTGTGGTATGTTTTTAACATCTATGATTTAGGTTAGGGATGGCATTGAATGAAATGGAAAAATTTGTTTTTTTTCTCCTTAGGTATATTTTGGTGGGGTAATATCATGCCTTGCAAGGATGCGTGTTGCTGTAAAAAATGTAACTAACTAAATTTTCGTTTTTGGCATTACTGAATCAATGGTAGTGCCTTCTTCATTGTTTACTGTTACTCCTTTGTCTGGCTAGTGTGTGTGTTTGTCATAGAACACCATTCTGCTTTTGTTCTCCATGATGTGTGGCTGGCAACCATTTTGTATAATCAGTGTCCATAAGCCTGCATGTGTTGTTGTTGTTCATGCCTCTTTGCTTATCGTTGACTTTTTTGATCATATGGCCTGTGTCAATTTTGTGCAGCCAGTCAGTGTGCTTTAGCCATAGGCCTGCATGTGTTTTGATGTCCATGCCTCCCTGCTTATTGTTGTTGTTGACCATGTGGCCTGTGGTCATTTTGTGTATTCAGCCAGTGGGCTTTGGCCATAGGAGTGCATATATACGTTGTTTTTCATGCCTCCTTGCTTGCTGTTGTTGTTTGGCCTTGTGGCTGGAAGCCGTTTTGTGTAGCATGTTTTTCCCACAGACTTGCATGTGTTCTTTGTTGTTGTCCATTCCTCCTTGGTTGCTGTTGTTGTTTGACCATGTGGCTGGCGGCTATTTTGTGCAGCCAGTCAGTGTGCTTTTGATTTGGCCTGCATGTGTTCTTTGTTGTACATGCCTCCTTGCTTGCTGTTGTTGTTTGACCATGTGGCCAACTGACATTTTGCACAGTCAGTCATTGTGTCAAATACATCCTTTTTTCCAGTTTTCAAAGCCATTTTCTAGGGACATTGTTAGAAGAGGGCTATGCATTTTTGTTTTTTATTTTTTTCACTATTTTCCCTGACATCAGTTTAATGTGCTTCAGGATCATTGTGATATACATATGAGCAGTGTTTATATAATATTATATTATGTGCATTGTTTCCATTTTCACCTCCACTTCCTTGCCTCACAATGGTATTCTCATAGTCCCTAGTGATACATCAGAACATACTTTTTTATATTTTCCCTCCACCTGCTGTAGGACTCTTAGGCCATAGGTGCACACCAGCATTCATTTTATAAGGATTATGCCATTTTCCAGTACACCCCCTGCCTGCTATAGGTGCACTCCACCATTATTATTTTTTAAGGATTATTCCATTTTCCGCCTCACACCCTGCCTGCCATAGGTGCACATTAGCATTCATTTTTTCAGGATTATTCCATTTTCCCCTGCACCCCTGCCTTCCATTGGTGCACATTAGCATTCATTTTTTAAGGATGATTTCATTTTCCCCAGCATCCCCTGCAGCCAAAGGCACACAACAGAATTAATTTTATAAGGATTGAGCAATTTTCCCTTGCACCACCCTGCCTGCTATCGGTGTCTCCCCGTACATGCACATAAAGCAAACAGTTACATCTGTATAGCTGCATGTTGTTATCCTGATTGAAATATTATGTTACGATGTAGATTGGAATGGATGCACTATTGTTGTTAATTATTTGAGATAACCTCACTTAATTAACCTAAGCGAAAGTCCATATGTCACAGCCAGGCAGTCACTGCAATCATTGCGACGAGCAGTCAGTCTGCTTTGGAATTTTCCCAGTCACAAACTAGTATCCAACCATTGCAGGAAACTGAGCAAAGTGGACAACAGGAGTCTGCAGGCAGCAATAGTTCTTCCTAAAGTAGGAGCAGAACAGGAGGTTGAGCTTCCTTTTGAGCAGGTTGTACCTCTTCTTGAACCATTGGTTTCCCGATCTCTAGCAAGAAAAAGAAAAGGTATTCACCATCTTCTCCAAACCCCCCTTCTAATGATCTGGACATGGGTTGGACCCCAGCTGAGTCTGAGACTCACAACGAGAGACAAGGAAAAAAGGACATGTTCCTAAAAGCCTTAGGATTATGGAAAGGGTTGAGGGCGAGCCAGTGATTTTCAGGATGGAAGCCAGCTCAGAGGGCACAAAGTTTCCCCCTCCCATTTAGCCAACTCAGAGGGATGTGGCACTGGTCCCACCACCACTAACCCCAGCTTCCATATTTGTAAGGCCCCCCTCTGAGATCTGCATCCACTACTACCTCAGTTGAAGTATGCTCTGCAGAGAGGCTACTTCCTTCTGAGATTTTCACAGGGAAGTCAGCAGGGGGGACAGTATGATGAACAAAGCTATCCCATTGTTGCAGCTCCTATGGGACCAGTGAAAAAAGGTGTTGTAAAGTTTTGCTGGTGTAAACAAAGAAGCATATGAGTTGGTTGTGAACGTAATCCTTTGTATGTAATTCAAGGCTGCAAAGAGAGATTGCATCCTCCAAGGAGTACATCTGTGCTACAATATGTGATCCACAGTACAAAAAACTACTGGCCATTTCCTTTCCTTTTTCAGAAGGGGATGTTTCACTATACAAGACGTGGATTGTTGAGCAAGGCTGAGACCTAGAAGAAGAATGGCTGGAAATTAGAGTCCTGGGCAGACGTTCTGGAGTGAGGCATTCAACCTCCAGAGAGGACAGTGCTGCTGTCTCACAGCAGCCAACAACAGCAACACTAGCAACAACAACACCAGCAACAATACCAGCAACAAAATAATTTAACCCAACTTCTGCATTGGTTTGTTTTCAGGTTTCATGGCCTAAGTCAAGTGCAGAGGCGACTGCAAAAGAGGTCGAGCAAGTGGCAGCATTAATGCCAATTTAGAGAATGGTCCAAGACTATCTAGATGGCCCAAGAGAGGTCGACATGGATCACAACCCATTGGGAAGATGAGCCAATGGCCAGAGCTCAGCAAGTTGGCAATAATTTATCTGGCTTGGTCGATAGCCAGTGTATCTGCTGAGCGTGTGTTCAGTTGAGCTGGCACAGTTGTCACAGTCAGAAGGACCAGTTTGTTGACTCAAAACATGGAGAGACTGACCATGATTAAAATGAACTAACACTTCATATCTCAAGATTACACTGTTCCAGAAAAAGCACAGGATGATGATGAGGGCAATTGGCCAGACTCAAGTGTGTTAACTGACCAACGTCTGAGTGAACCACCTGCGTTTGGAGGATGAACTCTACTTCCCTGACTGAATAGGCCATAAAGAGCTTTCACCTTATCATCAAAATGTTTTGTCCAAAAAATTGATCTAGCTAGAGGAACATTCTATTTGTGGTGTCTGAATTATGAATTTCCACCATTTATTCGCATGCATGGCCGATTGGAGTTGGACCTGTGCGTACAGAAGCCTCCCCATTTGCTTAGAAGACATGAAGACAATGCCCACCTCCATCACATCCTTATCCTTCTGTTTTTTTCATTCCCTAGCTAGGCTAGGAGATGCAACAATAGACAATTGTGTACCACCATGCTTGGATTGGAACAGGTAAATATTGCACCAATGAGTGATATTATTGAGTGTGTGTGAGTGGTGAAGATGACTGATTGTGGTGGCAGACAGTGAAAGTGTTATTCAACTAATATTTGTAATATTTGTAAACTTGATTTCAGTGATTTGTTTGCAATTTTTAGGGGTGGATGGGTGATTCTGCCCGAAGATGTTTGTTGGTCCTTTCTTTCCAACTTAGCTAAATTTACTTTCATGGTCCACTCTTTTCTGTTCTCTTATTTTCAGGTTGTTCAGAGACCAGACAATTTAGTTAACAAATACAATCTACACAAAAATGCTTAAATACGTTTGCTGTTCTTGTTCATCTACAGCAGTGCACTATAGGTCTATCTCTCTCAATCTCATTTGGGTGAGGAGGACTAGGACTTGGGAGTTGGACAGAGTTGAGTCTTGGAGTCATACAGACTCAGGACAGGACTACCAAATGAAAGAAGTTATCTACTTCAAGTTCAAAGGAAAACCAACATCTCTCAAAAGGCCTAATCAGCCCTTTGGACTTCACTGCAGAGATGTACGTTGATTTGGGAAATGCTGACTGAATTGTCAAACTCCTCTGATGAAGTGGTTGTGGTTGAGGGAGCTGCAACTGGAGACAGACATGTCACATGATGGACGCAGTCAGCTAAATGTTATGACAGTTGTGAGATTGATCAGCCAGGTACATGCAGCTAATTGTCTGAGACTGGTTGTAAATTTGTTCTCACTTCTCAGTTAATCACGCGAGTCATCATTGCACTGCAGCAGCCTATGCTCTTGTTCTGCCTCCTGGTTCACTCTTCCTGAAGCTTTTCTTCCCCTTGACACTATAGTATTGACATTTAGGCCCATATTTATACTTATTTTGCGCCACATTTGTGTCATTTTGTGACGCAAAAGCAGCGCCAACTTACAAAATACAATTGTATTTTGTAAGTTTGCACCGCTTTTGCATCAAAAAGTGACACAAATGCGGCGCAAGAAAAGTATAAATATGGGCCTTACTGTTTTACAATCCACAGGCTTCTCTTCTTCTGCTCGATAGGTGAATGTTCCATAACACTCCTGCTTACCTTACCGGACCGGTTCAACCAGGCACCCAAGACGGACATTCTGAGAAGAATGCAGATGCACTGCTCAATTCAGCATTTAGATACAGTATCACTTGTTGTTTAGAACTGTGCGGGTTCACTCCTCCATAATTTGCATTTTTCAAACCTAGATGACAGATCATTTATATATATATAATAATAACTTGGGTCCTTGGTGCTGAAGGACTGTTTTCAGTGCAATAAATGGAACTATGTTATCTCTTCATTTCCTTCCACAACAGATTTGATGATGATAATGTGCTGCTCATTGACCTGGTTAATATTGTTATTGTGTAGTGCTTGTCTTTGTTACACCTTTCCCCAACTCCCCATTCTGATCCTTTCATCATAACCCCTAACCCTCTTCCTCCATGCTGCATGATATACTGAGGTATGACTTATGAATTTACATCATAAATGGATCACACACTTGGTGGGGCGGATGTGGTGAAAGCAATACCAACTCATTGCTGGGTCTTCTTACATGACCAATAGCCCATGCCAACCCCATTTACCCACCTAAATGATAGATATAGCATCATTTGTAAATATCATCATTCAGGCCTTGTGTTGCTTTGATGCTTAAACTTCTCCTGAGTCCACTCCTGACTCAAGGATTTCGTAAGGTTAGTTTTAATTGTTTTAATAAAATAAATACTAGCTCTCCCTTACTCCAAAGTTACTACTGATGGTTTATGTAATAATATCAGGTCTTTGTGTCATGGTGGTCTGGTCTCAGTCTTTGATATGTTATAATAATACATAACCCACTAACTCTGTACTTTCTTGCAATCTAGTTGTCTGTGATGGATAATTCTTCTGAATAATCCTACGGTTTGACTTCACCTAGGTGTGATATCTTCACTGTTAGCGAGCCAGCCCGCTACCACTACCACAACCATTAAGAAGACACCTTGAGAAACCCTGCAATAATGTTTTGGAAGATTGAGTGAGGTTGCAGCCATCACTTCATCTATTCAGATAAGAGAACTAAGAAGTGAGGTGAACTAGCTTAGTTAGTAACTTTTACTCAAGATTAAGATTTTTTGTTGTTGTAGGCAATAGGTAAAGGTATACCCCCTTAGCTGTCAATACAGCTACAGATATTAGTAGTACAAGGGTATAATTAACCATTAATGGAGGCATGCTAGTGCTGTGTCTGCTACTCTCTGCAGTCTGCATCATGTTATTGGGGCAGCTGTAATGGATAATTTATTAATTTACTTTAATTCCTGTGGTCCTACTTTTCCCCGACCTCCTTTTCAATTGTTCGCTGATTCTGAGCGAGTCCAAACATAGAAGATGCAGATGAATGATAATAATAATAATGATAATAATAATAATAATAATAATAATAATAATAATAATAATACATCACACATGTCATGTGTAATGGATACCCTATCTGATTACGGTGGAAAAAACAATGGACTGTAGTAAAGAGAAGGGAACAGGATATATTTTATTTTGCACATTTATCACAGAGTGTTCCATCCACCAAACTCTAAATCAGGCACTTAGTCCCACTTTACACCTTTGCTTGGCAGTAGGGAGAGTTACTGTACTGCAAGGTAAATTAAAGGGATTAAACTAGGTAGAGGTTTAGGTATGGAATAGTGGGTGTCACTAATCATCATGTGATATACTTTTGCTTAGTCAGTCAGCGTAATGTTGTTGATGAATGATGAAAAAATAATAATTACTCACTGAGCCACACAGCGTCGACACCAAGCAGGTCGAGCAGGTCCTGTTCCTGGTCAATAATTTCCACCCATCGGTGCGTCAGCTGGAGTGTGGTGCGCTGCACCCCTGCGCTGTACCACACTCTCTCCCACAGCAGCCAACACTTCAGCAGGACGTTCCCTTTCCCGGGCCTGCCACCTGCTGCCAGCATGGAGGGTAGGTGGTTCTTAACTCAAAAAAACGAGGTCAGCTACCTCCACCTTGGGCAAAATGGTGCAGTGTAGCACCCCTGAATGGCACCGGCTCCCACAGGGTGTGTGTGTGACACTTTCACCACTGCTGCTGCCTGCATCTGCCCTTGAGGGTCAAGAAAGAAACAAGCAGAAAGGAGGCAAGTGGAACAGGGGGAGAAGGAGGACAGTCACACAAGGGAAGGGAAAACAAAAAAGGTACAAAAATTGACAAAAAACAGAGACAGAAACATAAAATACGCACAGTGGTAAAAATGAAGTAAATGAGGGGTGGATGGTTGGGATAATGATCAGATGGGGTAGATTGAGAGAGATAGAAAAACAAGCAAGGCAGCCTGAAGAAAAGGAGAAGAGCAGGTAAAACAAAATGGCCGCGCCTATGCACCCCGCGTGTTGCAGTTCGCTTTGATTTTCATTGTGAATTGTACTACCGGCATAAAAAAATCAGCGCAGAGAGTCGGACGAGGATTTTTCCATCAATTAGTGGAGTTCTGAAGAATCTCGCAGAGTTTTTTTGTAATGGAATTCAGGGAGAAAAACTCTGCAAACTTTGCCCAGGCCTAATTAAGATCCATCTATCTAACCACAACCAAATCATTCTTTACCTAGACAAACATGCTTTAGAAAAGAGAGTATGAAGATCAAGCAGAACTCCTGATAGGGTATGCATTGGAAACAGGATAGAGGCTAATGGGAGCAAGACATCTACAGCAAACTAACTGAAGGACAAATGAAACATTTCCTTCTTAAAGAGAACAATTACAGTGTACATGGAATACTAGCCTCCATGTGTCACAACCAATTCAAATAAAGATACCAGTCTATTCTTAAACACAATGCAAACCCAAAGGAAAAGAATGAAGAAACAACAGAGCACTTGGTTTTGTTCTGTGAGCGAAGCTTTCCGCACTAATCTACGATTATGGTAGAACCAAAAACATAAAGAACCAAGGAATGTGGCACCAGTCTCCAGATACAAGTACACCATAAACACTTAAGACAGTAAAGGCCTGATTTAGATATTGGCGTATGGGTTACTCGGTCACAACAGTGATGGAAAGCCTGTCTGCTGAAATTTAAATCCCATAGGAAATAATGGGATTTAGATTTCGGCAGATGGGAAATCCATCACCGTTGTGATGGAGTAACCCATCCGCCAATATCTAAATCAGGCCCTAACTAAAAATGTAGCTCTTCAATGTTGCGGATGCTGTCCCAGAGTTTGCACATTGAAGGAGATAATAGCTAGACATCACACATAGAAATAATACTTCTAAAACCATTCTAAAGTAAAAATAAACATTGGCAAAGGGAATAGGTCTTGGCGATGTAAGAGCTATTGACTTTGTCAGTGTGAATGTCTTTTAGCCCTAACACTGCACTCTGCATCCCTTTGCAGCCAAAAATGAGTCATAGGCTAAAGCACAGCAACATCAAAGGTTTGATCCATATGTGACCCCTCCCCCACCCCACCCCCCTTATACATCAGCAGGATATCACAAACACGAGCCTTGGGACAAAGTAATTAACCTTTCCCAAAGCCTTGTGAAAGATGAATAAAAGGAAGGAGCCTGGCCTGTGCACAAATTCACTCCACTTTACTGTCTTAATCAACACCACAGGAGATACCCACAAGCCTTGGGAGAACAGGAGAGATCTCCTGAGGCCACAAGAAAAATAAACAGTGGGAGAGTCCAGCCGACATCCTAGGAAATCAACTTAACATCTGCTCTGACAGAAAGACTTGTGGAACAAAGCTGCACTCAAAGCTATTGTGGTTTGTCTGTTTGCGGGCTATGGAGCCTAGCTCTGTTTACTTAAATCCCTCAGCCAAGAACTGTACACCTCATTACTGAGGGCGTGAAATAAAGGGTAACCCGCGCAATGGGGTCTTATCACCAGCTGTTGCCTTGTGAAATATTTTTTTTCCATGGGACCTATGAGTGCAGGTTCCCCACTTACCGCTCCATTAGATGAAAAAATACACAAGGGTGTGACTTGCCAAGTGACCCCCCAACTAATGCGCAACACATTCAGTCATTACTTTTCGAAAAGATTGCTCTGCATTCTGGGACTTGTAGTTTTGCATTTGCATTATTGTAAAATATGGCGTCGGTTTTCTTGGAGGACTGCCTGAAGAAGTCCTATATGACAGCTATAAAAGGGGTAGCAAAGAAGAGCAAAAACAGTAACAACTGCAAAGCTTGTGGCCTAATAGCCATCTTGTTCTAACACTTTACAAGCACATCTCTAAATAATTGGTTATGATCCATAAACACGAAATAAATCATGAAAAATGAATGGTTCCATTAGACGGCACACTTATTTAACAAGTTGTACATGTAGTTTACTTTTATAAGTGCATGTAACAAGTCTGCCATAGGTAATTGGGTACCAAGTTTTCCAACGGAAGCACTTTAACATGGCATTGAGTTTGCTTGTTTCCTACCAACATATACACAAGCCTGCCTTGTTCCTTACTGACAAACTTCAGGCATTTAAAGGAAATAACACTGCAAACAAACATGAAGAACGTGCCACTCAATAGGGATAATCGCTGTGGTTGATTCACTTTCAGTTAAACTACATGCTTTTGCTCAGTCTGCAGACTTCAAATTTTCTTAAACACCACTTTTGCTGGACACAGCCTCAGTGACAGCCCTCCATCTGTGAACATCCTTCTGCGGGTGGCTAAGCAGCGATGGCGGCTGGTGGTGGCTCCCCACCTGAGCTGCATGGGGTTGGCACAATAGAGGGCTCTACACAAAAGACCACATTTCTCTGATTTCTGCAACTGAGCTCTATCTGTAAATAAATAAGACTTTAAAACACACAAACATACTAAAAACAGCACTACAAACCCAGGAGGCAACAACCTGCACAAAAATGAAACTAAAAACCCTGAGCTGACAAGCAAGCCTGAAAACATGAACAAAGTGCATATCTAAACTAACAAAGCACAGGCTGCAGATGACATGTTCCTTCTGGACATGTAGCACTACTGAGGCTCAGACAGTGCAAGTTCAATGCCTGCATCCCATCCCCCTCCACCGTAGCCACAATGCTGTGGACGTGGACCCGTACAACCACTCCGGGAAAAAATAATGGATGGGGAAGGGGTTAAAAGGGAAAGGTGGCAGCAGATAAGGAGATATTGGAGAGGCCCTGAAAACACAAGCACTCACATGGAGTGCTCAAACACAAAGAAAATAGTAGCTCCTAAAAACAGGAGCAGTGGATGGACACAAGTTCTTGGTTCCTGCTCTGGGGGAGGGCTAAACACAAGGCATGAAGCATGCATGCCATAGACAAATGGGAACAAAGAGTACAAGAGCAACAATGGAGTGAGCAAATAGTTAGCGTATGGGCGGGCTGAAACCCACAGATTGAAAAAAACATGTCTCTTTGAGATAGTGCATACGCTCTCTAGCCGAGTCTTAAAAAGGACAACTTAAACAACTCTATTTAAAGACAGCCAGCAAACTAAACAAGCTGTGAAATGCAATCAAATACTTCCAAAAAGTTACTGGCATCAAAAAACATTAACTGAGTAAAACAAGTAATTGAAAAAATATAAAATAAAGCATCCGGATTGGACACTAATAATAAAATGATTTAACACACTGCTCCAGACTACAACCTAACAATGATGACACTCTTCAATATGAAATTCAGCTCAGGACAATTCTCCAAGGCATGACCGGAAAGAATAATCACCACTATATACAACAAACATTGGCAAATCCAATAGGTATGGCTTTCTTGTGGTAAAGACTATTGAACACAGGAATGCACAGGTGCTATATAGGTAATGGTAATGTTGGTTGAGCGATGGAAGGGAAAACGTTGTGATGGTGGTAGTAATAGTAGTGGCAATAGTGGTAGCAGTTGTGGTGGTTTTGGAGCTAGGAATGGTGGTATTGGTGGTTATGGTGGTGGTGGTTCTAGTGGTTCTAGTCCTGCTAAAGGCCATGTCAGTGATAGTGATAGTAAAGGTAGTGGTGGTAGTGACTTGAATCGAGTCTGACAAAAAAAGATTTAAAATGTTCTCCTACAGTGAATAATATTGCAAGAAGTTCTGCTTTTGTGTACAGTACATGAACAATGTAAAAAACAGACTGCGTGATGAGATTTTTTCAGATGTAAAGTTGCCTTCCTTGCTGTGCAATGCAAGCCATCCACAGGAGGTGGAACGATACACCAACAGCCACTATCATGAGGTGGGAGTTTAACTGTCCCCTCATTGGAGCCAAAGTCTTCTCTCAGTATATTTTGAAGAATTGGTAACGATATGCCCTGTACACGGCAACGCTTTCAATCAGACTTGAAAATGTTGTCTGTCAGGACTCTACTAACTATGGAGGTATTTGTATAAGCAATAACTTAGGAATACTACTTTGTGTCTTCCTAAACAGAAGAATCTAAAAAGATCTCAAATGGCCCAAATAGGGTTCCTCACCAATCATAAGAAAATTTCCCACATACACATTTTAGACTACCTAAAAATGAACTTAACATTCACATACTTTGTAGATTTTCAGAAGGCTTTTACCTCAATTTGGCACATACAGATAATGCTAAAACTCCATAAAATTGCTATTCGTGAAGGTTATAAGATGTGATCAAAGGCATTCCCACAAACAAAACACAGCACAAATATGAACAAATCAAAGTTGTACAGCTTCAATGAGAGCAAGATTTGAAAAACGATTGTAGGAAATTTGATTACTGGTTGAGGGGGTTCAAACCCTACTCAAGCATCAACCACAAGTCTTATCAAAGTGAAACACGAGCAAACCCAATTTAACCTGTGTTTCACCCTCTGTTTGCTTGGCACAAAGCCTTCATGATTAATGGCAAAGTGTAAAGTGCAATGTGTAAAGAATGTATGCAGCACACAAACAGTGATAAAGTGAAAACAAAACACAACAAGAATCCCACACCAACTTAGAAAAATGGAGTAAAATGTAATAAATTATTTGACACCAAAACAACATACGTCCAGTTAGTGGAGCAGGAGATATACAGTTTTAAACATTTTGAGAGATTCATGCGCTAAGAAGCAAAAAGCGCCAACCATGGTCACCTGGTTACGGGAGACAGGGACCAAGTCACAAGCTCGGGATGATCACAATAGAGTGCGGCCCGGATACAGGACTGGGTTCAGTCTGCCAACAAGTACCTTGAGGGCTCTGGCGTGACACTGCGTGGGCCGGCATTGAGGAATTGCCAACAAGGAGCTGCAATGTGACATCCGGTGTTGAGATGTGTCGCGTAGTGGTGAAATCAGTGACCGTTGATGAAGATACTGCATCGTCAAGGAAGACGGTGGGGATTACAGAGACTTGCGCTGAGGTGTTTCAGCATCGGGGATGAGCTGTGTCATGCTGGGCCGGGGTCAGTGATGGGCTGCGTCTCACTGTGTTGAGGTATGGGGAGATTTGTCGATGTTGAAGGAGCCTGTTATACCCCTGTGGCTTGTGGCCAGCCAACTGACCCTTGGAGATTTACTGGAGTTCTGGGTCCACACAGGCAAGCTGGATTCAGCAGGGCAGCTCACTGGCAGCAGAAGAGTCCTGGTGCAGCAATAGCAGACTTTGGGTAGCAAAGCAGTCCTTGTTCAGCAAGCAGGTCATCAGGGCAGCCTTCACAGCTTGGGAGTCCTTCTTCCTAGCAGAAGCCACAGGTCCAGAAGTGATCTGAAGAGTTGGGTCTGAGAGTCCTATATGGACACCTGATGCCCAAGTGGGAGAAACTTCTAGACTCCTCCCCCTACAGAGGTATCTGCAATTTTTCTGCCTCCCTGCCCTGGCTCAGCTTGTTTGTGGGCACAAAAGACTAGTGTGAAACCCTTTGTGAGTGTGCTGAGGCAGAGGTTTTGTGATGTACAATTGTGGTAGGTTACAGCTCTGCATTCCCTATCAAGTCAGAGCTATCCCAACCTGCAAACACCTATTCCCCCTTTGTCTCACTATTTGAGAGCTACACCTAGTCATGTGACCCAGGATGCAGGTGGCAGGCACAGAATGGTTAGGACAAGGAAATGACAACTTTCTAAAAGTTACATTTTCATATTGTGAATTAAAATCCTTCTTTACCATTAAAGATGGTTTTAGATTGCAATTTTTGGGAGACCAAACCCAACATTTCTACCTGCTTCCAATTGAAAGTTGTCACTTATAAAATGTAATAAAGTAACCCAGTGTTATATTGTTGAAGAGGAGGGCCTTGGGGTATGAAAAAGAAATTTAAGAGTTTTCACTTACAGGAAATGTAAAACGTAAACGTACATGTGCAACTTTTTAAATACACTGCACCCTGCCCTATGGGCTTTTTAGTGCCAAGCTTAGAGGTGATTTATATGTATTAAAAATGAAGATTCAAGCCTGACAAAAGGTTTATTTTGAAGGGTCGAAAGGGCAGTTTAAAACTGCACACACAGGCTACAATGGCAGGACATAGGCATGTTTAAAGGGCTATTTAAGTGGGTGGCACAATGAGTGCTGCAGCCCTTCTACTAGCATTTAATTTACTGGCCCTGGGTACATGTGCTGCAAGTACTAGGGACTTGCAACTAATTTAAATGTGCTAATTGGTTGCAAGCCAATTGCACCATGTTCAAAAGAGAGAGCACAGTCAGTTTTGCACTGTTTTGCAGTGGTAATGTGTGTAAAGTCCCAAAGTCAACAAAAAAAATTCAACAAAAACAGGAGTAGTAAGGCAAAAAAGTCTGGGGGAAGACCACTCTAAGACTGACAGGTCTAACAAAGATACAGCCTTATTCCAGCATTATTAACCATGTACATGATCAACCTAGCAATACATTTAGAGAAATCACAAACCTCGGGACTAATTTTAGAAGATATGAAGATTAGCTGCCTTCTCTACTTAGATGATCTGGTCATTCTCTCCCCTACCAAACATGATCAGTATCAAAACTTCACCACACTGCAAAACTGCACAGACCGTCGTCTGAAAATAAATACCTCAAAAAACAAACATTGGATGTTCAAGAACAAATCCAAAGTAAGACCCAACTAACACTCTACATAGTGAAATGTCTAACACACAATAAAGAACATCAATGGGTGTTACATTCATGACATCTGGAAACTTCACACCAGCCAGGAATTACCTCCTGAAGATCATCATGCAACCTTGCTATTGTCAAACAAATATTTCAACATGACAGTGAAGTTAAGTGTGGAGTTTCACACACATCTGCAATTTAACAAAGTGAGAATCCCAGTGGAAACACACAGCTATTGTTCTGCAAAAAAGTAATGAATGTCCACAGGATTGCTCCAAATAATTTCTGCTAACCAAAACCTCAATGCCACTCCTACTGCTTAACAGATGACATACAAAAACAGACTGCAAAACTCTGCATATACCTCTAGAAGTGAAAACTATAAATAGTAGTAATAAAATGGCATTTATGTTGTGCTTCCAGTTTATAGCCTTAGATATCCTAAAAAGTGGAAAAACAAATCAGATGCCACTCTGCTTGGAAATGGGCCCTGGGAAATGGGGTACTCAGGCCATTCTATGACTCAGCTGAGGAGGGACCCTACAGCCCCTCCCCAAATAAGACATTAGGGGCCAGATGTAGAAAGCTTTTTGCATGACGCAAACTGCGAAAAACGCAGTTTGCGCCATGCAAAAAGCCTTTTGCGATGCTCATTCACAAATTGCGAGTCGGTACCGACTCGCAATATGTGAATGCGACTCGCAAATAGGAAGGGGTGTTCCCTTCCTATTTGCGACTCGCATCGCAATTCAGAGTTGCTTTGTGACCGCGAATGCGGTTGCAAACCAACTCGCAGTTACCACCAGTGTCACACTGGTGGTAACTCATTCGCAAAAGGGAAGGGGTCCCATGGGACCCCTTCCCCTTTGTGAATGTCGACAAAAATATTTTTTCAGAGCAGGCAGTGGTCCTATGGACCACTGCCTACTCTGAAAAAATATAAGAAACCAAATGGTTTCGGTATTATTTTCATTTTGCAACTCGTTTTCATTTAAGGAAAACGGGCTGCAAAATGAAAAAAAAAAACTGCTTTATTTACAAAGCAGTCACAGACATGGAGGTCTGCTGACTACAGCAGCCCACCATCCCTGTGAGTGCAGGGACTCGCTATGGGGTCGCAAAATGCGACCCACCTCATGAATATTGATGAGGTGGGTCTTTGCGACCCCATAGCGAGTCGCAGAAGGTGTCTGAGACACCATTCTGCATCCGTTTTTGCGACTTGCAAATTGCGAGTCGCTCAGACTCGCAATTTGCAAGTCGCAAAAACGGATTTTGCTACATCTGGCCCTAGGCCTCGGCATGGGTCCACACAAGGGGTGGATTCCTGGGGCCTTTATATGGCTCAGGTAAAGGGGCTCCACGCTCCCTTGCCCAAATGAAAAATATACCAGGCCTGGGGCATTAAATGGCTCGGGAAGTGGGGCTGCATACCCCTCCCCCCCCAAATAATACTGTAATAATAAGCCCTGGAGAATGGGATCCCAGGGTCATTAAATGGCTAAGAGAGAGTGCTGCACCCACCCCTCCCATAATAAAATTAATGCAGTGATTCCCAGGCCTCGGCTCACCCAGAGGGATTCAAACTGGAAAGGGCTATACTGCTAAAGAACATCAGTTTGTGGCCCTAGGGAAGGTCCCCCACAAGGCTTAGAGGGAAGGTATTCCTACCCTGCCTGCTATGCATTTTTTTCAGTCTTTGAGTTCTACAATGACCGCCAAACATCTTTGTTGATGTGAGGCAGCCAGTCATATCTTTTGATCTGGCAGTCCCATTGTACTACTGTGACCTGATATATCGATAAATTTTTAACTTTCATTTCTCAAAAACTATTGAACAGATTTACACCAAAAGCGGGCTTTTGGGCTAAAGACCTAGCTTTCTGCCAAATTTTTTATAATTCTTTTCAGATGTTTTAGCTGTAGCTGTTGTTGTGTCTAAAGTGCCTATGGGAATATATTACACAGTGGCAATTGCCACTGTATAGTTATGGTTACAACCAAGTGTAGGAGGATGGCCTGGTTTGTAGAAAATGGTGCTGCTCGGGACCAGGAAGGACCAGGTGGACTCTACCCAGGATGGGGAGTCAGAGGGGGCTCTCAGCAATTCACAGAGCCCACAGAAGACCAGGTAGCGTTCACAGGAGTCCCAGAGCATGGGGCCAAAGAAGGTGCAAAAAGAGGCCCACGCAGCACTGCGACAAAGGCTTCCAGGCCACCCGAAAACCACTCAGGAAGCTGTGCATCACAGGGTAGAGTGCTGCGGACTGTAGCTGCAAGATACAAGAACTTCATGAAAGGATGCCAACAAGCCTTGGCAACTGCAAAACATGTGGTGCACGGGGTACTGTCTTGTGTTGGGAGGCAAGCTCTTACCTCCACCAAAGTTGGACAGTTGGATGTGAGGACTGTCGGGACCACTTCAGTCCACCACCCATGATGCAGGATCCAGGCAGCTCAGCAGGAGAGGGGTTTCACGCAGCCGGTCGTCGTTGCAGTAGATGCCTGCTGAAGCAAGGGAGTGACTCCTTCACCCCAAGGGAGATTACTTCGCTCTTCTGGTGCAGGCTGAAGACGGGCCGTCCTCAGAGGATGCACCACTGGGAAACAGTTGCAGTTGCTGGCAGGAGCTGAAGATACAATGTTGCAGAAGGCGTCTTGCTTCTTTGTTGCAGTTTGTAGAGTTCCTGGAGGGTCCAGATGCAGTTTCCTCGGTAAGAAGTTAAAGTGGAGGATGCAGAGTCTTGCAATCCGAATCTCAAGGACCACCCAAAGGAGAGACCCTAAATAGCCCTTAAAGGAGGATTGGTCAGCTAACCAGGTAAGCACCTATCAGGGGAGGGCTCTGACATTGCCTGCTGCCACTGGCCACTCAGATGCTCCCAGAGTTCCCTGCCATTCTTGAATCCAGGATGGTAAAACCTAGGAACCCTCTGGAGGAGCTCTGAGCACCACCCCTGGGGTGGTGATGGACAGGGAAGTGGTCACTCCCCCTTCCTTTGTCCAGTTTCACGCCAATGCAGGGACTGAGGGACTTGAACCGGTGTAGACTGGATTATGTAGCGAAGGCACCAAATCTGCCCTTGAAGGCATTTCCAGTGGTTTGGGGAGGCTACCCTCCCAAGCCTGTGACACCTATTTCCAAAGGGTGAGGGTGTAACACCCCAATCCCAAAGGAAATCCTTTGTTCTGCCTTCCTGGGCTTGAGCTTTTCAAGCAACTGGAGGGCAGAAACCTGTCTGTGAGGTGGCACCAGCTGGGACTGCCTGAAAAACCTCAGAAGGCTGTAATGGCAGCACTGGGTGTCCTCAAAGGAGCCCCCAGAGGGCATGGGCTCATACAACCAATGCTTGCAAAAGCATGGGGGTATGATTCCTACATGTGTGATACCAAAGATGACTATGTTTGAAGTTACCATCATGTAGCTGGACATAGGTAGTCACCTATGTCCAGTACATGCGTAAAATGGCGTCCCCGCACTCACGAAGTCTGGGAAAATGGTCCTGGAGGTCATGGTGGCACCTCTGCTAGAGTAGGGGTGCCCTCACACACAGGTACTGTGCACCCTGCCCTCAGGGCTGGAGGGCCTGCCATATGGGTGACTTATAAGTGACCTGGTGCAGTGTAAATGGCAGTGAAAGGGTGCTTGCAATGGCGCTTGCAAGGGTGCTTGCAATGGCAGTCCTGCAGAAGCCTTTGCATGGGCTACCTATGGGTGGCAAAATATATGCTGCAGCTCATAGGGATCACCTGGAACCTCAATGCCCTGGGTACCTAGGTACCATATACTAGGGACTTATAAGGGGGCACCAGTATACCAATTGATGATGAAATACTGTGTTAACAGTATCCAACAACCAAATGTAAGGAGAGAGCATAACTACTGGGGTCTTGATTAGCAGGATCCCAGGAGACACTGTCAAACACACTGACAAACAGGCCAAAAGTGGGGGTAACCAAGCTAGAAAGAGGCTACTTTCCTACACCAAGTTAACATAGGAAGAGCGCTTTTTGGTTTCTGGTGCCATTTGACTGATCTTCACAAAACTTTCTAAAAACAAGGTTCATCCACCTCAGCTTGTTCTTTTTTAAGGGTGATCCATCTAGCAAAGGTGAATAAAAAGAGCGAGGAGTATCCCAAAACGCAATTTTCCAATGCAGTTTCCATAGGCATTTTTGAACAGTGCCACAGCCCATATGGCTGAGTGGAATTATATCAAACTTGGTAGAAAGCCAGAACTTTATCCAAAAAGTGTGCTTTTTGTGATATGGTGTGAATCCGTTCAGTAGTTTTTTCATTGAGGTTCAATATTTATGGATATCTGATGGTTTGGTTCAAGGGACTCTTGAGGGAGTCTTGCGAGCATGTAGCTTTAAAAAACAGAGCAATCTGATTGGCTGAGAGGGCCTCTTTTCCCGTCTGCCATCTTGCTGTTGTTGTAGAATGTACAATGTATGGGTGACTCGCACATAATTCAAATTGCAGCTTGATTGTAAGCATAGTTAAAATATTTGTAGGGTATTTTTACATACTACGGATGGTTGTCCAAAGAACCTTGTTATGCATGCCTTGTCATTGGCTAATACATAAGTATAAATGTGAAGCCACATACTTAAAGTGCTGTGGCAGAGGAGAAATGCAAGCACTGTTTTTGAACAGCATTACAGGTTTAATAAGTTGCTGATCTCATTGATGTCTACAGAGCCATTACATTTCTTACGCACCTCAATGCCAGTAAAGAGCATAATATCTACTTAATATGGATGGCTTCACACATATGTTTCCTATTCTGCTTGCTGTAAAAAGTTATGCCCATTAATACTAAAGATGTTATGAAAAATTAGAGCTATGTGTAACTTTGTGAATACCTTCCAGTATGAAAAGCTTATAGCAAACTGTCATATCCCTTAAATGATTTAATCACTGAACTGTCACTTTGCAGCAGATTGTTTATCCACGATGCCTCGAAAAAATCGATAGAAGTGATGGGTCAATGTGATGATCTGGTTTTGGTGGTTGATATAAGTTAAAGAAGTAGAGTGAAACTTGTGCATGTGAGAAGATGGTGAAAAGAGATTTCTTTAAGAAAGATTTGCATAAGGTTGGCTCAGTGCCTCTGATAAATTCAATGCAGAACTAAAAGGTTTTTGGGAAGTCAGGAATGAATTGTGTGTGGTTTATAACCGAGCATTAAGGCGTGGTAAGCAGGTGCCTCTGAGATCTCTACCAGAAAGAATTGTAGATTTTGCCCATGAAGGAAATTTAGGGCTAGATGTATCAAGTGTTTTTGCATTCGCAAACAGCGCGAATGGCCGTTTGCGAATTAAAAAATGCCTTTCATTATGTATGAAAGGCATTCGCTATGCAATTTTAAGGAAACGCTAAAATAGCGATTCCTTAAAATTGCGACCCCGTTTAGAGAATCGCAAATTGTGATTCTCTAAATAAGAAATTGTAAATAAGGAATCCTTATTTGCGATTTCTTAAGCACATGTATCATGCTTTTCCTTAATGCGAATTGGGCAGTAACGAATCGCAATTACCACCAAATTCAATGTGGTGGTAACCATATGCAAATGTTAAAAATGCATTTTTAAAATTAACATGTAACACACACATGCCCCTTTGGCATGTGTGCGCCTTACATGTCCTTAAATATTTTTTTGGGTTGCAGCAGATGGGGGTCTTAGGCCCCCAGCACCCTGGGGTTTTGCATTTTCCAAATTGCGAATTCCAGTTAGGAATTTCCAATTTGGGAAATGCAACAAATTCGCAAACATGGGCCTACAGGCCCATAGGTGCGAATGGGCTCAGAATCGCTATTTGCGATTCGGTAATAGCATTTGCGATTTTTGAGAAATCGCTATTAGAGAATCGCAAATATGATACATACCATTTTGCAACTCTGAAATAGCGATTTCTTAAAAATCGCTATTAGAGAATCGCAAAGTGGATTCTTGATACATCTGGCCCACAGGTCGTTGTCTCATCAAAAACATGATCAGATCCCAATATTGGTTTCCTGAGTGATTGCTTGACCAAACTTAGGATGAAGAACTATGTCTGTTTTGCTGCTTGCAATAAGAGCTAGGCTTCCAGGAACTCTGACCCCTTACCTGTTAATGTTCCCAATGGAATGACAGAGCCTTTTAGATCATGGGCCCCATTCACAAACCCTATTTTCAAAACAGGTTTATTTTGATCCCAATAAACTAGCACTCATACTGGATTTTCACAAATATTGTGTACTATGTGAGTGCAGATTCCTGAGACACAATTTTTGCTTTGAAGGTATTTGTGAAACTACAGTAAAATATAATGGAGCACAATTGACTTCAGAAGTGACAAGGACAATGTGCTTTATTTGACTTGCACTCTATTGTCCAAGAACAAATGGTTCGATTGAATCAGTGAACCTGTGAGCCAGACCATAAAGGAGTGTGTCCAGATGGCAAATACCAAGTGTGAACAAGTGGTCAGAATGTTTCAGAACATAGTCATACCTCACCATCCCCCAATATCATAACAGGAGTTTCTCCATTTGGCTGTGTCCAGGGCCGCCTACCAGGTACAAAAATGCAAAATATTTGTTGAATAGTGGCAAACTCATGTGGGTGAAGAGAGTTGAGGCGAAAAGCAAAATTAACTATCACCATGTGACGAACAAGGAACATTACAATTTGTTTTGTAGTGTTGAAACACAATTGGCAGGAAGGGCATTTGGTTCAAGTGCTTAAACCGAGATTGAAGGGACAAGTCCCAGTAAGTTTCATCGGCTATGAGGATTACTAAAGTAAAAGAAATTGTGGTTGTACTAGAGAATAGGCAAACATGGAGCGTGAACAGTTCATCTAAAGTGCCCAAGAGACTGAAAGGAATGGTACTAGGATCGTGTCTGCTGTACCCACAAATGACCAGTGGCCTGGCCATTCATAAGAAAGACTTCAGTGTGTACCTACATGGCACTTGGGCTACATTGTGGGAAATAAATAGATTGGTGAATATGCAATAAAGTTCACATTCCAGGCAGTCTATCTATGTCAGTTCACAAGCACTAAAGTCTTTAGACAGTTGTGTGTGTGCTTATGTTGGCTTTGGTGCCGCATAAGCCCCAACCTTTCCTCGCTCGGATAATATACATCCCCATTTTGGCAGTGTCTTCCAGATGCTTGCAATTCTGATCAGAAATCACATCTAACGATCTCAATGGTAAGCTGGTTTCTCCCTGCGTGCTTGGATCCCCTGGGTAGGTGACTATACGCCGCAGTCTGGAATGTGCATTCTTCATTCATCACTCACTCTCAGCTCTGTTGACATCTTTGTGGTTTCTCCCTGTCTCAATGCATGTATGGAAGAATTACATCAATTTGTCCTACTCAGGCCTTGGCATCAAAGATAGCAGTTAGCTAAAAGTGAATTTAATGCCGTTATTCGTCAACTATAATGTAATAAATCTGCAGATCACTACTGAAGGATACATTTCAGTAAAATTTAAATCTTGATTTGTGTCAACGAATATCAAACGGTGTCTCCAGATGTGTTAATGGGTGTCTGCATGGGTAAAAAACCTAGCTGGCAGCAAATGAGCCAGTATCCCTTTTACTCTGGCCTCTTCTTTTCCCTGTCATTACACCTCTTTCCTTCTCTTCTACCGTGTAAGCCTTAAAGTCTCCCCATCTCCTTTTGTATGCAAACCATGCAGTCTGCATGTGGATGCATAGGCCAGGGACCAGTTGAATAATTTTATATCAATATAACTTATCCTTCAACTTTTAAGTGATAATTTGAGGTCAACATAGACTCTCTTTGAGTTATATAGCGCTTCATATCCCTGCCAAAGCACATGAAAGAAGGCACCAGAGATGGGGAGTACTTGGTTGTAAAAATGTTGATGTCCATGGAGGCCTGTGTGGGAAGCATATTGATGTGGCACATGAGTAAGCAGAGTGATGCTTTTATCTTGCCTTAAGTGCCTATGCCGTGGTAAGTGATGGCGAGAAGAGAAGTGAGAGATTGAACGCATGCAACTGACATTATTCATTTAGGCGTAAGAAGTATCATGGTAATGTAGCCTTTTTGTAGCCAAAAAAAGAGTGTATTTAAGAGATTGTTGTATTACAAATTGCTTGTGTATTTATATGCTGGTTCGTATGAAAATAGCCACAGTTAATCTGTGTTTCACTCAGGATGGGCCAACCAATCAAATGGTATGCGTACTCTTAGGGTGGAATGATAGAACAATAATGACTGTCCACTTATCCACGATTTGCTGATATAGAGATGGTACAGAACTTTTGTCTTGAAAAGTCTTATATGCAGGGCCGGCTTTAGAGCGGTGAGACCGGTGCGGCCGCACCGGGTGCTGACTTCAATGGTGGGGGACGCTGACCTCAGGGGGTGCTTTGTGTTTAGCAATGACTTAAGAAACTTGCCATTTAAAAGCACCTGCTGAAAAGTTCCTTTTGCGCCCAGCCTTTACGAAGCAATTAAAATGTCAAGATATCTCTTGTGATGAATGTTCCCAACAGAGGGTTTTGTCCAGTGGCATCTTTGGCTCTCCATAAAGTAGTGCAGAGGGTTAATATGCCTGTTGAAAATAACAGATCTGTATTTTATGTGGATAGCTGAGTGGATTAGTAAAGCCAGTCTTTAGCAACGGTTAAAAACAAATTAAATGTATGTGAGCAAGGGACTATGGAAAGATGAGGGGCCCTTTTGCTGGGTGCTAGTGAGGGAATCCTAGGAGGTGGACATGGGGTGGTAGGGTGCGCCAAAAAAGATTGTTGCACCGGGCGCCACCAGTGCTAAAACTGGCCCTGCTCATATGTATAATACATACCTGAGTGAAACATATCAGCTGTGACTATTTAGTCATGATACTTCTTCCATCTCACTGTGTGGATTTAGTGGGATAATAGTCTTAGCTAGTCAACTATATTTGGTAAAAATCTGGCAAAATTAGAGTGAGAAAACATTGCAACATTTTGATTTTTTTAGCACAGAATGGGGTAAAATGTAGTACTATCGTTTTATCCCTCATTTTGACCTGAAGAACTAATGAAATGTATCAAAATTACACAGTGAATTTCTCACCAGACTTTTTGCGACTAAAGGTCTTTTTATCTTTAGGAACGGACTCTTGTGCAGCGGCGGCTGCAGCAAATGTCAAGGGCGGGTGGGGAGGGGGACGGCGGGGGAAACAATAAAAAAAAAATGTACCATTCCCACTGACTACTGCTGCCTTGCTCGTCACTCCTTTTCTTGTGATGCCCCAGCATTCACTGGGGCACCAGCACAGGCCCCACAGCAATCCTGGCACTGCTTTTATGCTAAACCTAGCATGAAAGCAGCACCAGAATTGGTCTGAGTGACTCGGACTGCCGCTGAGACACAGCCCTGGGGTCTGTGCAGTTTCTCCAGCCCGGCTGTTCAAAACAGCAGGGCTGGAGAAACCTAAGAAGGCATGTGTGCTTGGCCGGCCTGAGATGGCCGGGCAAACACACATGCACACTTAGGTTCACTCTCTCCTCCTCCCCCACCCACCTCCCATTACCCAGCCCCACCCCTCCTTGCACTGCTGGGCAAGCCAGCAGGTGAAAAATAAAACAATAGTCAACTATTGTTTTATTGTTCATCTCCTGACTCTTGGCCAGGGGGACAACACTCCTCCGTCATTGCCACCCCTGCTCTTGGGTGCAGGCATTAACACACTCAGGGCCTTATCTACAAAGAATTGGCGTAGGGCAGTGCCGCAAGTCATTTTGCTGTGCTGCGCTAAACTAATTGGAAAGGGCAGGAATGCACTGTATCTACAAGAGTGTCAAAAACCATTGGTGTTCACTGGGAACGCCCACAATAAACACCCATGGCATGCCTCTCCAACGTAGTGTGAGGCATCGGAGAGACTTGTGCTTTGTTACCTTACAACATATCAACAAGGCCATGAAAAGCCATGCATGGTGGCTTTCCGTGGCCTTGTAGACATGGGTCTGCACTGTGCGCAACAGGAGCATCAAAAAACTGTTTCTCCAGTGGTGCACGGGGGCTTGTAAATAAGCCCCTCATTGTGTAGCAAGTCAGTGCACACTGGATTCACGAGGTACATTAACAAAATTATTTATGATTGCCTGTGCATAGACTAGCACTGTGTGTGTACATGCAGGAGAGCGGAGGCGCTGCCTTTCATTCACAGTAATGGGGACCTGCCCTCCTAACCCTTTTGCAAAGCATGAAGAGGATCTGTGAGGATGAGCAAAGGTCAGCTTGACAGACACTCATGTTTGGGTCAGCCAGCCAGGCACTGTACATGTGCTAAATATGCCAGCACGTGGCAGATTGAGCCAAACTTTGTCGGACTGAAGATTTCACTGCCCTGAGGGTGTGACCTCCTCTGTCCAGCAAAGCCCCATGAGGTCATCTTCCTCAAGACGAATGGGTGTGTCACCCATAGAATGGGACCTGGATGCTTCTGTATTAAACTCTGAAGTGCTCAGGGCTGTTAATCAGTGACTGTTCGTCATAGAGTGGGGTGGGGTAAGTTACTCTCAGTAACCCCCATCCCATTCTGTGACAACTGAAGGAAGGTCTTCCTCTCATTGGCTGACCCATAACAAAGTCAGACAATGAGAGGAGATGGCAGGATCTTCATGCCTTTCCCTGCTCGAAGCATCTTGCTTCTTCCAGTCCTTTCTGTTTCTCCTCCCGCTGGACCTGCCATCACTGCTTTGGCCCGCTAAGAAACTTTTTTAAGTTTGAGTGAGGGCATGCATGTATGAATGTATGTGTATTTTCAAGGGCTTGCTGAGAATGGGTGTGTGCGTATGTGGTGTGAATGGTGGAAATATGTGTTTGCACTTGTGAATGGATGGGTGTAAGTGAGTATGCACATGGCCGAGTGAGTGTGAGTATGTGTGTGCAGGTGCGACCCGCCCCATTGCTCAGCCACATTATGGGTTTCACTAGGACCTTGCTCAGCAGGCAGTGATTAAGAAAAACGTGAATGCGCTCCTCTGTGAATGTGTCCATGGCAACTTGCTTGCACTTGAGGGTGATGCTCGGGCCCCCATAAGGGCAATTGCATTCCCAGAATGCATGTGCCTCATGGAGGCCCTCAGGCCCTGATGAGAACCAGAGTGTTGACTGCTCCTGTGTAAATATCATTTTTGCTGTCCCCGACAACATTGACAAGGTGTGGACACATTTCACTGCCCAGTCACCCCATGAAAATTGGAGAGGGCTTTAAATGAGCCCTTAGCACACTTAATGCCACCTACAATGAACACCATAAGGGAGTGCAATAAGGATACGATTTACTAGCATTTGACGCAACATAACTCAGCAAGACAATTTGCTTTGCTGCATCAAATGAAGAGAGCAGGAATGTGCCATACTTACTAAGATATGGCGCCAGTGCTTAATGTAGAAAAAAATGAGTGCCAGTTCTTAAAGCTCTGCTGCTGCAGTGCTATTAAAATTTGGTGCACCATATACTAAGGCCATGTAGTGTTGAATTCACCTCAGGCCTCTATAAGCATTATCAGCCACCTTGTCCCTTCTGCTCACTGTTGTCGGTTTCTGCTTTCTCCCTTTCTGACTGTTTTTCCATCATTTCCTTCCTTCTTCCTTCCCCTTTGTGTATTTTTCTCTCTCTTGCTTGCAGTGAATATGAAATGAGGCAAAATAAGTGTTGGTCTCCAAAAATGAGAGCCAGTGGGCCCCACTGGCAACCACTGGCTCAGATTAAGCAATGTTTGGTGCATTCCTGCTCTCTCCTCTGCACTAGAACACTGAGTGCTGCTTTGCGCCAATGCAGGCATCATTGTGCCATGGTGCAAAGGTGCCTGCATTACAGGCAGGATTATTTTGTGCGGGAATGCATGCCTTTCTGCACAAAATAATCCACAGAGACTTTTTCCTCTTTTTATGTGTGCTGCTCATTGCATCACAAGTAGAAATAAGAAATAACAGGGAGAAATAAACGTATTTTTCCTCATTAAGTCTTGGTTTTGCCCCATTCCCAGATTTACTACTCTTGGTAGCTCCAAAATCCATGGGTGGACGTGTGTGAACGCCCAAACTCCACCCGTGGACCAGCTTCCCGCTGCAGAGTAATGCAAGGCATCAATTTCTGCTGCCTTGTGTTGCTCTGGATTTACTATGCCATGCAGAACTACACAAAGTGGCTTTGCGTGGCATAGTAAATACCACGTAAGCCCTGCGTTGCCTTGTGTTGCATGATGCAATGGCAACACAAGGGTTTAGTAAATCTAGACCTCAATGTCTTTCACCACGTGGGTAGTAAACACAGAGTGCCATCCTTTGGCTGATCATATACCTTTTTAATTGGCGGCATGCAACAAATGGGCAAATTGGACTCTTTGACATATTTACGGGAACACCCCCAAACAAGTGAAGGTATGGCGACTTTTGAATACGGCACTGCCACGAGGTGGCATGCATTTATTGTCAGATTTATCAAAATGTTGCAGCGCCAAAAATTTGCAGTGCGGCACTGCACCATAATGCAAGGGTGTCTGCATTGAGGGGATTGATTGTTTATTTGCAGGAAGGTGTCCCAGGGAGTACAGTGAATTCATTTAACCCTATATTTCTCAGACTAGGGCCCATATTTATACTTTTTGACTCAAAACTGCGCCGACGCAGTTCTGCGTCAAAAATATTACCACCGGCTAACGCCATTACTGTGCGCTGTGCGGGCGTCAAATTTATACTTTGACGCACGGCGGCACAAACCACAGGTGTAAGTCATTTTTTTGACGCACACCGCAGCGTCACGTCGTAAAGGAAAACTACGTTAATGCGGCGGAAATGACTGTGAGCCGATTTACGACACCACAAACCGGATATGCTGCGTTTTTTTACGCAATAGCATCAAAATTCCCCGCAAACACAGCCATTTCAGCATAGGTGAGCCAAAATGGATTCCAGATGCCTGTACAGACCCCAGGAAGATGACAACAGACCAGGAACCAGCCAGGAGGACCCACACAAGAACCAGGACAGGGAGAAGAAGAAAAGAAAGAGTCGCTTCAGTGCAGAGCAGCAGGAAACCCTCGTAAAAGAGGTGACGGAACACCAGCACCAACTGTTTGTCACCTCAAAGTTGCCAATCAGTAGGAGAGAGACAATATGGCAACAAATTGTTGATAAGATTAACAGTGTGGCAGAAGTACGCAGAACAGTCATTGAGTGCAAGAAACGCTGGCATGACTGCAAGCGCAGGACCAAGGAAAAGATGGCCAGGAACAGGAAGGCAGCACTGCAGACTGGAGGTGGAAGTCCAGCACACCTGGAGCCCCTGGACCACATGGAGGAGATGGTCGCAGCCGTCATCCCTGAGGAGATTGCCACAGGGATTCAAGGACAGGACAGCGCAGACTACCAGGAGACAAGGCACATGCAGGGTAAGTCACATGGGAAACTAAAATGCACTAATGTTAACTGCAACCGGTGGGGGGGAATACCGACTACACAATGCATGGAAGTCATCATATACATGGAGTGGTATGGGTAAAGGGGTACAGCACGGGGGCATGGCCTGTACAGAGAAAAGCTGGGGCACACCATAACACAACACCAACAACAGTTCCATGGGGGTATGCTGCCATGCCAACGATGTAGCAAAGGTAAAGCCACGCCAGGAGGGAAGGGCACAACGTCAAACTGACATCCAGTCACACGTCAGCCACTATACCCCCTACATTAACTAGGGCCCAATTAACAACCTCTAGCCATACCGACAACTGGAATGTAACATTGACAACAGTTGCCACTACCACATCCGCTGTGTGTGCAGCTCAAGTAGCCAATGGCAGTAATGTCCCCATGGATAATAAACACCTAATTTAGAGGGTTTCGGATGACAAAGTTAACAATCCCCTGAAACAAGACAAATGTTTCAGTCCTGTCAAATGTGAATGCCCATAGTTGCCGCAAACATCAGCCAATGTCATCAACATTAGGAGCTACACAGCACTAAGGTCACACCCATGCTGCATATGTCAGGGTCCATCCTGTGCCTGGGTCACAATGCAACATCCCAAATGTCATACTGCTCAGACAACAGCATTGAGGGGGAGGACACATGTAACTGGTCACTGAAATATACCTGCACAGTCAGAGGAGGAAATAGGACACTGCTATGACTATCAGGGCAATCCAATGTACCACACATTCCCCTACATCAGCTGTACACATTACCAATGCTGATATCCATATCGTGCCATAACAATGCTATGCATAGTATACACTACATTTCAACTACATATAAGTGGATGTGAAAGATCAGAGACTGGGGCAGGTCCAGATTGTTAAGTGTGCTGCTAGTACCATCAGAGCACCCACAGCCAGTGAAAGGTCTCACCATGAGAATGGAAGTAGAAGGAGGGTTGAGTGGGACAAGAAGGTGGCAATTCACTATTTGCCCAAAACCAACACCTAGAGGAGATGATGCCGACAAGTCTAATAACTGACCACAATACATGTGACATGCAGGTGGGGCATAGGCCCGGGAGAATGCTAATATGAAAGACAGGAACAATGAACAGGAACCAAGATCTCAATGTGAAATCATCACAAGGGAGGCATATCACATCACAAATGCCACAACACAGACACATTAATTGTACCCTATTTCATTGCAGAGGATGATGGATCTCCTGCAGATATGTCTGTCCAGGACTACCCTGATTGCATGGATGATGAGCTGACAAACATCAGCCACCAGACCCTCCAAGATGTCCCTGGAACCCTCCAGACCCCACCTTAAGTCACAAGAAGGCGCACAGAACAAGCAGCCATCACAGAGGACCCACCCACCACCCCAATTGTAAGACCTGCCAGCTCCAATACAGCTGAGGACTCAGATGACACAGGCACCAGCTTTGAGAGAACTGTAGTCGGAGTACAGCGGGAGCTGGCCAAGGAGGTGAGGGTGGGGATGCAAAATATGGCAGCCAGCCTTGAGGGGATGCGTTCGTGCATGATGTCATCTGCAGATCAGGCAGCAGCCATGCAAGCGCTAACATCCATCCTGCAAGGACTACAACAAACTGTAAAGGAATTTACCACTGCAGTAAGGGAGTTGCCATTACACCTCGCACCCCAAACCTTCCACTGCATGCATGAATGCAATCATGACCCCCTCAGGGCCGACCTGGCTGCCTACCATCGTGATGTGGCTGTTATTCTTAAGAACCAGCAGATCCTCCTTGCAGCAGTACTGCCCCTAAGACCCTCACAGGTAGCAGCTACCGGGATGTCTGACTCCACATCTACACACACTGAGGTGTGTGTTGCCCCTTCACAACCACCACCACCAAGGACAGAGGAGGCAACACACACATCAGAAGATGAAGACATGGAACAGATCACCTTCACACATAAAAGTACCCAGAAGCACTAGTCCCTATCACATGGCCACCTATTACCAAGGTCCTGCGCTTCGTTACATGCTAATCTTGCAACAACTGTACTCAAGCACTGTTGTGCAAACCACTGTCTATCTTGTCAGCCTGCCTTGTGATTGTCTCTCACTAACTCATTGGCAAATCCTGTCCCTCTGCACTGTCTGACACATCACCCCAGCATGTCCAATGAATTGTCCTTTAGCACCTGTGTAGGATCACAATGGAAGATGTCACTATAATGGACTCACAATCATGGACAATGTACATATAGCACTACAGCACTTTTCAATAAATAGCACTTACACAAAAACTTTGTCTCTGTGTAATGTGACACATCAACCGTGCAGTAGACTACTGAATTATGCCTCCTGTCAAATTACATAGCTTGTCAATACAACTGTCCTGAAATAATGTAGGCTGATAAGTATGCACAGTGGCCTGGATTCTACCATACTCTGCCCTTCCTGAGGGTAATATCTGAGGAAAAGAGAAACTATACACTATAATGCTGTGTTGGACAGAATAATGCTTATATCTAAACCATAAAATAGTGCCTTCAAAATGTTGCCTCCATGCAAAACTAACACATGTAACATTGCCCACAAATCTAAGCGAACAGTCACCAAACTTCATGAATGGAGGTGTATGAGTTTACATCCAAATAAGTAATCATGCTGAACAGTGTAACAAATGATCTATGTGAGTCATGTACACTATACTACAAGAGAGCTTACTACCACTCACAAGGGTTTCTTGGACATCAGACTGCAGTCAGACATAACACAGTGTCCCCAATCATAAATCTGGAAGCACTGTATGTGACATTGAAAACATACTTAATGAAAAACACACGTTGGGATCCATAGTAACTGTGATTGGTGGTTGCAATGAATGGTCTACTCTTTGCAAGGTAGCTTTGGGGTAGCTGCCAATGTTACAGCTCATTTGGGATTTGTTTGCAGCATAGGACACAAAATGAAATACAAAAGAAATACTGTACACTCATGCCAAGGCCCTGATCTACAAGCACGTCACACATACTGTAAAGGGTTTACCACATATTTATTAAACTGTAAAAACAGAAGTGAAAACTCGGGGAAAAGCCTTACCTACCGTAATCTACTCTAACTACTCATTACCCACAACTGCCCCTAACTAATCTAAGCTAAACTTACTTATCACATTTAACGAAACGTTCTAAATATCAATCCCCCCACCCCCCTTATGAGACGGGACACATGGAGGACAACAGATACTAACCTAAACACATACTATCTTATACTAAACAAATATATGTTTTTTTGTATTTTACATTTTTTTATATATATTTTATTTTTATTGTTTATTTTAAACACACAAGAACCCCAACATTGCCACCCACACACTCAAAAAGAAACAGTAGAAATATTCAGGATCTCCACCCCCCACCCACTAACACTAACTAAACTAACATCCTATACTAACCTAACACTAAGCCCCCTAAACCTACAAAGTATAAGAATCAGGAAAGAGGAGGGAGGGGAGGGAATCATGTCCGTCAACACTGCTACAGGTTGGCCCTCCGGAGGGTCCTCTTGATTGACCGCACCCGCCGGTTTACATGTCGCACCTCCTGCCGCAGTTGACTCATTTTACGCAGGTCACGGTCCAATTTACGCTGCATCTGTACAAAAGCAGCAGGGTCAATAGCTGCAGATGGGGTCGTCTGGGCGCCAGCTGAGGAAGTGTGGGCTGTGTAGTGCCCATTGTTGTGGGCTGCCCTGCAGGTGGTGCTGTGCTGGGGCCTGGAGCACTTGCTGAGGTGGTTGCGGCAACGGTCCCAGCTGCTGGTGGTGCCACCTGGGTGGTAGTGGTGGTGGTGTTGGTGGTGGCTGTGGTGAGCAAAGAAGGTCCGCCTTGTGGGAATGCCCTCCAGGCTCCGGAGGCCTGTTAGTGCCGGTATCTGCGGGCCATTCTTCGGTACCCAGACTCTACCTGAAGTATGTGCTGATACCTCATTGCCCGCTATTGAAACTCCCTGACCTGGATGGGTGTCATATTTGCAGCTGTGAAGACAAATAGAAAAACTAACATTAGGAACTGCATTGTGTGAAATGGCACAAGAAATAAATCAGACAATACATCTATTGTACTTGTAACAGCTCATATCATAATACAGATCATTGATTGTCCCTGAGGAAGTACATGGCAAGCCAGCCTACAAAGGTTCTATCACACGTAGCACATCCAAACACTACAAGATGGGTAACAACTGGCATGATTTTGGCACCATAGTTCTGCCAGTTGTCAGCTAACAATCATGCAGCACATCCTCCACCAATGCCAGGGCTACAAATGTAATTGTACAGAATGGAAATCTAGTGCCACATGATCTGCAAGTTGTAAATGGACTTGCTAGTATAGTACTCATGTGGGAAAAATGAGTGTGTATACTAGGTTCAGACAAAAGATTCACTGATTTACATGTCTGTGTACCAAACTTGTATCATCAGTCCTAGGTACACTATTCACAAACCCATGCTTGTGTTTGAGGGTGGGGGGGGTGGACAAACAACTAACAATTTCAAACAACATGGACACCCAGGAAGCTTAGGAAAGCTGGACATGTGTTTGGCTCAACACACACACCACAGGTAAGGAGTATCTACAAATAGGAGACAGCAAACCCTTGACCAATCCCAGCGCCACACATGTCTGGAAATGCAGACCTTTGTCCAAATCATATACTTCCAGTAAGCCATGACTTACAACAAACACAGAGATGCAAGAACACCCCTGGCCATGAGTTGCATGCACACCTAGGCCATTGCACTCAAGTGCCACATACTCGTAGCACTACATGTGGAGCTACATGCTGCTGGGAAGTTCAACCTACAGTTTAATATGTACATTAGTGAATTGGGAAGCAGAAGTCTGTGGGTAAGCATGTAGCAGCCCATTTTGGGAGAATGTGGGTCTGACAGGCTGACTGAATCACAAATTAGGTCCAGTGCGACTTTCTGATACAAGTGTTATCCACATGACCCATCCCCATTCACATTGCGGGGCCTACAGGACTGACCTAGAATCCCTACATAAGACAATAGGATAAGGATTGGCCAACTCAAAGATGGTGGTAAAATGAAATTCCACTCATGGAACAAAACAAATGATTGGCCAGCACATCACACCTTGCTATGTGTTCAACACACAGTAGTCCATCACACATCACCAGCAAACACAAGACATAACAGACATATCAACACTTACTGGAGTTGTCTGGGTCCTCGAATCTAGCCACCTCACCAACAGTGTAGGGTGCCGGTCCACCTGTAAGGCATGGAAGGGAGAAATGTGCTCAATTTCTGTGCACTGTCCAACAATTCCAAAGACAAATACTATGTGTAAGATTACATAAGTAAGTAAAGCCACTCAGACATGATGATACTGCATCCGATATAGCACGGCTAACATGTACATACCATGGGTCTCCAGTGAGTGTTACACACATATCTGCACACATGCAGTGGCCCTAACTATCAAGTGGTGGCAAACATGCTCCTTCATCAGTGAGTAGACATAATAATGGAGTGTATGCGTCTCATCATGTGTATCGAAGAGAGACATCCAAAGCCACTTTCCTTGAGGAGTGCATTACCAGTCAACCAGCCATTGTGGCCATGACAAATTTATGACACACAGGTACAATGTACAGAGGGGCAGGGACAGTTGTTAGCCCTCATGTTGTTACAGTTTCTTCATTTGATGTGGCCCAGCTGTGATGAGTTGCACCAACCAAAGAGATATGAACCCATGTGCATACCTTTGGCCAGCCATCCCTAAACGAAAGGTGGCACAACAAACACCAAATACCAGTCTAAGATGTTAGCTGAGGGCAGCTAGAACTTGTTCCATATGTCTCCAAATCCAGATCTGACATGTATCCGAAATGAAGAAGGGCCACAATAATCCCTAAGATTTTTTGAATTTCCGTGATCGCTTTCCTTACACACTCACCAGACACCCATGAGACATATGTTTGGGCCACATTGCTATCATCAATTGACGTGAAGCCTGCACTCATTTTCAGCCTCATGTAGTGTTTCAAAAGTCAGTCTAGCTGTTGCGTCAACAAATGTTGGTAATAAATTGGAAATTTCTATACCTCACTGGCAAATGTGACCTATATCTATACATAATTGGCTCCTGATTTGTGTTGCTGTTTGACACAAAGGTGGCACAAACTTACATAAAGCAAAAGTATTCAGTAAGTTTGCAGAGCTCTTGCTTCCTAACAGCTAGCAATTGTGGTCCTTAACATAGTACATAAGTCACCCTGTATGTTTCCAAAGCATTCCACACACTCAACAACATTGCCGGCAGATATTGTACAAATCATCTGATGTCACTACAGAGCATTTAATCGTGCACATTTATATGACTTGTACTCACCAACAGGGCCACCATTCACAATCCCCAGGTGGTCCAGCAGATCTTGCTCCCTGGAGATGAGGTCTGCCCAGCGGTGCTTCAGCTGGTGGTCATTCCTTGGTGTCCGAGAAATGCATTGCAGGTGATGCAAGACCTTTGCCCACCGGAGCCTCCGTGCCTCAGTGTGATACCCTTGTATCACCTGCCCACCTGCCTCAATCATAAGGGGGAGGAAATGGCACACCAGCCATATAAAGCCACCCAGCTCCTCCTCACCCATCTTGCCAAGATGAGGCCTACCCTACATCTTAGCAGCAAAAGATAACTAGGGGATAAAGGGGAACAAAGGAGAATAGGGGGAAAGTAGAATATGAAAAACTTAAACTAAACAACTAAAACAGCCCAACTAGACCCAAACTAACACTACCCACAACAGACTCCCAACAAAACAAAGACAATACTATACAACACAATTGTACACAAAAAACACTCAGACAGGATAGACAACAATTTTGTATTCACAAAATGACAAGAAATGGACCACACAGGAGACAAAAGCACAATTTGACCAGACAAAACTTTCAACACAGCCACACAGTCAGGAAGTGTCAGAGACTGCAAAGTGAAAGTGAAAGTCAACCCACTGTACATGATCTGTAAACAAGATATCCTATTACATCACTTCCTGCCTAAAATGGCGGCCGTTTTTATCGTTATGCGTAAAAAAAAAATGACGCATACAGTCTGGGCGTCATTTTTTTCGACGCACAAGAGTAGAAATGAGCCCGCATCCATATGCTTGGAAATAGTTTAACACTTAACCAATTTTCTGAGGTACAGTGTGGAAGAGTCAATTGTGTTTTCAAGGCATTATGGGGGTTATTCCAACTTTGGAGGAGGTGTTAATCCGTCCCAAAAGTGACGGAAAAGTGACAGATTTACCACCAGCCGTATTACGAGTCCATTATATCCTATGGAACTCGTAATACGGCTGGTGGTATATCCGTCACTTTACCGTCACTTTTGGGATGGATTAACACTCCTCCAAAGTTGGAATAACCCCCTATGTGTCGTTTTTCAGGCATAAGCGTAATTTTTTGCTGCGTTTGCGTTAAAATTTCAGGTCATTAACTAGGTTTGGGTAATTTTACTATTTTAATGTTATGTTACATTTGTGACACAACTGAGATAGGCTGATTGCACCCACTTTGGTCATGACGGTGTATGGACACATGTGAGACATCATACTACTGCGTACAATGATCCGCTACTTCATTTACAGGATTTTCCCTCTTGACTGACGCACTAGATGGCCATACGTGTGGCCTACATATATGTATTGCACAAATTGGGCACGTTTGGTTTCAGGAGAGGATAGCAATGTGACGGGCATAAGTACAATACCTCAATGCCTATGGCTCAATGTGTGTGCATTTTCTACTGATGTAGTTGTTGTCCCAGTGTGTGTTCATCACAAGATGCATTATTGCAAATATGCTTGTATGAATGTGAAGTCTATGTGTCCAACCCTCAGATGCAAGTCAGTGTGGAAATGAGAGAGGAAATGTGTTAGTCATGCATGTAGCAACATCTGTTGTGTGCACTTCCTAGTTTTTGGGTAACGTAAACACCACAAATGACAAAGCATGCACCAGATAGATGGCAGACGCTTGTTCATGTCAATAGTCCCAAACTTGCCCATCACATGTCCTGGAATTTTGGATACTGCTTCCTAGGCCCTTGTTGGTGAACCCACCGTGAGTCAGGCACATGTACAGACTAAGTGGGTACCATGCTATTGACACGGAAAGCCAAAGGTGAACCACAAATGTAATATCACGCCACAGTTGTGGTCATATGACTGAGCCACAACTCTCCTGTGGCAGTGGTGGACCAGCAGATGAAGCAGCACATGGCCACACATTTCCAGTGATCAATTGCACAGAGGTGTCTGGTTCATGTGTGTGGTCCAATGTTGATCCTGTATGTTTTTAGGGGTCTATGTTGTCACAGTTATGTCCAGGTCTCATCATGAGTCAGTGGCGGCTATTCCTGTATCTACTGAGTATCCTTCGGAGATCAATGGAAGTAAAGCCAATGAGGACATAAGAACCTTCATGGGGATGGTCCCACCCTGTCACTGCAGACGTGTTATGAGACTGTCAACAGGGCAACCTTGGTGTGCTGAGTGAGATCATATCTCAGGAGTCATGTTCCGGCAGGTGTCATTACAACATTTGTACACAGGTTGGCCTGTAAAGTTCCCACTGCAAATGGGCACATCATAGCCTCTGTGTTGATTAATCTTGCAGCTATTCAGCACGCACAGGCCATCAATATGTTGTGAGCAATGTGATTCAGCGTGTGAACTGTCAGGGTCCTAACCTGTGTGGACTTTTCATGCACATTATCATAGGTTGTTGGTTCTGCTGGAGGCACCATACCCAATCCCTGCATACGGCCCTGGTACACTGTCACACTTTGTCACTCATGCATACATGAGACCCAGACAAGGGATAGGCCATGATTTGGGTATTTGCAGACAAGTTCCCAATTATGGTACAATAAAAAAGCAGATCATGCTATACAATGTATTTGAGTATGCATTGAGGAAGCACCTGACAAAATACCCCCGGAGGAATGTGAGGGTTGGGAAAGCAAGTATGCTACATATGTAGCCACAAGGAACCTTTGGGGTAATGCACAGACAGGTGCCAGTCAGGCTGACAGGATGCAGGGTCAATCAGAATCCAGCAATTTCACAAGGTACATACTCAGTGGTCTGACTAAGACTGGTCGGAGGAAGGACAAGACAGTTGACATGGAAAACTGTGTTTGTCCTGTGTTTTGGAAGGTTACACATAAACCCAAGGGCTGTGTTACACGGCTTATTTTTCTAGCAATGCATAACAGTGTAATCGACAAAATGGCAGCTTCTATGCTGTTCCAAGCATCTGCAAGGGCAGTGCATGTTCAAATGGGTGGTCTGCATGGAGGTGCTCACAGGTGTGTGCTGCATCAGTTTCTCACAAGTCCTGTAGGTGAGATTTGAGTTCACATGGCCAACGGTACCTTTCACATGGGAAGCAATCTACAGGTGATAACAGGGCTTAGAGACTACAAGCCAGTGCATTATTCAACCTGACGTCCATGCAGACAGATGTACTATGCCCATGGCATACCATACGAAAGGGTGAAGCACACTGGATTACTATTGTCAGTCTGTGTGTGTGTAGAGGAGGGAATATCTGGGTATACATATTACCATTCCAGGGACCTTTTAAGACAGGTGGGGTGAGACCAGGAGCATGGGTGTGTCAGGAGTTAGGAAATGGGCTGACATGTACATGGAATGTCATGTGCGCAATGCTTGTCATGTGTGTGGCACTTGTGCTGTCTATGTTCTGCTTATATGAAACTCTAGTCACAGATAGTCCTTGCAAAGATTGGATGCAGTTGGACTTACTGCTGTCAAGGGTCTGGTCATACATTCCTGTTACCAATGCAATAGCACATCAACTGCCTCATGCATGAGGCTTGTTTTCCCCTTATTGAGTGATGGTTTCTTAGTTGTGTGCCATATGCTGCGATGAACCATGTTGCCAACATGTATGTGTGAAATAGGTGTGGTCCTCTGCTATTGCCCTTCAAAGGTGAAATGTACAGGATATATGTAATTTACAGTGTGTGTGAATGTGACTGTTGTATAATACACATCACAATTGCTTTGGAAATTTCTGTGTCCTGATCGGTATGTCAGCAATGCTCCATGAGGCTACACTCTTATTCTGATAGTTAGAGATAAAGGTGAGCAAAAATTATTACCCAGACCATGATATGGTGATTATTATGAGTGTTTATTTACATATGTTGATACAGTGGTGATGGTGAGTTGTTTCAAAAGAAATTGTTCACAATATGTTGGTGCCTACGCAATCCAGCAGCTGTGTTTTGTTGTTCCCCCCTCATGTTGCAGGCCAGCATCCTCCTATTCCTCCTCTTCAGGCATTTGTGTCTCTGGTTCTAATAGGGGAATGTTCCTTCATACACAAATGTTGTGCAGGATGGCACATGTTAAAATGATCTTGCAGACCATTTCTGGTGAATATAGGAGGCTGCCACCAGTGATGTCAAGGCACCTGAATCTCGACTTGAGAATGCCAAAGGTCCTCTTGACTATGGTGCGTGTCCTCCTATGTGCCTCATTGTAGGCACGCTCTGCTGCAGTGCTTGGGTGGCCAAATGGTGTCATAATCCATGGCTGGATCCCATACCCCTGATCAGCTGAAAGAGAAAATGATTGGGATCATGGTGATGTAGCTTGCCCCATTAATATCACCTTGCATGGCAGTAGTTGTCTTGTGTTGTCTGTGACTCTTTTGTGTTATTGTGTTGATTCCTAGGCTTCTAGGATGTACCATCTGCATTGGGTTGTTTCCTTGGCTGAACGAGTGTTTGCCTGCTGACCGGTTGTCAGCAGTATGTTTTGGGATTTGCAGTACAGTGTGCACTCCCTAGCATTGTGACTTGTGATACAGGTGTCCCTGTGTCTTCACTGGGGGTGAGATGATAGTTCCATACACAAATTCAATTTGACAGTGGTGGTAACACGTTAGCATCCATGTACCCTGGACATCCCATACCTTTATACATATGCAATGGATTAATTTTAACATCAGTGAGATATTACATTTTGCAAGGTGACAATTGGCCAAACCTCTCCATACATTGTAATCATTGACGTATTGACATTAGACTGTACACTAATTTCAGATGTGTGACACATTCACTGCAGACCTATCAAACATGGCTAGCGGTGTCACAACCTCAGTGTGTTCCTGTCCACATGTTGCTGTCGTGGTGTATGTGTTGTGTGTCCTAGAGGGTTGCTGTGCAGTGTGTATATAAGTAGGTTTCTGTACTTACCAACAAGCTGTCCATTGCCATATAGTCCATCCTGGAAGTGTTGATTGATGGTACAGTGACGGAAGACGAATGAGTCATGTACGTACACTCCCAGGATATTTTGCCACGATATTGGTGACCAATCCTTGGTGATCCACAATGGCTTGCCCATTGATGGAGTGTGTGTGCTTCCTGTTGCGGTATAGGCGTTCAGTTGCAGCAGGTGGCACAAGACGTACATGTGTGCAGTCAATGGCACCAAGGACGTGTGGGAATCCATTAATGAGGTAAAACCCCTGCTTTGTCTCCTGCTGCTTCTGCTGTGTGTTTGGGAAGCAGATGTGGCGGGGTGTGAGTCCGATGATCGCATCCAGTACTTTGGGCAGGAAGGCGGAGAATGATGGCTGTGATATCCCAGCAACCAGGGCGCCAGTGGTTTGAAAGGAACCACTTGTCAACATGTGTAGGACAGCTAGCAGCTTAGTTTCTGTTGGGATGGTGCGGGGTGTCAGCAAGCTGGGTGCCAACTGTGGCTCAATGTTGCGCAGCAGCTGCTGAATGGCTTGCCAGTTCAACCTGTACCTCTGGATGATGTCATGTTCCCTGAGGCCATGAAGGGTTGTCCTGGTGCGGAATATCCTCTCCTGCCTTCTGCGTTGTCTTTGGGGTCCTTGCTGGTGTTGTGGTAGCTGCTGTTGTTGTTGCTGTGCTCTGCGTCTGCGTGCACGCTGGATGAGAAGCACCGCCATGTCTCCCTTTTGCTGCTCTGCTTTTGCTTCTGTGTGTTCTGATTAAATACAGGTGTGTTTGCCCCATTTTAACGCCTGCCCTGACCCAGGGGTTAATTTTTGACACAAATCGGGTTGTGTGTCATTTTCCGACTCCGCCTCCCGGCAATGCAGGATTTTTGCCCAGTAGCAAAAGTACGACGCATGGGCGTTTAAGTCATTTTTTGGACGGGAACGCCCAGGTTGCATATGATTAATGCAAGGCGGTTTCCCGCATCCAGAAAATGACGCACGCGGCGGGATTTTGACGTCCGCGGGCGTCAACGTTTGAATATGGGGCAAGGTTTGCGCCGAATGTGCGTCAAAATTTTTGACGTACATTCGGCGGAGACAGAGTATAAATATGCCCCTAAGTCCTTTATTTTCAGATAGTAAAGCCCAGAAACAGTGAACACGATTTGCCTAATTCTGCTTCTGAGCGGTGCTGCCTGAAAATAAAGGACTAGCCTAGAGAAATATGGGGTGAAATGAGTTCACTTTATGCCCCACAGGCACATACAAAAGGTGCTCGGCTCTGCTGCACCAGAAAAGCCCATCACCAGAGGTCCGTGCGTGATGATGCGCTCTCGGCAAAAGAGAAAATCTGAAAAGGGCTCATAAGCCTCAACGGTTCACTACTCACAAAATTGTGGTCAATATTTGTCAGTAGCTGCAGCAAAATTGTGGATCGGCTTGCTATCACCAACCAGGTTAGAGGCCTGCTTATTGTAGTTCAAAGCTACAAAAATGTGGCCGTATCCACTCCAACTGCCTGTAGCTACAGTTTTCAGCGCCAAGAAGCCTATTGAATAAATGCATTGCTTTAAAATTGTTCTTACAATCACCAATCCTTTCGGCCAAGAAAGATATTTAATAGCAGCTTGACTGCGTTAGTGCCAGGAAGTCTTTCAGTGGCCGTGTAGGAGAGATTACACTGCTGCAGGCTCCAAATGAGATGCATATATGACTGTGATCAATATCTCTTCCTGAATCTTAACACACAAAGCAATTACCTTTAAAAATAAATAGGAGGGGCACATTTTATTTACTCAGTGACAGTGAAATTAACCCGCTCAAATTTACTGACCAAAGTAACCCGGCCTTTGTTTTAAAATGTTACCCCTTCCATTCCTTTAAGAGATGCATTTGATTTACAGTGAGTGAAAAATGACACCTAAATGGTATTTCCACATTTATATGTATGATCCTATTCATCATACTTGTTGTTTTCATATAGCACTCAGACAGGAAGGGCTGCTTCGGAAGATGATGCAACTCTCATATACCATGCCACACGTGTTCTTTAAGTATCCCGGACAGGGAGCTGATGGGTTTGAAGTATAAGTGATAACAACGTTAAGAGTGCATAGCTTCTTAAAGTGATCAAGTCAGTCATTCATTTGTGTCTTTGCCTGACGGGAAAGCCCATGGGCACGGGGCTGATGGAAGAGATTTGTTCACTTGTAGAGAGTTATGAAGTCTTCTCACACCTAACAAAATGCATTCTTGCTAATGGTCCTGGTTAAGGATGCGCTGTACATGTTAAATAACTTGCTGATCTGCTTGTGTGTTATGCCTGTGCGTGGGGTTGTGCGCACATGCCGAGCAGGGGGAGGTGTGACGGGCATACTTGGGGATTTTTAGCCAAGGGCTGCAAAAACTCTAAGGTCGTTCCTAGCAGTGGTAACACATTCCAAAGCTTGTGTCATGCAAACGTGTTGTCCCTTCCCTGTCACGTTATCTTGTGACTATTATAGCTCTGATTGAAATGCTGGGCAGCGCGAGCACAGTTTTTGAACGGTGAATGGTTTGCTCTTTAGCATCCTGGGCATGTGAAAGGTAAAGAGCTAATGGTTCCTGGAGGCAGCTGATTTTCTTGAAACCCGTCTTGTAGTTTAGACTATCAAACCGGTAACAACCGTATATGCGAAAAGCCAGCAGGGTACATTTTGCATGCAAGGAGTAATCACCTTCCCAAGATGAAATGGAATATACCTTTTGGGAACTCCTAAGAGTCAAAATGATTCTCAGTACATACACGCCTTGTCAGGGGTAGTAAGCGCTATATAAATACAATTACAATTACATTTCTAAAAAGAGGAAGAGAATGGGATGACTAAACTCTTACACAAAGAGGCTAGTCCATAAAATGTCCAATCAGGCCAGCATCAGAGCTAAATCAAGCACCAAAACTCTGTTACTTTATGATAGGAAAGATCACTAACAAAATGACAAACAAATTATGTAAATTACTAATACTTGAGATCCCAGGAAGTTAGAAAATTCCTAACCAAATATTGTGGTATACCAATGGCAGACAGTGGCATAATGAAACGTGAGGGGGCCCCCTGCAAAGTACATAGAGCCCCCCCCCCTTGGACTGACTCCCGATCTCTCACGCCAAGGTATTGTGCAGAAGGGGCCCCTGGGTCAGTTCGGTGAAAGTCAGCACATTTCTGTCATAATTCTAGGGGTATCTCTTTCTTGGTGCATGCAAGGCAGAATTCAAAGTATTGACTAAATTTCACAAGGCATCACAAGCCTCATTAAGTATCGGTTCAGGCATTCAGACCTATATATACAAAGGCATTTTGCATTTCTTAACGGTGAAAATTGCTATTTTGGGCCGTTAGAAAATGTGAAACGCCATTTTGGTATGTACAAAAGGCATTTGTAGTGGCCAAAATGTGATTTCTATCCAGTAGAAATTGCATTTTGGAAATTGCAAAATAGGAAATCACAAATAAGGATTTCCCAATTGTGAATTGCTAAGTACATGTACAAAGGTCATCCTTTTTGGACAGACAGAGGAGTAGGTTCATGAGAGTTACAGACTCAGTAGTCAGGGGATACTTGATTTAATTGCTTAGTTACAACTTAAGCTACAGGCCCTGACACTTAGAAGTAATGCAATCACACCACATGCAGGTGCTGTGTTACCTACACCTCACAGCCCCTGGCAGTTGCCAGGGGGTCATAGCAGTGGCTAGAGGGTGTCACAAAGTGCCCTGTCCAGGGACTTTTGCAGGTTAATGGACTTTATGGTGAGCAAAATCAACCGATATATATATCATTTCTCAATACTCCCCAATCATTGCAACAAACCAACCTGATGATCTACAAGGTAGCGCAGTTCCCAAATGTCATTGACTGTGTTGATGGCACACATATTTCCGTATGTTCCCTCTCCACAAATGAATACAGAAAAAAGCGCTTACTCAATAATCAGGCAGTGTGTGATGCCTCCAGTATCATAACAGACCTAGTGCCCAGATTCACAAGCAGCCCCCACTACTCATTCATGTTCTACCACAGTGGAGTACATACCCCCTTGGCACAGAGTGAACTTGGTGATGGCTTCCTACTAGGTAAGAGAATCACAGACAAAATGCATACAGTGTCCAGGACAGTGTGTGTAATGTAACCTAATGGTGTCCCCCCTTGTGCCCTTATCAATCCATCATAGCTTATTTTACTTCCTCATTATCTGTTATGTTCTGTTTTTCTAGGTAAAAAGGCTGTTGAGAAGACCATGCAGAGCAGCACAATGACATTGCAGTTTTCTTTGTCAGTTTCATACTGGCTCTTGATCCAGCCTGATCCTGTGCTTCAGTCCTGTGGAGTAGCACAATTTTGACACTGTCCTTCACTTGTTATCATTGTGCAACCTCACATTTATTTTTGACATTATATTTACTGTGTGCCTTGAATAATATTAATGGATGTGAACCTTTACATGCATTAATAGAATGTAACCACTGAGAAACTGAAACTTTATAAATGTGCACACTAATGTTCATTTAAATTGCTTTCATGTAGTCATTCATGCTCGTATTTACACTGTAAATTGTATTTGCAGAAGCAACCTGTGTTCCTTTATTCATGTTCTGCATTTATTTTGAAAGTTATGTGTGCATGCATACTCATGTATTCGAAATGCACGTTACATTTTTAGTTAAAGTTAGTCTGACTAAAGGCCTTCATTTTGTAATGTATTTTGTTTGGTTAGCGTGTTCTTACTTGTGCAGGTGCGTTTTCAAGATTTCATTAGCTAGAGAAAGAAGTATTGTTGCAATGTATTAATTTATTGATAACAAAACCTGCGGAGAGAAATCTTGGCAAGAAATGTGAAGACTAAATTAGTAAATGAAGCCTCCTATTCATTGCATATCAGGAAGGGAGGATGCTCGAGATTGTAGTAGCCGTCCAAGCGCTGTGGGATGGGAAATTCAGGTGGTGCTGCAAATGCACATGAGAAAAGAATCGATTGGTTCTTGGAGGGGAGGGAAGATATACAATTGTTTTGTTTGTTTTCATTAATGTTCACTTCGTCAGAGATTAGCAGATTTCATTAGTCTTTGAGGGGTACAGACCTCCCAGCTGCTTTTATTCTTGCAAGTGTGAAGCTTTATGACACCTATTCCTTTTTCTGGGAAACTTCTACTGAAGTCTTCACTATGCTGACACCTTCTTGCATTTTCAAATTTCCCTAGGATTTCAGTCAGATCATACGCCTTCCTTAATTAAAACTCTGATAAGTTCACTTTAGAATCATTTCATATTTAAATGAGGGAAAATTCTTTATGGAACACCTATTCCCAATTTTCTGTTTCTGTATTGCAGTGGCTCTTATTGCTTTGTACCTTAATCTATTGAGATTGGCACAATTGAAATATTTCAACCTGCCAGCTGTAATCTTAGGTCTTTTTAATATTTTCCTGACATGTAAATGTATTGGACTGATTATTGATTGGAAATAAACATTACTTAACTTTAATCACTGGTTCCTAGTCCTTATTGTGTGGGAAATGGGTTTCATGAAAATTGAATTGTTTTCTTATTGTCAACTCCCGCAGCATCTCAATCAACTTAACATGGTCCATCAGAGGAGAGATTGTAAATCACAAACCCATGCATTTTTACCTGCCTCCTCAGGCTTGTCATACTGGTCCTTCTAGAGCCTGTTTTTCATCCTTTTTAGTAGATTTTTCATCCTGGCACTTGACTCAGGAGTCTTTTTTAATGTCTTTGAGGATTTTTCCTCCTTTCAAGCCTGTAACCCTTCACCACAGACCCTGATTATTTTCATATTCTAACCTGTGTAGGAGCAATGTGGCTACTGGGAGGCATCACCCTTATCACAAATTTACCACCACCAAGCTATCAAAGAGTTCATAGTGTTCATCCCTTGACACTGCCTCCTCATTAGGTTGTTACTATGAACTTCCTCAGAGTGTTTTTTGTTATCTGCCTGTGTCCCACCCACTATGTGGGTCTTCCTTCACTGCTTTTCTGGTTCCTGGTGGTTCAGTATTTTCGGACTGTGAGAAAACAGGGCTGATTGAAAGGCCCCATAACTTTTTGCCCCCATTTTCCTCTTTTTGCTGGTGTTTTCCTGACTTTGATGGTGCCCTGGGTACTGCTAACCAGTCCCAGGGCCTGTGCTCTGTGTAAAATGGTTATGCAAATTAGGCTAATTATAATTGGCTAAGTTAACCTACCTATAAGTCCCTAGTATATGGTAGGGCATGTAGGTTTAGGGACCACAGCATAGGTGGTGCACACCTAGGTGCACTGCTGAGGTGCCCAGTGTCATTTTAAAAGCAAGCCTGCCTTGCTGGCTGCTTTTAAATTAAAGTTATATGCAAATTCGACTTTGGAATTAAAGGTACTTCCAAAGTCTTAAACTATCTTATTTTTACATATAAGTCACCCCTAAGGTGTGCCCTATGTGCCCCTAGGGCTGGGTGCCATGTAACTATAAGCAGGGACTTTATACAAATAGATTTATAAGCCCTGGTGAGGTAAAAACAGCCAAATTCGTTTTTCCCTCATTGAAGTAAATGGCCTTCATAGGCTAGAATGGGCAGACTTTATTTTAAATTTTAAAGTCTCCTTAAATGTTACATACCAAGAATTTGGTATCAAATTGATTGTTGTAATAAATCCCACAACTTCCAGTTGTTGGATTTAATATAACTAGTTCAGGTAAAAAGTTTAGACTTTACCTAAAAAGTTGCCAATTTCAGCTCTGCATTGTTTTTGCTGCTGTGCTCTGATTGGCCAGCCTGCAGCAGCTTCTGCCAGGCTACCTTGATGAGGTGTGAAGTGGCCTGACTTCACACAAAGGAATGTGCTTGGGGGAGAGAATCTCCCCTCAGCAGATGGTGAGGCAGGAAGGTGGAGGGCTGCCAAACTGGTCTTCAAAGGCAGAGAAGGACATTTGCAGCACCCAGCAACACCCCTACATCCTGCAACCCCAGACAATTAGGTGCCCCCTTGATTAGATTAGGAGAGGGCAGGAGAGGGGTGTGTTTATGATTTTTAGCCACACCAGTGGGTGGGCTCAGCCAGATGTAACCTCCAAAAATCAGATTCATCCATGTTGGATTTTTAGAGACTGTTGCCTTCTGGGATGGATTTTTGCCACACTTCCCAGGAAGTGGTCATCACAGGGGGACGACCCTGTCCCTGATTGGAGAACCAGGGCCCCCCTGCTTTTCACCCAGGAGCAAGGATAAAACTGGCAGACCTGCACCCACACCTCAGATCCCCTCCAGAATTCAACAAGAAAGGAACTAAGGAAGAAGAAGGACTGCCCTGCTGGACCCCTGGCCTGCACCTGGACCCTGCACTCAGAAGGACTGCACCAGCTGCACACTTGGGCTTCACCACAAGAAGGACTTTGCCTGGCTTCAACTGGTTCAAGGAGGGACTCCCTGTTTGCTACAGGTGAAAAATTGCTAACCAGAGTCCCCTGCACCAACTCCTGAAAGAAGCGACCAGCTGACCACTGTCCAGTGGCCAAAAAGGAGTTTGCGCCAGGTGCATTCTGGGAGTTGAAGTCCGCACCCCCAAGGACCATCACAGAACTTCTGGACCCTTGGGGTGAGCTGTGGACCCCAAAAGAACCTTAAAAGAACATCTGGGTGAAGCCCCAGAAGTTTGGAAAAGATTTGAGAATTTTTGGAAAAAAGCTCCAGAGAGGGACCGACCCGCCGCGGAAATTCTAGCCGGCTTGCCTCAACCGCAACCCGGCCTGACTTCGTGGTTCGTCCCGGTAAAGAAAATCATCCAAAAAAGAGACTAAGTCCGAACGTAAAAAGTTGACCGGGACCTCCCTGCCATCGTATCCGAGAAGGGCTCCATGGACGTCGGATCAAGATCCAGGTTTACCCCGGTCAAAGGATTTTCATCTCGAAAAAACGACTAAGTCCGAAGGTAAAAGTCTCCACCGAGGAAACCCACATCGCGTATCCGGACAAGGGCTCCAGGAGGTCGGATTCAACTGGCAGGTTCGTCCCGGTGAAGAAAAACTTCAAAATAAAGACTAAGTCAGAAGGTAACTTTTTAACCGAGGCCTCCCGCGACCTGTAGCCGAGCAGGGCTCCATCGCGGTCGGCCTGAAAGTTTGACTTTGCCCCGGTCGAGGTGCAACCAGATGACCCGATTGGCGATTTTTGTTTCTAAGCGCTAGAAAAGTAATAATTCTTGAAAAATTCATATCTCCGGTTCCCCTGAACCGATTTTAATTGTTTTTGTGTCATTTTAAAGATAAAAATATAAACTATTTTTATAAATTGGTTTTGGATTTTTAAACTGTTTCCTGTGTTTTATTTAATTACTGTTTTGTGATATTTGAATGCTTTACACTTTGTCTCCTAAGTTAAGGCTTGACGCTCGTTGCCAAGCTACCAAGGGTTGAGCTGGGATTAATTTACTGAGACCTAACTGTACCTATGTGGAGGTTAGTGGCTTGTTGCTAGGTGTAGGTACCTACCTGCCCTACCAATAACCCATTTTCCAACATAATTGGAAGCAGCGACGGGATCCTGTACTTGTGTTCAATATCACGTTACAGTTTTAGGTAAAACAAATTAAAAATCCTTTAAATTGTCCTAGTGCAAACATTTTTTTTAATTTTTAATTTGGATTAATTTCAATTATTGAATTTTTGTAATTTTTCTAAATTCTTGTTTCCAATTTTTGCAAAAAAGTTTTTGTTGACACAAAACTAGGGAACCATGGAGCTTGATCTGGCTAGCCTACCCACACTGACAGTAGTCCAGCTTAGGGGGTTGTGTATTGAAAGAGGGTTGCCTGCAACCACTGATCTCAGGAAGCAAATCCTGATCACATCCCTGACAGCATGGGCTGAGGCCCAAGAGGTAGAGTCAGAAGAAGCTCCAGAGGAGGGAGAAAGAAGGGAGGATGCAAGCTCTAACCACTCAGGGGAGGGAAGGCATCTGAGCCTAAGTGAGGATGAGGAAGAACGGTCCTCAGTAAATACAGTCACTAGGGGCAGACCCAAAGCTAGTGGTGGGAAGGGGGTCCTTTCAGGAGGAGAGAACCCATCTATCAGAGAAAGAGAGCTGGAGGCCCAGCTAGCATACATAGCTTTTGAAGCAGACAAGCTGGCCCTAGAAAAGAAAAAGTGGGCATACAAAGAGAAAAGAGATGGAGGCAGCGATAAAGAAGCTGAGGTGTCTATGGGTGGGGGAGTTTGCCCCAGATTACCCAAAGGGGTGGTTCCTGCCTATGTAGAGGGGGATGACATAGATAAGTGGCTGGGGGCCTTTGAGAGGGCACTCCAAATGAGAAGGGTTAGGCCTCAATACTGGGGTTCCCTTTTGTGGGAGTTAGTCCCCAACTCAGGGAGGGATAGGCTTCTGACCTTAAGGGGAGAGGAGGCAGATTCATACCCTAGTATGAAGAGGTGCTTAGCCAAGAAGTTTGGTCTGACCCCAGAGCAATATAGAATGAAGTTCAGGGACACCCAGAAGGTCAGTACCCAGTCTTGGGTTGACTTTGTGGACATTTCACTAAAGGCACTAGAGGGCTGGATTATTGGTAACAAAGTAGATACTTATGAGGGGTTATACAATCTGATCATGAGAGAGCACATCTTGACCAATTGTACCCAAGAAAGGTTACGCCAGCATCTAGTGGACTCTAAGCAGACCAACCCTAGAGAACTAGGGGAGGCAGCTGATGAGTGGTTGAGAACCAGGGTGGTTGTCAAGTCCCAGGGGGGAGACTCCAAGAAGGGGGGGACAGGTCCCCAAAAACCTAAGGAGGGAGGTGGTAAGCCCACTACAGAGACTCCCTCTGTACCCCAGAACCCTAAGAAGGAGGAGAGTAAATCCCACTCCCACTCTGACCAGCAGAGACAGTTAGACCCAGGGTTAAAAAAGCTCTTGGACAGTAGGGCTTGCTTTGACTGTCAGCAGACAGGTCACTTCAGAGGAGATGCAGCCTGTCCAAAGAAGGTGGTTAGCACTGGGCTGTCCAGTGTAGCCATAGAGGAGGATTCCTCAGATGATGAAGTCCTCCTAGCATTGAGCTGGGAGACAGGACCAGATGGTAAGCTGGTGATCCCTGAGGGTGGGAGTAGGCACTTCCACCACATTCAAGTGAATGGGATCCCTACCACTGGCCTGAGAGACACCTGTGCCAGTCACACTATAGTGAGTGACCGGTTAGTGACCCCAGACATGTATGTCCCAGGAAAGACAAAGAAAGTCAGGATAGCCACAGGGGAGGTCACCTCCAAACCTGTAGCCATAGTTCCCCTAGAGAGGGAGGGTATCCTTGACTGGATTAGGGTGGTAGTCAGTGCTGACCTTCCCCTAGATTGTATCCTGGGCAATGACCTCCCAGAGGTGAGTCTGGTCACAGATGGGGTGGTCGCCCATGGCGCCCCCCCAACCCAAAGTCCTGGGGAGTCAGTCCCTACAGTTAGGAGACAGGGGTCCCCAAGAAAAGGAAAGAAGAAAAGGAAGGGTAGGCCACTCTTAAAGAGAGTTCCAGGGAGCCAAGGGCCTTCTGCCCCAGTAAGGGGGGAGCCCAGAGTTGGCACTGGTGAGGCCTCACCTGACCCCAAGGAAGTCCTGAGTAGTCAGGCAGCTGTCCAGATGCAAGGTGTTGCCCCTGCACTGACAGAAGGGAGAGTGGAAGGAGGGTGTCTGCCACAGAAGGTGGTAACCCCCCACTCTAGACAGCAAGAGGGGTGACAGGACCCCAAAGATGCCCCTAAAGCAGCTCAGCCACCTGTCAGTGGAGAGCTTAGGGTGTGGTTCTGGGTACTGACAGCTGTCAGTAGCCTCTGCTGGGTGCTAGCCTTTCTGGCAGCAACGTACTTGGCCTGGGAGGCAGACCCCAGGGCCAATAGCAAATTAGGCCCCCTGACCCTATTGGTCATGGTGGGGTTGCTCAAGTGTTGGGTGACCTCTTTGGGTAAGCTAGGTGTTGCCCTAGCAAAGTTTGGAGTAGGGGAGGTGGGCACCTCACTACCCAAGATGGCAGAGAAAGAGGAGGAAGATCCCCCTAGAGGAAAGTTTCAGTTTGAGTTGGGTCCTTTTACTGTTGGGATGGCTTCACTACCCATAGGGAGTGACCCTGACTGGAGGATATAAGGCAGAGTAGGCCTTGCAAAGGGACAGCCAGTTTTCTTCACTGTCTTCCTCGCCTAACAAGCCAGGAAGACTCTCCCAGGGTTGGGCTGAGTCTCCTGGGCGTGTGGGCTGGGGGGGGGGTTGTGTGAGAAAACAGGGCTGATTGCAGAGGCCCCATAACTTTTTGCCCCCATTTTCCTCTTTTTGCTGGTGTTTTCCTGACTTTGATGGTGCCCTGGGTACTGCTAACCAGTCCCAGGGCCTGTGCTCTGTGTAAAATGGTTATGCAAATTAGGCTAATTATAATTGGCTAAGTTAACCTACCTATAAGTCCCTAGTATATGGTAGGGCATGTAGGTTTAGGGACCACAGCATAGGTGGTGCACACCTAGGTGCACTGCTGAGGTGCCCAGTGTCATTTTAAAAGCAAGCCTGCCTTGCTGGCTGCTTTTAAATTAAAGTTATATGCAAATTCGACTTTGGAATTAAAGGTACTTCCAAAGTCTTAAACTACCTTATTTTTACATATAAGTCACCCCTAAGGTGTGCCCTATGTGCCCCTAGGGCTGGGTGCCATGTAACTATAAGCAGGGACTTTATAAAAATAGATTTATAAGCCCTGGTGAGGTAAAAACAGCCAAATTCGTTTTTCCCTCATTGAAGTAAATGGCCTTCATAGGCTAGAATGGGCAGACTTTATTTTAAATTTTAAAGTCTCCTTAAATGTTACATACCAAGAATTTGGTATTAAATTGATTGTTGTAATAAATCCCACAACTTCCAGTTGTTGGATTTAATATAACTTGTCCAGGTAAAAAGTTTAGACTTTACCTAAAAAGTTGCCAATTTCAGCTCTGCATTGTTTTTGCTGCTGTGCTCTGATTGGCCAGCCTGCAGCAGCTTCTGCCAGGCTACCTTGATGAGGTGTGAAGTGGCCTGACTTCACACAAAGGAATGTGCTTGGGGGAGAGAATCTCCCCTCAGCAGATGGTGAGGCAGGAAGGGGGAGGGCTGCCAAACTGGTCTTCAAAGGCAGAGAAGGACATTTGCAGCACCCAGCAACACCCCCACATCCTGTAACCCCAGACAATTAGGTGCCCCCTTGATTAGATTAGGAGAGGGCAGGAGAGGGGTGTGTTTATGATTTTTAGCCACACCAGTGGGTGGGCTCAGCCAGATGTAACCTCCAAAAATCAGATTCATCCATGTTGGATTTTTAGAGACTGTTGCCTTCTGGGATGGATTTTTGCCACACTTCCCAGGATGTGGTCATCACAGGGGGACGACCCTGTCCCTGATTGGAGAACCAGGGCCCCCCTGCTTTTCACCCAGGAGCAAGGATAAAACTGGCAGACCTGCACCCACACCTCAGATCCCCTCCAGAATTCAACAAGAAAGGAACTAAGGAAGAAGAAGGACTGCCCTGCTGGACCCCTGGCCTGCACCTGGACCCTGCACTCAGAAGGACTGCACCAGCTGCACACTTGGGCTTCACCACAAGAAGGACTTTGCCTGGCTTCAACTGGTTCAAGGAGGGACTCCCTGTTTGCTACAGGTGAAAAATTGCTAACCAGAGTCCCCTGCACCAACTCCTGAAAGAAGCGACCAGCTGACCACTGTCCAGTGGGCAAAAAGGAGTTTGCGCCAGGTGCATTCTGGGAGTTGAAGTCCGCACCCCCAAGGACCATCACAGAACTTCTGGATCCTTGGGGTGAGCTGTGGACCCCAAAAGAACCTTAAAAGAACATCTGGGTGAAGCCCCAGAAGTTTGGAAAAGATTTGAGAATTTTTGGAAAAAAGCTCCAGAGAGGGACCGACCCGCCGCGGAAATTCTAGCCGGCTTGCCTCAACCGCGACCCGGCCTGACTTCGTGGTTCGTCCCGGTAAAGAAAATCATCCAAAAAAGAGACTAAGGCCCTCATTCTGACCTTGGCGGTCGGCGGAGAGGCGGCGGTCGGACCGCGAACAGACCGGCGGTATTAAAAATGGCATTCTGACCGCGGCGGTCACCGCCGCGACCGACCGCCACTTCCCCACTCCGACAGCCACGGCGGTCATGACCGACGGGCTGGAGTCTGCGCACTCCGGTCCGGCGGTCGACCCAAGACCGCCAACGGTATCATGACCCTGCTTACCGCCGCGGTTTCTGGCGGTCGGGAACCGCCATGCGAACCATGGCGGTAGGCACTATCGGGGCCAGGGAATTCCTTCCCTGGCACTGATAGGGGTCTCCCCCACCCCCCACTGCCCCCCCGAGTCCTTCCCCCACACCCTCCACCCCCCTACCACCCCCCAGAGGTGGTACGAACCCCCTCCCCACCCCCACCCCGACATGCACATACACGCACCCCGACATGCACACACCCCCAACATGCACATATACACACCCCCTACACACACACATACACAACGGGGACACATACCCGCACACATACATGCCGACATGCGCACCCGCCGAACTACACACATTGCCCATAGGCACAGCAGCACTCCCCGCCCGCATGCACGCACTCACACACCCCCTCTACACACTCACACGCACACCCCCATGCACGCACACATCACACAACACCCCCCCACCCCCTCCCCTCACGGACGATCAACTTACCTTGTGCGTTGGTCCTCCGGGAGGCGACGGGAGCCATAGGGACGTGACCGCCAACAGAAGACCGCCAACAGAAGACCGCCACACAGAAATGTGGGTCGTAATTCTGGGGGCGGTGTTCTGCTGGCGTGGCGGTGGAGGTTGACCAGTCTCCACTTTCCCGCCGACCGCCAGTGTGGCTGCTGGCGGTATTCCGGCGGAACGCTCCCAGCGGTCGGAATACGCGCAGCGGCATACCGCCGCGGTCGGCGGTCTTTACCGCGGCGGTAACTCGGCGGTCTTGCGAAAATACCGCCAAGGTCAGAATGAGGGCCTAAGTCCGAACGTAAAAAGTTGACCGGGACCTCCCAGCCATCGTATCCGAGAAGGGCTCCATGGACGTCGGATCAAGATCCAGGTTTACCCCGGTCGAAGGATTTTCATCTCGAAAAAACTACTAAGTCCGAAGGTAAAAGTCTCCACCGAGGAAACCCACATCGCGTATCCGGACAAGGGCTCCAGGAGGTCGGATTCAACTGGCAGGTTCGTCCCGGTGAAGAAAAACTTCAAAATAAAGACTAAGTCAGAAGGTAACTTTTTAACCGAGGCCTCCCGCGACCTGTAGCCGAGCAGGGCTCCATCGCGGTCGGCCTGAAAGTTTGACTTTGCCCCGGTCGAGGTGCAACCAGATGACCCGATTGGCGATTTTTGTTTCTAAGCGCTAGAAAAGTAATAATTCTTGAAAAATTCATATCTCCGGTTCCCCTGAACCGATTTTAATCGTTTTTGTGTCATTTTAAAGATAAAAATATAAACTATTTTTATAAATTTGTTTTGGATTTTTAAACTGTTTCCTGTGTTTTATTTAATTACTGTTTTGTGATATTTGAATGCTTTACACTTTGTCTCCTAAGTTAAGCCTTGACGCTCGTTGCCAAGCTACCAAGGGTTGAGCTGGGATTAATTTACTGAGACCTAACTGTACCTATGTGGAGGTTAGTGGCTTGTTGCTAGGTGTAGGTACCTACCTGCCCTACCAATAACCCATTTTCCAACACGGACTCAGCTGGCCTTCCCTTTACTCCTTGGGCCAGAATGAGTGTCTTGCAGGAGTGATGTCATCTGACCCCAGCTAGCCCTATAACTAGAATTTGAAAGAAGTGTAATGAGAGCACAAACTTAGGGGTTCATTACAACCCTGGCGGACGGTGTTAAAGCGGAGGTAAGACCGCCAACAGGCTGGCGGTCTTTTTTTGAGTATTATGACCATGGCGGTTACCGCCATGGTCATCCGCCGCTTCTCCGTTCCGCTCGCTGGGCTCGAGACCTGGGTCTCCAGCCCGGCGGCCGTGACAATACCGCCGCCGGTATTTTGACCTGGTTGACCGCCGTGGATTTCCAGCAGCAGGAACCGCTATGAAATCCATGGCGGTAAGCATTATCAGTGCCAGGGAATTCCTCCCCCACCCCCCACCCTGACTCCCTCCCCTACACCCCCACCACCTCTGCCACCCCCCAAAGGTGGCAGGGCCCCCCTCCCCACCCCGAGCCCTGACATTACCTTACACATACACACCCGACATGCACGCAGGCACCACCAACACACATACACGCACACACACCGACATACATGTCAACATCCACACACACAGTCAGACACATACACCCACATTCACACATTGATGCACACATCCACACAGACATACCTACAGACATACACGCACTCATTCCCAAAACACGCAACACCCCCGCAAGCATACACGCACTCACACCCCCCTACATACACAGACGCACACACCCATGCACCCACACAACACACAACACCCCTCCACCCCCCTCCCCTAACAGACGATCGACTTACCTGTTCCGCCAATCTGCCGGGAGGGGACGGGAGCCATGGGGGCAGCTCCGCCACACCGCCAACAGAACACCGCCGCGCAGAATCACAGGACGTGTTCTGTTGCCGTGGCGGTGGAGGTAGAGCAACCTCCACTTCCCTGCCGCCCACAAGTATGGCTGCTGGCGGCTCTCCGTCAGAAAAACGATGGAGGGCAGCCAACGGTCATAATACGCGGAGCGGCAAACCGCCACTAGTAGCGGTCTTCCGCACGCCGGTCCCTCGGCGGTCTTGTTAAAAGACCGCCGAGGTTGTAATGACCACCTTAGTCCTTTATCAAGGTGCGAACACCGGCGTTCTTGTGTCATCTTGCTAGCTTTGCCTGGATGTTTGATAGTAGTAGAGTAGGACCTAGTGTATTTGTCATACAGTTTCTGCTATAGTCTTTGTGTACTTAACAGGCATGATTGCCTCTCAGTGGTGTTCTGTCACACCCTTGATACAACTGATATTAGTGCTTCTGTGTCACACCTTTAATTGGACTGCTCTGTGGGTCCATCTTTGGGTCTGATTCTTCTCATGGTTAAACCACCTCAAGTGATTTCTTAATATCGCCACTATTAACAGTTCACTTCTGATACATCTCACAGTATTTTCAGTGGCTTCAGAGTCTCTCCTGGTCTAGTTCAAGAAATCCATAAAAAGAAAATTCTAGTATAGAAAAACTGAAAAGCACAACTGACGTTGATCAATATCACACTACTCAGTACTGAAATAAGTGCTCTGAGAAATTCTGCATCTGGACTAGTGTTGTCAAGTTCACCGCACTGCAATCGTTGAAGAATGAAAAGTGCATAACTAACTTTGCTTCCTTATGTTTTGTTTCTTTTGGGATACAGGGTGCTGCATCTTTTCAAGTTCTCAGTAAAAATCCAGACAATCAGCACAGGATGCAAAATCTGAAGGCAGGAGAAACAGGACACATTTGAGAAAACCTAATTCATGTAATTGCTTCTCCTGGGTTCCGTAGGCAAAGCAAGTTGTTCACTCTTGGGTGCGGTTTATAAAGAAAAAGGAAACCAAAATGACTAATGGCTCTTTGACTTCTTGCAAGGTCTTGCTTATAACTAGGTATCATTGAAAGCTACGTTCCCACCTGGATATAGTCTGGTTGACAGGAGGATCATCTTCAGGGACCAGAGCTTCCTGGTTAGGAGCAGTTCCGGAGTGGGCAAGAGGTGGTTCAAACAGGGGTGGCATAGCAGCAGTGTTATGAGGTGAAGACACAGTGAGGTGCAACTTTTCTAACACAGGAGGCAAAGTGCTGGAGTGCCACGGTTGTTAACACAACTTCACTAGTAGAAGAGTCAGGGTACTGTGACACAATAATGTGGGATCTGGAGTGGTCCTGATACCTAAGACTGGTTTAGGGTACTTGTTTTTCTACCACCAGAACATTTTCTGGATGGCTTTACTTGGTGCATCCTCTTCTGTGTCCCGTCCCTGCTCAGGTTCAAAGGTGCACTTTCAAGTTGGCACTTTTGGCCCAGGGTGCCTTTTCTTCCCCTCCACACTGCAATGTTAACCATTTGTCTTTTCTCCGGAGTCAGACATTTCTTTGTAGCTAACATCCTGATAGTTTGTGCAGTTCACGCCTACTGTGTAGTGGCTTAGATTCTATTGACCCAGTGCTTCCAGTGTTGTCATGCTCCTCTGGTGGTTTAAGGTTGGAACATCAATAGCAAACATTTTGCCTGACATTAATATTGTGATCTAAAAAAGTTTTATCACACTTTTGCTCTATTGGGTGTAGAGTTTGGATTAATAACTCAAATGAAGCTATATTTTTGTTAGACACTAGGCCATCATATTCTGACACCACAATGCTCTGTCTGTGGCAGATTTTGATAATCCTTCTTGGGGGGGGGGGAAGGGTGATGGTTGGTGGTGAGGGTGGTTGGTTCAGCTATCTGTTTCGTTCTTCCTCTATGAGGGTGCAGCAAGGAGGTTCTATTCATTCTGTGAATATGAGATCTTCTGTATACAGTAAGCCTTTCTGCTGCTGGGTAGTGTTTTGATCAGCCAATGGAAGATTTGCTGGGGTTCAAATGGGTAGATAGATTTTGAATTTGAAAGGTTCTCAATAGCTTTCCCATGTACCAACCCACTGATGGTCCCTTACCCCCAAGAGTGCTTCCTTCTGCATCTACAAGCAAAGTCTGTCATCTATTATGCAACTGGGCTTCCCTTTTTGACTCACTTACCACTGCTGGCACTTTGGGCCTCATTACGACTTTGGCGGTTTCAGGACTGCCCTGTTGATGGTGGCGGTCGTACCGTCAACAGGATGGCAGAGAAGACCGCCAATTATGACCATGGCGGTATGTCCAACAGAATACAGCCAAAGCACCGCCACTGTGGTTTGGCTGCCACGGAGTATGGTAGCCACCTGCAGGCCGGCGGAGACTATGTTTCCGCTAGACAAATTATGAGGTTGCACACCGCCAAAGTTTCCGCCGCTGTTGCATCACCATGGAAACCCAGGTTGAAACAAACTGCATAAAAGGAGACACCCACCTTCAGGAAGCGGTACTAGTCCGGAGCCACCATGGAACCTGACCTAGACGTCTTCCCGCTGCCCCTGCTCTCCCAACGACTTCAGAATCTGCAACGACAACAGCAACCATAAGTACACACACACCTACCTGTTACTGTTGTAGATTGTCAACTTTTGTACACTCACACAACGTACATTTGGGAAGAGGGTGGGAGGGAGACACACGTAACAGCACACTAACACTCACACTCACATACAGCTACACAGACACTCTCATATACACAACACAACAAACACGCTACGGCCACCACAAACACATACATATGTCACAAACACACACAGGTACACACGGAAACACTGCAAAGGCCCATACTCACACAGTACCACACAACATGTCACAACCACAACACAACCTCACCGTCTCCAATCTCTTGGCAGGGACATACATCACAAGGTAACACCATCAGGCAAAATAAAAAAACATACAAATACACAATTATACTACTTAGCGATCCACTTCTACAGAACATTGCATCTAACATCACATGCACATAACACGCACACAGTCAAAGCACACAAAGCTGGACAATACACCAACAAACACATCTCAACACAAACAACACCCAATACCAACACACTAATAAATCTGTAAAGCATAAATCAAGACACACCCTTCCATGTTTAGACAAAAGAACTGCACACAACCTCACATACTAGCTAAACAACACACATAGCCTAAGCAGACCACACATATATACAACCCCACAAGTAATGTCAGCCAGGAACAACTCCATACTACGGAAAGAAATGCAAGATGTAACCAGGAAACCAACTACATGTTGGTTTAAATTATTTTTTTTTTTAAAGTATTGTCAACAACAAAGGCCATAGGCCAGTCCGTAATGGCAAAAGTCTGTATGCACAGTGCACTGATGTGTGCCCTGACCTTGACTCCTGACTGCCATATAACCTCCACAGGTAGGGGCATCTATGGGGCAGGCAGGCACCTCAGGGGTTACTGGTGGGGGACAGAGTGGGGAGTTTGGGTTTAGGTTTTGGAGGGGGGCCTTTGGGATTTGGCTTGGGCGGAGGGGTTTGGGCTTGGTCTTGGGTTTAGGGTAGGGTTGTTTTTTTTGTGGAGGGGTTGACATATTGGCAGGGTGAGGGGAAAGGGGAGGGGTATGGGTACTTGTAGGGGGGGAGGGGAGATCTTGGAGGTGGAAGGGGTGGATTTGGGGAGGGACACAGACCATTTAGGAGTATCACGGGGTGGGAGAGGAGTAGGGAAAAAGGCAAACTCAGAAAGGAACATAACAAAGAGGTTTAGGTGTGGAGGGAGTGGTTGTCTGAGGTGTTGGTGTGGATGTCTTGGGTGCATGTTTGTGCGAGGTATGTTTGTGGGTAGTGGGAGTCTGTTGGGTGGGTGAGTGAGGGCGTTTATGTTTCTTGGGAGGAGGGGGATAGGGGGTAGAGGTGCTGGGGGATACCTGGTGGAAGGGTGGCTGCCTGCTGGGGTGGTGACTGCAGGTATGGTGGATGTGCTTCATGTAGGTATGTCTGTGGTTGTGGTGTCTGCAGGTGTGGTGAGTGGGGTGGATGTCTGAGGGTCTCCTATGGTGCTGTCTTTGGGTAGGATAGGTGTAGTGGCTGGATCTGTGAATGTTGGTGTGGTGTCTACAGGTGTGTCAGGTGTGCTGTCAGTGATGCTGGAGGTGGTGGGGGTGTCAGGGCAGGTTGTGGCTGTTGCTGTGTGTGCAAGGGTATGTTGCTTGTGTGCATGCCAGTGGTGTGTATTGTGGTACTTACATTTCTCTGAGCTACCCTTGGATGTTGATGTGGATGCATGCATGTCTGTCTGTGTGCTTTGGCTGGGTCAGGGAAGAGGGGTTTGGGATTGGGAAGAGGAAGGTGGACAGGGAAGGGGAGACAAAGGATGACTGTCATCAGTGTGGAGGGCAGAGCCTGAAAGGATCTCTGTAGGCCAGCCAGTGCACCGTGAATGCCCTCCAGAAAGGCATTACTCTGTTGGATCTGAGTTGCAAGTCCCTCAATGGCATTTACGATGGTCGACTGACCCACAGAGATTGACAGCAGGAGTTCAATAGCCTCCTCACTAAGGGCAGCAGAACTGACAAGGGCTGGGGCAGAGGTGCCTGCAGCAAAGGAGATGCTCCCGTTCTTGGGTGAGCGGGCACAGCCAATTGGGTAGGGGTAGTAGGGAGGGTGGCAGACTTAAATGGTGCTGGGGAGGTTCCAGAAGTGTCCGCCACTGCCAGGGAGTGTCCACTACAGGATGATTCTGAAGACGATGGACTGGATCCTGTCTCCCCCCCTGGCATGCTCCTGGCCCTCCGTGCCACTGGGTCCCTCGGTATCGGTGGTATCTTGACCTGGGGTCCTGTGGCCAGCAGCTTCCCCACTCAGCTGTGCCCCATCTCCTTCACCTGCTGATGCTGAGAAACAGAGAGAGAGGTAGGGTCATTACATTATTTACATACACATAAATTACACCATACACAATAGTAACATCACATCTATATCTAAGAAAGCCTAAGGTAGGAACCATTTAGAGCTTACATCATGTCACAACTACATACTTCCAACAATCCTATATGACAACAGTCTCACCCACAACATAAGCCAAACATCTGACCACTACATTACCTTCCTATAAATTCAGCGGCAATACTAATTATTCATGCACAAGAAGATTTGGCAACATAAAAAGTATCTCTGTATACAGATCATCACTGTGTATCAACAAATCATCCTTAGCAAATGCTGTAAACTGACATCACAATATCATGCCTACCCCCAATCCACACTTTCCCAATCCATCACCAGTAGTCATGTTCTATGAAAGTAAACTCATCTCACTCCAACTACAACACAGCATGTTTCTTTGAAATCACATACCTAACATGTGACTCTGCCCATAACATTCACAATGTCAAGTACCTCAGATGAAATCACTGCATATGGGATACCCAAATTGTGAGTCACATAAATGTATATACCATGTCAGCAAAACATCTATCAAAAGTGTTTAGTAAAGGTTTAGACAGAGTTTCTGGACCACTTATCTTACTCATTGACACATAGACAACAATATTTTGTCCAGCAATAGGGGCCTACTTAGCACACAGGATACACCCACAGACAACCACAGGGAGCATACTAACACCTTCAATACAATGGACAAAAATCATGGGCATAAAGGCAACATACTGTTCCACTATTCATGCTGAGTAGAAACTTCCACATGACAACATCAAAATATCTACATCACTACCAACTGTCCAGACATGTGTAACCTGACATTTTAGGACTACAGTGACACTGACATAAGCCACTTCTAATGTAACCATGATTTACACATATACCTAGAGTCTAGCAAATTGACTGACAACATATCCCATTCCACCAATATGTGAATGTCAACGAGAACATCTGCTACTCTAATAACTCAGGCAGAAATGAGCTGATCCATTACAAAAACTGTCAAAACAGCCTCAAATTAGCAAAGGTAAATATGGCCCTCAACATACAAAAAAAAGACATGAAGTACCAATTGACACATGATTTAGGCAAAAAACAGTGTATGTTGCACCCATATAGGTACGGTCCTGCCCCTATGTAGCATGGACAAAATACGTGGCCTAAGGGATCAACAGGCTAGCATCTTACCTTCTCAATAGCATGTACATGGTACTAATTGTCTGAACACACTTGCCAATTATATGTTGAGTACCGTTAATGTATTAGTACCACTTTGCTTTCCATCATGTAGGATGTTCACCCTAATCAAACATCACTTTTGCCAATGTGTAGTTTAGACATAACAATGGGGACACCTCCTCACACCTCAGAGAGAGAGAGTGTAGTAGGTTCGCCAGGTAAAATTCCTGATTGGGATAACACCCTTACATGACGATTCCATCTATTTCAAAACACAGGAATATTTGGCCCTGCTACTCATCTGCGAGACCCTATGTTGCACATAGAGCTATATCCAGTGGAATAGGAATGGTCAGATACTAAAGAGCTGGACAACTTACCAACTGAGCATATGGACTGTGGATCAGTAGGTGGGAAGGATTACACAGCAGGTTACACATATGTATAGCAGTGTAGAGTTACACATATGACACAGTCACATGTGCATCACCACATGCTGTTATGCAATTTGCTTAACATAGCTGATTAATATGCCCCTAGACACAATACAATGTCCACATCTGTGTATCAGTGATGGCAACTGCAGTACTATGTCTTCTTAGGAGAACCTTTACCTGTAGCACTTGCCACATTGTCACAGCTGAGATACTTAGACATCATACACTTAACTGGCAGAGGCATTTACATGGTGTAGTCAGTACTTACCCCTTGTGGCTGCTGTGCTGTCCTCAAATGCCCATCCAGCTCAGGGTAGGCCACCGCCAAAATGTGGGCCATTAGGTTGGTCAAGGTCCGATGGGCACCCCTCGGTCCTTGGGAAGACATCCCCAGCTGGGCCTCTGCGGACCTGGGCCCAGAGTCTCAGGTCCTCCCACTGCTTCCTACAGTGGGTGCTCCACCGGCTGTGGAACCTCAGGGCCCGCACTTGCTTGGCGATGGCACACCAGATCCCCTTTTTCTGTTAGGCATTGACCTGCATAGATGACACAGACCAAAGGAGAAAGTTATGTCCACATGCATTATACCAACATAAGTGGACAGAGCACTTCAGTTACAACAAGTAGGCAAACATTCCCATCCTCTCAGTTCACCCTCTTGCCCAATTTTGCACCTGCAGGCAGCCCATGTGTGAAGTGGAGTGTCACATGCATGATCAGCACCTGGTATTGACTACACACTTATGACCAGGCCACATGATTGGCCACAATATGGAGTGTCAACAAAAAACATATCTCACACCATCATTGTTGTCCAATCTGCAATACATGCTGTGTGTGCAGGAAGTTAGATTGCACACAATCTACCATGTGACACTACTGTACGTCTGCCTATGCACATGTTCACATTTTCATAGAACCAGACATGGGAGGCAAAACCTTCACTGCTTTACATTTCAGGAACACCATCTTACACCCCGCCTTCCACACATTGTTATTGCATTGGATTCACCTGCTCTGGTGCATTATATATCTGTCCATACAGGAGTAGGACCTTCTCCACAAGCTTGTCCAGCTCTCCTGGGGTGAAGGCCCCAGGACATGGTATGATAGCTCCCAAAGGCAGTACACAGCAGCTCAGGTAGTGGAGTTTTTGCTGGCATCAGTGTCAAGAGTCAAGTGAGCAATACTGCAGAAGATGACGGTCAAGTCCGCTATGTACAGGACCGTTACCGCCGGCAGACGTTGCCATTGGCCTAAGTCCACCAAAGGCAGCAATGTGTTCCAATGGCAATTTCCACCACAGTTGTAACAGCTTACTGCCATGACGACATCCGCCAGTGGAGTTAGGTCACTTCCACATGTCCAGTACAGTGGGTCAGGGAGCTGCCATTTTGAGCACATTTCACGTATGGAAAAGTTTTGGAATCTGCGTCATTACCAATTCCCTATAAAGTGCTAAATATCAGTAAGTACTGCCGTCAGGTTTAGTAGTCTATTTGTGCATGTGAGTAGCTAAAGCAGTGTAACAGAGGGATTTGTGGTGATAGAAATGTACACCTATTCTCAACGTCTTATGTGTGTCAGAAATGTAGAATAGGTGCAACAAATATGTTTCACATGTAAACTAGGTTGTACTACCAATCACAGTCACAGATAAATATGCATGTATGATACATTAGATAATTCAGGGAATGTGCACCAAGGGGAGTGTCATAGGATGCATAGCAATATGCTGCACTGTAGATATCAGATGTTGTAACAACCACGACTGCAGATATATGTGACTTGTGTATGGACATATTCCTTATATGTGCATTGTTCATGTCACATACAAAATGTTTATGTTTCCACATAGCTACCCTGACATGAGGAGAGGTAGACAACCTCCAGTGTACTGCCCAGTAGTAGACCTGCACACCATGGAGGAGAAACATACTATACAGACATATCACCTGAATAGGCATACAATCATGGATCTTTGTGATCAGTTGGAGCCAGATCTGATGCCTGCCATTCGCAATCCTAATAGCATACCGTCCATCGTTCAAGTCATGTCAGTGCTACACTTCCTGGCCACTGGGTCTTTTCAGAATACAGTGGCCCTAACTACAGGGATGTCTCAGCCCATGTTCAGTCTGGTTTGGAAGGATGTACTTTGTGGATTTTTGATTTTTGAAACACCTGGACAGCTACATAAGGTTTCCCCAATGTGCGGATTAGGCCTATGTCAGGGATCTGCAAAGTCGGTCCTGGAGAGCCGGGTCCATGCCAGGTTTTTAGCATATCCACATTTAGAAAAAATATGTTTCAGAAATCTACATTTTTCGAAATGTGGATATGCTAAAAATCTGGCATGGACTCAGCTCTCCAGGACCGACTTTGCAGAACCCTGGCCTATGTGAATGCTATGAGACACATTCCACATGTGGGTTGAGCCATAGAAAGCACCCATGTAGCCTAGGTTCCCCCCAGTGCCAATGAACAGGTATATAGGAACAGGAAAAACTACCACTCCATCAACGTTCATGTGGTGTGTTTGGCAGACCAGTACAATTCACAAGTCAGTGCAAAGTATCCAGAATCAGTCCATGATTCCTTCATCATGCGGAACAGCAATATCCCACTGCTGATGCCACAACCCTATACAGAGAGGGCCTGGCTGGTTGGTAAGTCAGATTTGACATGTGTGTTTGTAAAGTTTATCTCCTACTATCACTATTGTTCATGTCCTCGATATATGTCTGTGTTGTCCTACCTATTCCTTACAGGGGATTCTGGCTATCCATACAATCCTTGGTTGTTGACACCAGTGAGGTACCCAACCATGCCAGGGGAAGTCCGCTACAATGAGGCCCATGGAAGGACAAGATGTGTTGTGGAGCAGACTTTTGGGCTCCTGAAGGCAAGATTTCGCTCCTGGACATATCAGGAGGAGTCCTCCTCTACTCACCCAAGGTATGTCAAATAATTGTTGCCTGCTGCATGCTCCACAACTTTGCCCTGAGACATCAGATATCATTCCTACCAGATGAGGGGGAGGCAGCAGAACCTGTAGCTGAAAATGCAGATTTGCCAAGTGATGAGGAGCCAGATGAAGATGAAGCTGGAGACTTCAGGACAGATCTCATCAATCAGTACTTCAACTGACTCAAGGTATGTGATGACTTCTTAATGATTACATTTTGTAATCTAGAGTTGATGGGTAGCATGTCACCTCCTTTTTACCATCATCTCTGAGGTTTTAGATAGCTCCAATGCCAATGAGTGAGTTGTGCCTGCAGATTGTAAGTTGGTATTGTGTACGGGACAGTGGCTTACAGTGTCATGACATGTGAATGCACTTGTGAACATGACTTGTCAGAACTGATGATTGTTTTCTGCTATGTCCTATCCTTTATCTCGATCAATCACAGATTTGCCAAGTTTCACTTTGGCTCTTCATCCTTGGAAAGTCACAGACAGTGTCAGAGGCAGATGGGAATTGCAGGCAGACATAAGAAATGGACATGGCTGAAACCAGGTACTAATTGCCATGAGTATGTGAGTGTAACTGTTAGAAATTGGGTTTTTGGTTGGCAGTCAGGTTACCCCCTGTCCAAGCAAAAGCCCTCACTCTAGTCAGGGTAAGTCACACACAATCCAAGATTATCCTGTGCCCACCCTCTGGTAGCTTGGCACGAGCAGTCAGGCTTAACTTAGAAGGCAATGTGTAAAGTATTTGTGCAATAAATCATACAATACCACCATATAGCACCACAAAAATACACCACACAGTGTTTAGAAAAATATTGAATATATATCAGGATAATTGTAGGTCAAAAGAATAAAGTTGCAATGGGAAATTGTAGAGATATCACTGAAAAGTGATATAAAGTGTCTTAAGTCTTTAGAATATAAACAAAGTCTCTTTCAAGCACAAGTACCTGGTTTGGAGTGGAAAAATCTCCTCAGAGGGCCACAAAGGAAGAGGTGCGTGGAAAAAGGGTGTGTGCGTCGATTTCTCCCCAGCACACACGGACTTGCGTCGTTATTTTCCACGCGGGGAAGTCGTGCGGCGTTTTCCAGCACGCGGACAGTCTCTTTCTGTGGGTTGCGGGGATTACCAGATGTCCCGGGTCTGTGCGTGGATTTTCCTGCTTGTTTTCCGGCTGCGCGTCGTACTGCGGGGCTGCGCATCGAAATTACGATCTCACGGCAGGCGTCGCGTCGATTTCTCCTCTAGAGGTCGGGCGGCGTTGTCCTTGCGAAGCCGTGCGTCGGATTTCCGGTCGTCCCAAGAGCGTCGCGTCGATCAGCGTCGGTGTGCGGCGTTTTTCTCGCCGCAGAACAAGCTGTGCGTCGAACTTTTCGGCGCACGGAGCGTCCAAGTGAAAAAGAGAAGTCTTTTTGGTCCTGAGACTTCAGGGAACAGGAGGCAAGCTCTATCCAAGCCCTTGGAGAGCACTTTCACAGCCAGACAAGAGTTCAGCAAGGCAGCAGGCCACCAGCAAGGCAGCAGTCCTTTGTAGAAAGCAGACAGGTGAGTCCTTTGAGCAGCCAGGCAGTTCTTCTTGGCAGGATGTAGTTTCTGGTTCAGGTTTCTTCTCCAGCAAGTGTCTGATGAGGTAGGGCAGAGGCCCTGTTTTATACCCAAATGTGCCTTTGAAGTGGGGGAGACTTCAAAGAGTGGCTAAGAAGTGCACCAGGTCCCCTTTCAGTTCAATCCTGTCTGCGAGTAGGGGATGTGGCAGTCCTTTGTGTGAGAGCAGGCCCTCCACCCTCCCAGCCCAGGAAGACCCATTCAAAATGCAGATGTATGCAAGTGAGGCTGAGTACCCTGTGTTTGGGGTGTGTCTGAGTGGATGCACAAGGAGCTGTCAACTAAGCCCAGCCAGACGTGGATTGTAAGGCACAGAAAGATTTAAGTGCAAAGAAATGCTCACTTTCTAAAAGTGGCATTTCTAGAATAGTAATATTACATCCAACTTCACCAGTCAGCAGGATTTTATATTACCATTCTGGCCATACTAAATATGACCTTCCTACTCCTTTCAGATCAGCAGCTACCACTTCAATACTGTATGACGGCAGCCCCAATGTTAACCTATGAAGGGAGCAGGCCTCACAGTAGTGCAAAAACGAATTTAGGAGTTTTACACTACCAGGACAGGTAAACTACACAGGTACATGTCCTGCCTTTCACCCACACAGCACCCTGCTCTAGAGGTTACCTAGGGCACACATTAGAGGTGACGTATATGTGGAGAAAGGGGGGGTTTAGGCTTGGCAAGTACTTTTAAATGCCAAGTCAAGGTGACAGTGAAACTGCACACACAGGCCTTGCAATGGCAGGCCTGAGACAAGGAAAAGGGGCTACTTAAGTGGGTGGCACAACCAGTGCTGCAGGCCCACTAGTAGCATTCAATCTACCAGCCCTATGCACAGGGAGTGCACCTTACTAGGGACTTATAAGTAAATTAATAGCCCAATCAGGTATGATTCCAGGTTACCATGTTTTAAGGGGGAGAGCATATGCACTTTAGCACTGGTTAGCAGTGGTAAAGTGCGCAGAGTCTAAAAACCAGCAAAAACAGTGTCCAAAAAGTGGAGGGAGGCAGGCAAAAAGTTAGGGGTGACTACCCTAAGGCTGTCAGGTCTAACAGTAACTAACATGGCCAGACTGTCAGGACACTGGGGTGGAGGTGTGTTTTCCCATCAAGATAACCTGTTGGGTACTGGAGGTGGTCAAATAGTGTCATTTGTGTGTCCATATGTGTCAGCATGTGAAAATGTTGAACCATATCCTCTACCTTCACAATGGTTTCTGGTGTATGTGAACTACCTTGTACATAGCTGTCAGTGTGTTCCTACTTCGCAGAACAATGTGCCTGTCTCTGTGGACTGACATAAGTGAGTTTGCACGCCTACAGGTACGTGATCAATGTAAGTGAAAGATCCCTGGACTGGGGACATCAGTACTGATCTCTTTCTGCACCATGGAGTATGAATATTATGAAGCTAAGGTATGGTTATGTGACAAGGCTTTACCAGGTGATATAAAGGACCAATCTGTATGTCTCCTGCCTTCTAGGAAGACTGACATGTCCCTAACTTCTGTATCCTGTGGTTTAGTAGTGTATGACATCTCAGCTAACAATCTGATGTTACTATCAGTACTACCCTATGAACTGTTTGCATATCTAGCAATTCATGTGTGTAAATGTAGTATGTTACAGTCCCAATGTAATGAGTCTCCTGCTGTTAGAGTCAACGTGTGATGTCCATAACAAAGGTCATACATATTGATACCAGAGTTACCGTGCATAACAGTTGTACATGGTTGATAAATGGCACTTGCACAGGACCTGTGTTTAAGTGTAATTTATTGTGGACAGTAAAACAACATGTGTGATTAGTAACTAAACAAACACAAAGTAAACAGTGAAGGGTTCAGTCATGGTGGCTGAAATCATCACAGGGCTGGGAGTAGTCGATGTGGGCAGGTTGAGGCTGACAGTTGTTGACTGACCAGGTGTCATCGATGGGCCAGCTTCGTCCTCAGCTTCCACACATCCAGGGCTGTTGGCCTCACTGGGGCTTTCATCCAGAGGGGTAGTGACAGTCTCTGGTATCCTGTCCATGGTGATAGTGGCAAGGTTACCTGTGGGAAAACTGGAATACAGAGTTGCTGTAATTGATACTACAAGTGATGTAGGGTATTATTGATGTTGTGTGAGATGCAGACAGTGCCTTAACATGATCCCCAGAAATGACAGTGACAGCTGCTGCTCAATCTTACTTAGTGCAACATGAGACTTTGTAATTTCAATACCATACACCAGGCTTAAACCTATTAAACTATGTTGGTAGTGATTGGACTGCTCATACCATCTTATGATGTCAGATTATTGACATGGGTGTTCATCTTTGTTGCCTAGTGATGTGTCTTGCATGATCCATGGTACACACAAGAGCTGTATAATGTAGAATAGTATCAGATTAGGGACACATTATGGGAGTAAGCAATAGACATTGACCTGTATCTGGATAAACTGCATGTACATCCACTTTGGCATCTAGATTGCCACCCCAGGTGAGAATATTTAAATCTTAGGAACTTTTATTCTAAGGACATTAGGATTGGGTACTCAGCTATAGCTGTGTTTTTCCTGTGACAATAGTGGGAGTGGGCCATTGCATTGCTGTCATTGCCATAAACTGTTTCACACTTGAACATTCAAGATGGGTTAGAATGGTTGTTAGTTTCACATGCATAACATCTCAAATTTGGCGCACTGTTCAGGTTTTCACAATGGTGGGATATTGCATTCTGGGAGTTGGATTGCTATGAATTGCCAGTACTTCACATGCCATTTCCAAGGACTGTGGATCCAGATTAGTTTAGTGGACATGTGGCATGCCAGAGAGGGGTATTAGGGCATTTGGACAGAGGTGTAGTAGGTGCTATGTTAATTGGGGTAGAGTAGGATGGTGAGGGAGCATGCAGGACATGACAATTGGGTGACATAGATTTTGTGGTGACTTACCCACAGCTATTCCTGCTAGACCCTCAGTATGCAGTATGTCCAAGGCCTTCTCCTCCCAAGACCCTCAACTCATCAACCGTGAAACGTGGGTGTTTTTGTGGGGACATGGTAGTGGTGGTGAAGACTGTGGGAGTGTACAAAGAAAAAGGCTGCAGATAAACATAAACGTGAGGTGTAGGTGCTGTGAGTGGGTGGGTGACAGTTATTGTGGATTGTGTGTAGTAGTAAAATGTGTGTTGTGTATGTTGTGCAGGTAAGGGATGTATGCGTGGTGAAATATATATGGATCCCTATTGTTAGTTTTTCTATATCTTAAAAAGATTTTGCTTGTTTGTGGCTGTGTGTGACGTTCTGTTTTCAAAGGATTGTGGGTTGTGTGAGGGTGTGTTATATAGTGCAGTGTGCAGGTGTATCTGGTGTGTGAATGTGTGTCTGGTGTGGGGTATTTAAACTATCCAATGTGGTGTTGTGTTCAGTGTGGTGTGAGTTGAGACCGCTGAGTTTCACACCACCAATGGTTTCCTGCTATGGAAGAAACAATGCCATGATTTGGGGATCGTAATTTGATGGGAGGATTTTTGTCGGGATGGAGGTGTTGGTAGTGGAACCACCTCTTTTCCGTCCTTCAGTATACTGGCGGTTTCGGAAATTTGGCTGTTTTTTGGCCTACTTCACTGTGTGACTCTTAGGGCCATATTTATACTTTTTGACGCAAAACTGCGCTATCGCAGTTTTGCGCCAAAAAGATTAGCGCCGGCTAACGCCATTCTGAAGCGCCATGCGGGCGCCGTATTTATAGAATGCCGTTAGCCGGCGCTAGCAGACCGGCGCTGCCTGATGTGCGCAGAAAGAAAACACGTACACCAGGCAGCGCCGGCGTAGGGAAAAATGGCGTTAGGGCGTCTTAAAATGGGGCAAGTCAGGTTGAGGCAAAAAAATCGTCTTAACCCGATTTGCGCCATTTTTAACGACGCCCAGACGCCATTTACATGACTCCTGTCTTAGTAAAGACAGGAGTCATGCCCCCTTGCCCAATGGCCATGCCCAGGGGACTTATGTCCCCTGGGCATGGTCATTGGGCATTGTGGCATGTAGGGGGGCACAAATCAGGCCCCCCTATGCCAAAAAATTTTTTTTTTTTTTTTTTAAATTATACCTACCTGAACTTACCTGAATGTCCCTGGGATGGGTCCCTCCATCCTTGGGTGTCCTCCTGGGGTGGGCAAGGGTGGCAGGGGGGGTCCCTGGGGGCATGGGAGGGCAGCTGTGGGCTCATTTTGAGCCCACAGGTCCCTTAACGCCTGCCCTGACCCAGGCGTTAAATTCAGGCGCAAATGCGGGGTTTTTTGCCGCGACCACTCCCGGGCGCGATTTTTGCCCGGGAGTATAAATACGACGCATTTGCGTCGCAGTCATTTTTTTTTACGGGAACGCCTACCTTGCATCTCATTAACGCAAGGAAGGCGTTCACGCAAAAAAATGACGCTCATTCCCCATACTTTGGCGCTAGACGCGTCTAACGCCAAAGTATAAATATGGCGTTAGTTTTGCGCCGAATTTGCGTCGAATAAAACAACGCAAATTTGGCGCAAAAGGAGTATAAATACGGGCCGTAATACGGCAGTCGGATTATCGCCAACACGGCGGTATTTTTCACAGCTGCCACCGCAGTGACTTTCCCAAAAGTCTGCCAAGCTCATAATGACCCCCTTTGTGTCTTGTTGATTCCTGAGTTCCACTTAGGGTTCTGTTTGAATTCTGGCCGTTCTGTGTGCACCAGTTGTACCTGAGTTGTTTTCCATCGATAGTTCTTGATATCAATGTGTCAGATGATTTTTTCTCTCATGTAGAATATTTTTTCCATTGTCCAGTGGTTTGTTTCCCTGGTTCTTCTTGCTTGTAAATTTCCAGGTATTCCTGGCATCAGTGGTACATGATGTCTCTATTTTTTTGCTTTCTGTTTCATGAGAAGTCAATTTGTATTCTTCAGTGGACACAAGGCTCTCCCTTTCTCCAGCCAGGTCTGCCTCGATCTTTCAGATTCTCTGTACATATCCTATGGCATGGTTGGTTCGGATCAGCATCTTGATGTGATGACTATGTGCCTCATGGGTCATTCCCTTGTCTTTCATATTTAATGGATTTCTTTAATGTATTTTTCTCAAAGAGAGCCACTAACATTTATTGCTGTTTCTAAATGGCATAACTCATTGCTAAGTTGATAACAACATTCGTTATCCACTGTTGCTATGTCATACAGGCTTTCCAGGCCAGGGCGACAGGGCTCTTTGAGAGTCTGTCAGTGCAGCTCTGCTTGTTTGTTTTCACTGAAAGTAGAGTAGGAGTGCAGGAGAATAGGAGGGAGAAGGAAGGGAGGGAAGGTAGTGGTGACTGCTTTAGAATAGCAGGTATTGTATTTATTTTTTAGTATTTTGGACAGGGAGATGAGCCCCTGTTATGTATGGCACGCCATTACTCCTCTGCCCCTGTGTAGCAGTTCAAAGCAAGGGCAAATGATTTTGTGGGGGCGGCATACATAACGTAAAATTATAGATGGATATAAATTGAATTAGGGGGATTTTTTCACCTCAGGGTTCTGAGTGACACCATAGACAACTCAAGCTTTGCTTTTGTTATCTATTTGACATCACTCAAAACCCCTCTGTGAAAATATCCCATAGTTCAATGTTACCCTATAATTCTATATGATTTTCTGGAGTTGGCTGACCAGGAAGCTATGAGGCTCTTGGGTATTTTTGCCTAAGGTGGCACTTTTGGGGGCTGTCTTGTTGGATTTGCACCAGGTGTTTATGCTCCTTTTCATATGCCATCCCTGGTGAGGGGGAGATTTCTGTAGTCTCTCATTTGTGTTGACCTCTGCAGACGATCTGTTTGTTTTTGAGGGGATTTACTTCAACAGTTTTCACAGCAGTTGTGCTTCCAGGTCTTGGCAGTTTTCATGGCCTTCTTGTCATTCCTCTGATGTCCTGGTGTAAGAAATGAGAAAAAGGAAGACGGATGAAGACGTTATACCTGACTACTTATTCGGATTTTACGTTACTCAGACTCTAGCCTGCCTCATTACAGTCCTTGGTACCAACCCTCTCTTTTTGGATGAGATTGCCTACAGGGCGGCGGAGTTGCTTGGTACTTCAGGAAGTATAGCAGAGGCAGTCTCTTTACGGCTACCAAGAAGGCAGTGAAGCATTTCTTTTTAGGATTTAGTTTAATTAAGGGTAGGATGGGTAAATCCTGTTTCTATAACAAGGCAAATATCACGATGTGAGGACTGGGACAAGTACGACTACTACTCAGAGTAATGAGGAGAACAGTAAGTAGTTGGGGCATTAGCTTTGTTCAGACAACAGAAGATTTACTTCATCTAAAAGTACTTGTGGTCCATGATTCTTTTCTTATCCAGATTCACCTGCTGAGTCCATCCTTTGCCCTGGCTTCATTCTTTCTCTTGCTTACTATAGCTCTGTTTTCTCAGTTCTGTCTCTCCTTTCTCTCTCACATTTTCTTTCTCTTGTTCTTCGCTCTTTTTTTCTGTCTCTTTCCTTGTCCTGTTTTTTCCCCACTCTCTATCTTTACCCTTGTTTTTCTTTCTCTGTCACTTTTAAACATTATCTCTCCTACCTACTCCTCAGGATGTCTTTCTCTTACTCTCTGTCTCTTTCAATTTCCCTTTCTCTCTTTGAACCTCTATTTCCCTCTTGGAGTGAATTTCACTGGGGCTTGACATTCATGAAATTGTTATCAGAATATAAATATCATGGAGTCCCGGAAGCAGCTCAAGGATCAACATTATATATTATTGGAAGGGAAATGCAAACAATAGAAACACAATTATGTAAAAACATGAAATACACAAAGTACAAAACTTGAAGGTAATAAACAATCACACCAGCGTTCCACTGCAAGCCACATAGGAAACCTGGGAGGGTGAATTTGGCAGAGCCCTTCTTGAGAAGGAATGTGCGTGGGAGATAGAATTCCTGCACAAAGTCTCCTGTAATGTCCTGGCTGAAACCTATAAAATATTATATCCTACACAGGACTTACCTTTCACCGCCGCATAGAACCTGCCGTAGCGGGCTCTACCGGCTATTAAAGGCCTGCTCCCGCTTTAAAGGCCCGAGCCGAAGGCGAGGGCCTTTAAGAAGGGAGAGGGCCTTTAATAGCCGGTAGAGCCCGCTACGGCGGGTTCTAAGGCTATTAGAACATTCTGCCATTAGAGGGCAGAATGTTCTCCTAAAGAAAACAAAGGCTTTACAAAACCAGAGGGGATTAAAATCCCCTCAGGCTCCGTGAGGCTTTGTTCACACCTGCTGCTGTGAACAAAGAAGATTGGAATGTTGGCGCTGCAGGCTTTTACCGGCAAGTAAAAGCCCAGAGCACTCCATTGTTTTCAATGGAGCTGCCAACATTCCAATGTTCTAATAGGATATTAGCTAGGGCATTGGACTCCTCGGCCACACGTGCCTCGCTGGCAGCTGATTTTAAACACATTCTTTTGAATTATTGGGCGCAGGTGCAGGGATGACTCAAGGTGATCACTGGGTTGTCGGAGCTGGACTCTTAAAAGGTGGTTGCATTAGCTATACACTGTTGTCCAAAGAAACCCAAGGTAGCCTCTCACTTCCTTAACGTGATGCCTGCAAAAAGAACAATTACCACTGCCTGGAAGAACCACTTGGTGCTGTTCTCTCAAGGTATGGGTGGAGGCGGAAGGCACCCTCCACAGAGAGGAAGCCAGAGGGCTGGTCCAGTGCCAATAGCTGTGGATTGGAATACCCTGATGTCCAAGTTAACAGGCAGAACTGCAGATGATGACCGCTTCTCCTGATCTCTCTTTTGCTCACCTGGGGTTCAATGACCCATCTCCTTGGCCCAAATATCCTGATGTGGACCCCTGTATTACAGTACCCCTTGGCGCACAGCTCAACTGCCCTCATTCACTAGTTAATTTGTCATGTGGTGGGTGAAGATTCCCTTCCTTGCACCTTATTCTCTAGCTTTGTTATTTGACACATCTCTCCATTATTCCTTCCGCAGTTTTGCTCTCTCAGGTTAATACATTGAGTTATTGCATCCTAATATCCGGTGGTTAACGTCTTGAACTAGGACCTTAGACTCTGAAGGCCAATTAACCTCCTCCTCTTGCGGGAGTATCTTCCTGACTGGGGGCTACACCAAACTCAGGGAAATATTTACAATAAGCATTGCACCGCTGCAGCTTCATTGTTTTTACTTAGTGGTGGTGTTGGAGTGTAACTTTTATAATTAGTATTAACATGAAATGCTTGCAAAATAATGTATAATGAAGTCGCATAGAGAATGTGTTAGAATAATACTAATGCATGCGTTTGAAATGTGCCCACTGGGAGTGGCCATCACTGTATACGATAATCAATGAGACTGACTAATGATGAATTAATAATGTACTAAAGTACGATTTTGTATTAGCATTAAGAGTTATGTATTAAGGTTTTTTGCTAAATTAATCACTAGACCTTAGTTAGCAGGGTCTGGGCCTAGCTGCCTGGTCTCATATTAAATGTGTTTTTCTAACGTGTAATGTGCTGTCTTCCTGAAGGACGTGACACTGTACTTTTCCAGAAGCTAGAGATATGTGTGTAGCTGTAGTAAATTCTTTCTCATGAGACCCGGCTTGCTCAAGGAGACATTCTTGCTGAATGCAACAGTGTAATTCGCAACAGGTGCAAGGTCGCCTAGCCTAGGAGAAGACAATGGAACTACTGACTGGAGTGACAAGTGTAACTTTTCTTACCTGACATTCTACCTGATGAAGACGTCAATCACAGGAGCCAATAAACTATGTGAGAACTGTCTTAGGTGAAAATTCTATTAAGGTGTGTGATGGATTATTGGACAGAGATAACCATGCACCAAATATTTCCCAATGGGAAATTAGAGACTTGTTCGACAACTTTGATATGACGGCGTGACACAAGAAGAAATCAGCCATTACTCACCTTTACCCTGCCACTCTTGAAGCCATTATTCCTCTTAGCCATTCCTTGCTACTCTGAGAGACTTTGGGGGTCATTACAAACCTGGCGGTCAAAGACCGCCAGGGCTCTTTTGGCGATTGCACCGAGAACAGGCTGGTGGTGCAATCTTGTGTATTTTGACCGTGGCGGAAGCGCCGCGGTCACACCGTCGGGGCCGGCGGTTTCCCCCCACATTTGCCCCGGCGGTGATAAACCGCCTGGGCAGCGCTGCTTGCAGTGCTGCCCAGGGGATTATGAGTCCAAGACCGCCAGCCTTTTCCAGGCATGGGCAGTGCAGGGGCCCCCTGACAGGGCCCCATGCAGCTTTTCACTGTCTGCTATGCAGACAGTGAAAAGCACGACGGGTGCAACTGCACCCATCCCTCGGCCACAACACTGCCGGCTCCATTTGGAGCTGGCTCCTGTGTTGCGGCCGAGATCCCTGCTGGGCTGGCAGGCGGAAACCAGGTTTCCACCTGCCGGCCCAGCGGGGATCTCAAAATGACCGCAGCTGGAGTGCGGCCACATTGCCGGCCGCCAGGCGGTCAGCCGCCCGCCAAGGTCATAATGAGGGCCTTTGTCTTTAGCTGTTTTATACTTTAAAGCATCTTCACCTTTCTTCCATGCCCGATACTTACTTCTCCTCCTTAGGAGGGAAGTGTTCCTTCTTGCTATGCCCTGCTGAGACTTAACTGTTCTATCCTGGCTGATGGCGAATCGACTGATGTCCTGAGGACGAAGACTGACGCTGTATGCTGACCCATTTGGAGGGGTAACTATATGATGATATATTGTGATTGTCTGTTTGCCTTTTTTTTCTAGGTACCAACTGCTCTTTTGATAGATGCCCTAGTTAGATGTTTTCTAAATCCGTGTTGCTAAATTGTTTTGCATGAAGCCCAACATGCTGATGCTAATTCGAGGGTAGTTAAAGAGTTCACTAAAATCGGATGCAAATAGACAAATGACTGAATTCTTTCTTTGTTGAATAACGTGCTAATGATACTCTGCTAAAGTTAATTAATGTTAACGTCGTGCTTTGTGCTAATGTTCATGATCTATGCTCTGATAAAGTCTTACTCGATTTGCCATATTGTAGTAGTTTTGATGTGCTTACTGATATTGAGACTAATAAATATGCTATTAGATTGTAACTAATAGGAAATAAATATCCTAACCCTTACTAGATTTGTGTGGTTATTCCTGGCGGAAAGGTCATGGTGTGTGTATGATTCTTAACAAATGTTATTGATTAGTTTGATTGATTAGTTATTGTGAATATTGATGAGGCTAATGATTCATTAATTGAGATGTTAAATAGGTATCTCGTCCTGAGGAGTCTCCAATCAGGGTCAAAAGGTTCATTGGCTTAAAACGAATTTCTGAGTAAGTTAAATTATCAAAGTTGGGACGTGCTATCAGTTCCGCAATCAGTGCTCCACACTGCTCCATATTTACAAATTGATACACTGGGCCCAATGCATCTGTTTGTAGAAGCCTGCGTCGCATTATACCGCACCAGGTATAATATATGTAGGGTAGGCGTTGCTAAGTTGAAAGCCACGTAGAACTGAAGGAGTAAAATTTGCAACTTTTCCCTAGGTCACTCTACAATCTGACTGTGTGAAAATCCCTACGCCTCCTCAAACCAGGAATAAGGATTGATGCAAGGCTTTTAACATGGGACTAGCCTCTGTGTTCTAACGCATTTCTGGAGCTGTGTCAGTCTTATGACCAACTCCAGCAATGCGTACTTTAGTACCAAATGATGAGTCAGAGTTTCTGACACATCTGTCAATCCTTGCACCATAGAGCCCAGTATTGTAAATACAATGGTGTTGCAAGGGCATTTGCGGCAAGTGCAAGAAAACTGATGCATTGATGTCCATGCATCAGTTCTTGTAAATGAGGCCCTCAATTTATGACCGCTGGCACCAATCTCACTCACTGCACCCCACTACTTGTGCATGTACACTAATAATCTATAACTAAGGCATCTTTTGCCTCATACTGTGCTGTATGTTGTTTTTCAGAAATGCTAATAAACATGATTTTTTTTAAACGAAGGAAATGAACAAAAAGGTTGATTCAAAATTATAAAGTGGATGAAGGTAAACAGAAAAGGATATCAGCAGAGAAAACATACTTTGTTGTCTGTTATGATATGCTACAGATTTTCAAAGCATTTTAGGACCTATATCGCTGAATGATTGAAAACAAGCAGCAAAGAGAGCAAAAAAAGGCGGGACACCCACAGAGATAAATGGCTAGTACAAGTCAGAAGAATAAAATGTGGTGAAAAAAGTATGTAGCGATAAAGCAAACCCCCCCCCCTCCATTCAGTTCAGTTAAAACAATTTATTGGCATGGCGTATAAATATTGCCAAAGTGTTACAGGTTCATAGGCTGAAGAGTTTTCTCTGCCTTTTCTGCCATCTCTGTTGAATGATGCAAACTTACATTTCTTATTCAGCTTTGTGAAGTTAGAAATTTTAACAGGGGAATCAGGATAATAATCGTTCTTTCTTTCCTGAGATCGGGGCAGTGTACAAGGACGTATTACTGAATTACTATGAGGATCTAGGTGCAGGGATGAGAATATGTTCAGTCACTGAATTACACAAATTTGAATCAAATATATCATGAGACATGAATAGTGCGTTAGAAGTATTGTCACTATAAAAAGATAGTGGAACAGAATATAAATGGTAAGAATATCATTTTTGTCTGTATGAATTATTGTTTTTATAAAATGGTGCGTGCAATATTGTTTACTATAATGCAGTTGTAATAAATAACATATTTTAATTAATGCGATACCATATAGTTTTTATATTCATTTTATGTGTTAATATTATTTGTCATTGTTTAATAAAACATGTTAGTGTACTTTGTAATCTTTAAGGTGTAGTTTTATTTTTACAAACTACTGTTTTATGATAATTAAATATTTCATTGCTAATTAATTATGCAATCTCCTTAATTGATTATTTGTTACATAAATTACTTGCTGGGTTTTAATTAATTGTTAATTGATTGATCAGTGTGTTTAATAATAATTTTCGTAAAATGCAGTTGTTATTTTGTATTGGTTTTAATTTTATTTGGGTTTTTTTCATTTGAACTTTTATGTTATTATTGTTTGATTTATATATTCTTATATTTTTGGGGCCAGGACAATAGGAAGGAAAGTTTATTTATTTTAAATCTAATTGTATTGTTTTTATTTGCTAACTGATTTTATCACATTAATTTTTATTTATTTACGTAGTATTAATTTAGAACTTTACATTTGTAAATAATGTTATGTTGTTAGGTATTTAAATGATTAGGAGTCTGTATGGTACATGTAATCCTTCCTAAATCCAATACTTTCCTTATTTGCACTTATGTTCGAGTGAGAAAATAAAATCTAACCCTTCCAGAGTCCAACACTTTCCCTGCTGTTGCTTAGAATAGAATGGAAATAATAAATCTGGCTCCTACAAAGTTCAACACTATCCCTGACTTTGCTTACATTGTAATAGCAACAGTAAATTTAGGTCCAGATTTATACTCTTTTTGCACTGAATTAGCACCATTTTTAACTACATATTTATATTTTGACGCTAGACTAGTCTAACATCAAAATATTGGAGTTAAAGTCATTTTTTGGATGTGTGAACCCACCTTGTGTCAATGAGATGCAATTTGGGCTTTTCCATCCAAAAAATGACTCTAAGGCCCTAGCGCCTTATTTACCCTCCCATACAAAAATGGTGCACAGGAGGGAGGCGGGCCTAAATATTGGCTCTAAGTCTGCTTAGCGCCGTTATTTAATGCCTGGGTCAGGGCAGGCGTTAAGGGACCTATGGACTCATTTCCATTGTTGAACACCATGGAATGGGTCCACAGGTGCCCTCCTCAAGCCCCAGAAACACCCCCACCCACACCAGAGGGACACCGAAGGATGGGAGACCCCATCCCAGGTAAGTATGGTAAGTATTTTTATTTTTTTATTTATATTGCCATCGGGGCCCAACTTGGGGCCCCCTGCATGGCACAGGGTGCAATGGCCATGCCCAGGGGACGCTTGGGTGGTGGGCATGACTCATTTCTTTTCTAAAACAGGAGTCATGTGGAGTCATGTGGTATTGATGGTTTTGCATCAGAAAATGACGCTAGGCTAGTTAGGGGCATTTTTGTTGCCTCTAACCAGCCTAACGTAATTTTTTGGTGCAAAACCCACTTCTCCCATACCGCAAACCCCACCCGGCCAATGTCATTTTTTTTTTTTACGCCAGCCCACTCTTTGTGCCGGATTGCGCCATTCCATAAATTTGGCACCCGGCTGGCGTCCTGGAATGGCACAAGCCGGTGCTATACTTTTTGACACAAAACTGCGCAAATGCAAAAAGTATAAATATGGGCCTTAACTTCTCCAAAGTCCAACACTTTTCCTACTAGTGCTTAGATTGCAGTGGGAAAAAGTATAAATATGGGTCTTAAACTTCTCCAAAGTCCAACACTAAAAGTATAAATATGGGCCTTAACTTCTCCAAAGTCCAACATTTTTCCTACTAGTGCTTAGATTGGAGTGGGAATAGGAAATCTGTGGACTGGAGTAGGGATAGTAAATGTGATCCCTGAAAAGTCTAACAGTTTCCCTACTTTTGTTTAAATTGTAGTGGAAATATTAATATAACCCCTCCAAACTCCAATACTTTCCCTATTGTTGCTTCGATTGGAGTTTTCCCGATTTTGCTTTTGTTGGAGTTGGAATAGTAACTTCAATTACTCCAGAGACTGTCACTTTTCCTACTAGCGCTTCAGTGGGAGTGGGAATAGTAAAGATGACTCCTCCAAAGTCCAGCACGTTCCATGATTTCGGTTTCGTTGGAGTGGGAATTGTAATCTAACCCCTCCAAAGTTCAACATTTTCACCACTTTTATTTATGTTGGAGTGAGAATAGTAAATGTGATCTCTACAAAGTCCAAAACTTGTTCTACTTTTGCTTAAATTGGAGTTATATTGATAAATTTGACTTCTTTGCTAGTTCTATTTATTTTTGTTATTATTGTTTAAAAAAATATTTTTTAAGTTTTATATAATTTTGGTGAAACATATAATTTTAATGTAATTTTACTTTTTTATCTCTGTGCTATTTTGAATTGTGATATATGTTATTAATAAATGTTTATTAATATTACTTTTTAAACAATTGTTAATATTGTAGTCAGTAACACATAATTAGTTCACAGTATTAATTGGATTTTTTTAAACTAATTTTTATATTTACATTATATATATATTTTTGGGTTACATGCGATTATAAGATTGAAAAAGTGTGGTAATGAGTCACAAATACAGAGTGGGGTGTTTTATTTCAAAGGTTGTTGTTCTAAAAAAATAGTACCATCTAAGGATGTGAATGCGGTGTTAGTTTGCAGTATTGTTTATATGACTGTTGTATACAAGAGCGTTATTTGCTGTCTCATAAAACATGTACATGGAGTGAACGAAGTAACAACGTTTTGCTAGCAATTATTTTATCTCTTGTATATGTTGGTCTCATATTTTATCTATATCCCCTCAGAATTTTGCTTACAGAAGACTCGACCACAGTAGTGAATATTATAGCACACAATGAGGGTGTGAAGCTTGTACGCACGTGCTTGCCTGTATCCTAAATTTCTGATCAATAAATCGTATGCTAGGGATCTAGGTCGTAAAGATTGCCGGTGACTCCGGATGGGACCAATAATGCCACTGAAGTATATCACTATGGGGACGCAGGACAAATATTTATCCCAACATGTCCCAACACTTTTTTAAAGACGCCTCTAAATTCCAAGAATACTTAGGAGAATCTTTAGGGAATTTCATCTCACTTATTGGATCCCCTTCACCACTCCAATTAAAAAGTACTCTCTGAAAACAGGGAGCCCATACGACCCTATAAGAATTCCGGCTGAATGTTGCAGTTCCAATGATGAAGCAAGCCTCCTATATTGGTGGGTGAGGTTTTGCCTTACATATCTACAGCTATGACATATCTGAGTTTCCTGGACTAATGCAACAACTTTATGGATTACTCTTAACCTCCTGATTGCCTGCCTCCTTATACAACATTTCACAAAATAAAACCAGAGAGTGGTAATCGGATTAAAAAGGAAACTAGGAATATTACAATATAAAATGATTAAAATAACACAAGTAAAGAAGTGATAGGTAGAGGGGATCACAGAAGTAACCATTTTCTTCCTGAAAGTCTAGTTTCAGTTATGTTTCAGAGGCATTCTCAACCACAGCTAATGTTACCTCAAGGTGTCGGTCAGGAGACAAAGTGGGAGGAGCAGCAGCAGAAAAAGCCTGGCAAAAGAATGCGTCTGTCTACACATGAGCATGGCTAGATTCCTAGGCTCCTTGCTCCTGGTGTGTCTCACATGGACACAATAGGACAACGACTGGAAAGTGCAAAGAAGGAATACACCAACTAATGTCAATGCTCCCTCAATCAGATGTGCCATAAAATGAATGATTCATTTCAGAAGAAGCAGGTCAAGAGAGGTAGACTATAAAGAATGCATAACTTCCGACCTGCCTGGAAGGCATGCCTAAAGCCATAAGGGAAAATGAATGTTTGAGTGTTTTTCATAGCAACAAAGCCGATCCTCTTCTGCAGAGCATTAAAAACAGACATTTCAGCTCTTACGTCTGGAAGCCTGCCCTGCTCCACAAAATACAAATATGTTGCCAGAGACAGCCTGCTCAAATGGAAGCCATATACAGGTGATGTGATGCGAAGCGATGCAAAGCGATGTGATGTGATATTGATACAACGCACTTCTACCTTTTATTCTTGGAGTACACAGAGGCCAAGGGACAGATCCCTATATAGCCAAACTCCTTCAACCCCCAGTGAGGAACAAAGGGTAAACTTGCAGGTTCATCAATGCAGGATTTATATAAAATCAGACGTTACGGACATGCAAGTAGACTGGCTGTTCAGAACTGAGACCTGGATAGTTAAGGACACACCCCCTGTCTTGCATGAAGCAATACCACCAGGTTATAGGACCATCATGAGAAACCATTCAAATAAAAAGTCATGATGGGTAGCATTGTCCCCTATGGAGCTTCTGGATGTCTTGCACTTACATAGCTACTCTGCATCAATGTGAAAATCTCCTGTGATGAAACACTGTCCACCTCCCCAATAAAAACAATTATCATCTTCTTACACTACAGTTGCCTTTTCCAAAACACCTCGGTAGCAAAACATTTCTTTGACTATATAGCCATCTTCAGTCTAAGCCACCCACACCACGTTGTTCTAGGTGAATGAACTGCATGGCTCAAAAAAACAAATACACCTTTAAGAAATGGACTATTATAAGGGCTTAGACTTTTGAATAGACACAGATAATTAACAACGGAAGTGGTCATCTTGCCATTTTTATGTTATGCTTTTAGTAACTCAGAGTGGACCGTGGTGCTCAAGAAGTTGCTGAGTAGGCTGAGGGTAGCCTATTGGAATAGACAGGTTTTCAAGTTCCCTCTAAATCTGAGGATTGAACTGGAAGGTCTGATGGAAAAGATAAACTCATTGCAGGTGATGTGAAAAAAGGTGTGTCCCCCCGCTTTAACAAGCCAGATGGAGCGGACGTGGGTGTGAAGTAGGCCTGCCGAGTGGAGGTGTCTAGATGGGATGTGGAATTAGATGTGATTGTTGGGGTAAGCTGGCCCCAGGTTGTGTAAAGCCTTGTAGGTGAGGGTGAGAAGTTTAAAATGAGCACATTTCTGGATCAAGAGCCAGTGGAAATGCTTCAGGTGCTTGGTTTTATGCACTCGAGGAGGAAGGTAAGTGTAACTCTGGCGGCTATATTTGGTACCAGTTGGAGTCTGTTGACGAGCTTAGCTGGCATACCTATGTATAGGGATTTTACATAGCCCAGTGAGCTGGTGATGAGGGCAGGGGCCACCATTCTGCAGTTTCATGATGGAGCCATTTGAGTGTTTTTCTTTGCATTCTGAGGCTGTGGAAGCAAATGGATATTTTAGTGTTGACTTGGTTGGCAATGAGATCAGCTTGTTAATCATGACGCCCAGGTTGCTGGTGCATTAGTGGGGGGGCAAGGAGGGAGGCAGTCACAGTTCAGTGAGCACCAAGATAGGGACTAGAGTGAGGTGTCTTTGCTGAACAGTAGCACTTTGGTTTTGTCACTGTTCAATTTAAGGCAGTTGCTGCTCATCTAGTGTGCCAATGCGGACAGGCACTTTAGGAAGTTGGATTGGATGGTGGGTGTGAGGTAAGAGGAAGAAGATCAGCTGTGTATCGCCTGCTTATGAGATGATGCTGAAGCCGCATTGTGGGGAGATCATGGTGAGAGTAAGCACTGAACAGTGTGAGGCTGAGGAAGGATGGCGTAGATCAGCTTGGTGGTGGTCAACTGATAAAGGGGTAGACTGACCGTTTGTGTTCACTCAGGAAGGAAGGAGCGTATCCATTCTAGGGCGGGACATGGATTCCTGCTTCATGAAGTTTCTGTATGAGGATGGGGAATGAGTCTGTGTCAAATGCTGCTATAGAGTCCATAAGAATGAGGACTGACTACACTCCCTTGTCAGTGGTAAGGCAGATATCGTCATCGCCATTACATTGAACATCATGGTACTGAAACATGACAGCTCCAAATGACAAAAGTCTCCAAGAATTCTAGATCATGCTTGGAAGGAGAAACTAGACATCCTAGAACAAGTTTGCTGAGAAATGGGGAACTGTAGCGGAAATCTGTATGCACTGATTTATGCGTGTCATTTATACATTCCGAGATCTATACCATGCTATGTCTTGTTTGCTTTATTTCTGGCGAAAAGCATCAACACAAAATCCCCAAGCGTGTTATATTACCGCACATCTCGAAATCCCAGTTTATAAAGAATGTGCCATTTATCGCCCACGTAGGAAATTCCGAACAACGTGTAACCGGGGCCTCAACTATCAATTTAATCGGAATCTCTTGTTTATATGTGTCGTGTCCTTGAAATAGAAGTATCCTGTCTACTGGTCAAGAGGTACATAAACTTTAAAGCACCAATGTAAAGCATCATTGCCAGTTCCCTCAGCCATATATTTCATGCAGCAGTGGAACTGCCAATCCTAACTTGCACACAAGCATAAGAATGACAAGTTGTTTGCAATCCTGGTGTTTTTGCGCTGTGCACCATTCGGCATGTCAAACCTGCTGAAATTTGTGAGCGGAAAATGCTTGAAAAGGGGGGGCTGCTGGAATCAGTGGAGAAGCACAGATCCCCAATGTTATTTCCCATTTCGTATGTGATCTCTTGTAATTTGGTGCTCAAGAAATGGAGAAACTAGCGGTACCCGCACTTCTGGGTGCAGGATTACTAGTGCAGGCTCCCCGTCTGATGGACAGGAACGCTCAGCAGCATCAGCACAGCTGCTGTCTCCTGGGCTGAAAGTGTCTACAGTATTTACTTCCCCAAAGAAGCTGAACATTTCCGGAACTGGCTGGCATAGAGCTGGTATAACAGCCTTAATGAATTGGAGCAATTACTGCTGAACAATTTAAGGACTCTCTGGTGCAAGATATTGTTGGATAATGAGGCATATAAGAGAGAGTGAGGGAAATGGGAGTAGGGAGATCAGAAGGGTGGGTGGTGAAGAGGGGGAGAAGTGGAGTGATGAAGAGGTGGTGAAGAAAAAGAGGACCTCTGGGGGAGAGAGGTGTGAGGCTGGGGCAGAGACCATTTGGTTTTATTTGATCACTTTACCATGATCGATTTGGCCAAGGAAAACACAAACAAGAGATTATTGCAACAGACGCATTAACACATTGATTGAGTCAAAGAATAAGATAAATACATATCAAACCAGGTGAAAGAAAATGTATGCATTAAAAACATTTCATTTTTTTGGTACTTGAGGGTCTCAAGGCGCTGGAAAAGGGAGTGGAGACAGAAGTGGACAGAAAGAAGGGGCTAGAAGAAGGAAAGAGAGGCTGGAGCTGGAAATTGAATACAAGAGGGGGATGAGGAGTATGAAGAGTTGAGGCAAGAGGACAGAGAGGCAGGCTAGAAGAGAGGCGTAAGGGATTGTGCTGCAGTGGAGGATGGGGATGGCCGGGTAAGAGGTAAAAGGAGGGTAGGGAGTAGAGAAGAAGGCTCGAGGAGAGAGGGTGGAGAGTGAAGAGAGAGGGCTAGGGTTAGAGGAAAGAGGATAGTGGGACAGATAAAAGGAGATGCCATGGAGAGACAAGCTAAAGGGGAGAAGGGAGTGGGCTCAGAGAACAAAGGATGAAAAGACAGTGTCAAGGAGACGTGTGGGGCTGGATTGTGACACTATAAAGGAGAGGGTAGTGGAGCTAGAGGAAAGATAATCGAGAAGGAAGCTAGTGGATAGAGGAGGAACTTGGGAAACAGAAAAGAGGAGTGCCAAGGGAAATGAGGTTAGAGGTCAGAGGAAATTTCGTGGAGAGGATAGGGCAATGTTGTGCAGGAGAGGGGATCGACAGATGAGGTAAAAGGTGAGAGAAATGGTATAGGGTGCATTAAGATGGAAGTAGAGGAATACACTATAGGGGAGAGGCTTGAAGGGAGACACAGGCCACGTGAGAGGTGTTAGAAATGGGGTCTGTAGTTGGCAGTGGTCTGCACCCTTTTCAAATAGGGAACCTCATTCTAGTCAGGGTGAGAGAGTCACACAGCTAAGATAACCCCTGCTCACCCCCTTTGGAGCTTTGGCACAAGCAGTCTAACTTATCTCAGAGGCAACGTGTATAGTATTTGTACACACACACACACACAGACACACACACACAAACACAGTAGCACAATGAAAACACCACAAAAGTACGCCACACCAGTTTCGAAACATAGCTAATATTTATCTGAATAAAACAAGACGAAAACATAAAAAATCCAACATACACAAGCACAGATATCACTTTTAAAATATTAGATGTAATTGAAGTTCCTTGAAATCAATGAAGCACTTGACTGAGGCAAAGTACCTGAGATGCATCAAAACAAAGACAATGTGCGCTGCAGGGGAGGTGATGCATCGAATGAGCCGGAGATGCGGATCCTTACTGTTGCAGGGGAGGTGATGTGTCATTTGCGGCATGAATAATTGGTCCTTTACCTCGGTGCGATGTTGATGAAGAAAGTGGTACTCAAGGACAATGTGTCAATGATGCATCAGAAGTCAAGTGGCGATGCGTTGATCTGACATCGATGGAGCAGGAGCTGCACTGGAGTCAGTGCAGTGCAATACGGACTTCAGTGATGCAGTGCTTGAAACTCACGTAGCAGTGGTTGTTCTAACGTAATGTCCACTTTCTAATAGTGGCATTTTCAAACTTACAATTTTAAAATCAACTTGTATTTTTAAATTGTGAGTTCAGAGACACTAAACTCCTCATCTCTATCTGCTCCCAATGGAAATTACACTTACAAAATAATTTAAGGCCATCCTGATGTTACCCTGTGGGAGAGATAGGCCTTACCATAGTGAAAAACAAATTTAGCAGTATTTCAGGACATGTAAAACACACCTTTAAATACACTGCACCCTTCCCATGGGGCTGCCTTGGGCCTACTTTAGGGGTGACTTACATGTAGTAAAACGGAAGGTGTGGACCTTCAAGTGGGTGTACTTGCCAGTTCGAAATGGCAGTTTAAAAATGCTCACACAGACACTGCAGTGGCATGTTTGAGACGTTTGCTGGGCTACTCCTGTTGGTGGCACAAGCAGTGCTGCAGGCCCACTAGTAGCATTTGATTTACAGGCCGTGGGCACACATACTAGGGACTTACTAGTAAATCAAATATATAAATTCTGGAGAAACCAATCATCAATATATTTAGACAGAGAGCACTTGCACTTTAGCACTGGTCAGCAGTAGTAAAGTACCCAGAGCCCTAAAGCCAGAAACAACGAAATTCGAGACAGGATCAAAAGCAGGAGGTCAAAGCCATAAGACAGGGGAAACCATGCCAAGAGCTAACAGGTGTAACAAGAGGTTAGACACGTGGGATCAGATGAGAGAGAAGAGGCTTCAGAAGAGGGAAGAGATGTGGGAGCAGATGAGAGTAGGGGCTTAAGAAGAGTGGCGAGTTGCAGGCTACATGAGAAATTATACATATGGGATCAGAAGAGAGAGAAAAGATGTAGGCCACAAAGAGGTTAGAGATGTGGGATCAAAGGAAAGAGTAGGGGGTAGAGGAGAGCTGCGAGATGCAGGCTACATCAGAGATTAGAGATGTGGGATCAGATGACAGAGGTGGGGCTAGAGAAGAGAGGGGAGAGGTGCAAGGTTCTTGATAGATATGTGGGATGAGAGGAGAGAGAAGAGATGTAGGTCACAAAGAGGTTAGAGATGTGGGATCAGAGAAGAGTGGAGGGGCTAGAAGAGAGGTGAGAAATGTAAGCTACATGGGAGATTAGAGATGTGGGATCAGATGATGGAGGAGAGGCTAGAAGAGAGGGGAGGGATGCAAGCTACATGAGAGGTTAGAGATCTGGTATCAGAGGAGGGAGGAGAGATAGAGCCACATGAGAGGTTAGAAATCTGGGATCAGAGAAGCGAGAAGTAGCTAGAGGAGAGGGTAGAGGTGCAGGCCACATGAGAGGTTAGAGATGTGGGATGAGAGGAGAGAGGAGAGATGGAGGCTACATGAAAGGCTAGAAATGTGGGATCAGAGGATAGAGGAGGGGTTGAAAGAGAGCAGAGCTGCAGGCTACATGGGAGGGTAGAGAAGTGGGATCAGAAAGAGACAGGAGAGATGCAGGATACATGAGAGGTTAGATGTGGGATCAGAGGAGAGAGGGTAGATGCAGTCTACATGAGAGGCTAGAGATGTGGGATCAGAGGAGAGATGGGGGTGTGGTCAGCCCACACAAGTTGGCGGACGCAAAATAGCCTCGCTCCGCAGAGGAACCCGACATCCGACATTTATCGCTGCAATCTGCTTCCCCTCAGATACCACGTTCAGTTTGGGGGGAAGCGGAGTGGTGGAGGCACAGACAGCTGAAAGTTAGAGTGGGAGAGACTGTCTTCCGATGCTGATCTTCGCATTGCGGGCCTCTGTATGCATGAAGCCCGTCTGCCAGCCTAATCGCCTCGGATGGGGCCTCATGCCTTGGACTGAGAGAGCGTCGGGTGTGCCCTAGAGAACTGAGCGCCTATGAGTCCAGAGTGCATTAAAACTGGGGCACATTTTGAATAGGAAAGTCCACGACAGTACCACCAGCGCACCAGACACCACCTCCCAGGTGCCGAAGCAACCGCGAGGAGAAGGGAGAGTGGGAGGGCCCCTTACTGCGGCCTGCGATATGATGGTGCTCACCTCTCCACAGCGGTGATGAATGCACCACACAGGGGTGGCAGATTTTTGAAGGCGACGGAGCAGGGAAGATTTCTGCTGCACCCCCAACCAACACTGTAGTAGGTGCCTGGGGAGCAGAACTTGACGAAACGGAGGGAGAAGCTTGTCCTGCACTGCATACTTTCCCAGGGTGTGCCATCTTGCCCCAGTCTGCTTCTACTTCCTGGCCCGGAGTGCCTGGCCCACAACAGTGATCACCTAGTGCTGTGACTGTCCTGTCCACAGCACCAGTGCGAGACACGCACTTCCAGGATTGGTGCGGGCAAGAGGGCCTACTCCCCTATTTGGCCCTGACACCCTGGGACACCTCCTGTTACCTTGACTCGTTGGACCAGCATTGACGGGGTGCCCACTGGGACACACGATGTGTGTTACTGATTTTGCATGCCCCAGCTTTGGCTACTACAGTGTTGGTCAGGTGGTTGAGAAGCCACCCCCTCCCCAAGTGACTCATGCGGTAACTCCTTCGAGGAGGGGGCGTAGCACTGGAGGCCATTTGGAGCTGTGCTGCATCCTAATTACCAGCACCACACCACGGGCCAGTCCAGTCTACTCGTATTGCCCCCTTGATGCCTTGCGTCTAGGGCGAAGGCGGGTCCTCCCAAGGCAGTCCTCTGCCCTACAACTGCAGAGCTCTGATGGCAGAGAGGAGTTTGATGCCCACCAAATTCTCTTGGGCTAATGCTTGACATTTTAGAGAGGCAATTAAACGGCATCACCTCACTGCCTCCTAGTGGCAGCCTTGCCCATCATGCCACCCTCCTTCTCGACCTCCTGTTGGATGATTGTTGGGGCCTGGGGGGTTTGGTGGGTCCTGAGGGGTGCCCTCACCACATAAGAGCCACCCTGGTCAAAGTGGACAACCAGTGCATACCACCTGAAGACATCGGACCAGCGTCTGTCATCTGGGAATCACAGTCTAAGCATGGGCCATGGGCCATGGGCAGCACAGGTCCCCCTTCACCAAAACACCAAAATGATGACACCCCTACTGCTATGCCAGATTTGGACCCAGAATCACTTACTGTTTCAACACCATCAACCAATTTAAAACTGGACAGAATATTGGCTGCCATAACCGATACTAAGCAGGAGCTATGTGGCAGGGTTGGCGCAAAAGCAGTGGAGCTGGGGTTACTTACAGATGGCCAACGGAAGCTAGCTGCACTACTTGCCACTACTGAGGATGCTATCACTGATATAAAAAACCAGCACTGTCAAAACTTGAAGCGAATATCCAAGGCCTCATTGCCAAGGTACGAGACCTTGAGGTCAGGGCGGAGGATTCTGAGGGTCGATCCAGACGGAACAACATCCAGATAGTGTGGCTGTCTGAAGATGTGAAGGGGCAGGCTCCAGTGATGTTCTCGGAGAACTGGTTAGAATGAACAGTGACCCCTGTTCAACTGTCCCCACACTTCCTACTGGAACAAGTACATAGAGTTCTGGCCCAAAAACTGCCAGAAGTGGTTACCTCTGCCCCATAATAGCAAGAGTGAACTATAGGGACAAGAAGGCTATGCTTTGGGCCACCAGACACTAGTCCCATCCTCCTTGAAAATGGACACATTTCCATTTTCCTGAACTACAATTCGCTGGTCCAGCAGAATCGGGCTTCGTTCCTGGGCATGAAAAGGAAACTTTGACAAGCTGGAATGCTCTAATCCCTACTTTTTCCAGCAAAAATGAAGATCATGGCGTATGATACCAGCTACATCTTCAGTCCTAGTCCTCGGATGCCTGGGACTAGGACTGGGTGGAACAACATTGCTTCAATGGCAAACCCCTTCTTCATCTCCTAGGGCACCTAAATGTCTTTGCCAGTGGAAGAGGGACAAGTGCAATCTGCCCAAGGAACATCCAGAGTGAGCAAGGGGCACACCCACGCCAGAGCAAACAAAAGAGAACAAAACACAGGCGCTATCCACGGCCACTTGCTGGTGGGCAGAAAGGTGGTTCCATCCATCAACATGAACTGTGGATACCCCTTGGGATGCCGGATCGAGCATCTCACACAATAGCGCAGTGTCCTTGGTGTTTCCTGAGGTGACCCCACAAACTGAGGATGGCTTGATATAGGACTGTAGTTTCACACTTGCCAAATGTGGGTCAGTTGACTCATGTGCTTACATGCCACTGGTTGTACCATTCTGCCCCATCTGCCCCCTCCTCCCGGAAAGGTAATGGCCAGAGACATGTCCACCAGCTCTTTAACCCATGGGTACCCTAGAATATGGGAGGTCATCTAGCTTCTACATCACTCGCTAAGGGCATATCCATGGAACTGCTGGCTTTCACTATAGAAAGAACTTTCTCTTTCCTCTTTTGCTCCTTTGTCCACCCCCTCCTTCTGATGGAGACCCTCTATTTCTCACTGGCCATCGTTGCTCTAGCACCCCCTTCCGAGTCTCTATTGATGACAGACAGTTAGTTCACAGTTTGCGTAGATTCCCCTTTGGGATCCGCCCTGAAATGAGAGTTGAGTGGTGTTTCAATAGTTTTAATCACACAGATCACATAGCACAACAGAATCAGATGGCGCATATGCTTGGGACGCACAGGCCATTGCCACCTTGGCCGGTGCCCGCTCCTTATCCACACTTAGCGACACCACTCAGTCCCACCTACCATGTTCCCCTTTGACCCTCAATGCAAATCGACTATGTCCAAAATTGTAGTTCTATCTTGGAACGTGACAGAACTGGGGATGCCACACAGGAGGCATGCCATCCAGCAGTACATTAGAAGTTGGGGTGTGCAAATAGCAATGTTATAGGAAACTCATATAGCGAACTTCGAGGATTCTCTCTTACAAAAGTGCTGGTGGGGTAGTGTTACTGCATCATTTATTCTGACTTTGTCAGGGCTGCATTTATCTGGATTTGCTCAGGGGTCCTGTTCTGCCACACATCAAGAGATAGACTCAGAGGGACGATATGTTCTGTTTGAGGGCCATCTTAATGGAAAGTCCATTCTTTTAGGTAGCATACATGTGCCCCACACAGCGCAATTAGCATTTCTGGCACACCTCACTGTCACAATAACACGATGGCCGCATGTACCCTGGATCCTCAGGGGTGATTTTAACCCAATCCTGGGCCCACAGTTAGATATGTCATATCCCCTACTACCATCCTCTCTGACGTTCTCGGCTGCCACATCCTTCGCACAATGTCTGGCACACTGGTCGTTGCATGATAGGTGGTGAGATTTATATCCCAGGATTTTCATGTGTGCCTGGACTGGAACCTCTGCCACATCACATTACAGGTAACCAGTGCTGAAAGTAGTAGTCAGGGGACACAGTATAGGGACTGTATTAGGGGTTCGTGGTGACACTCACAAATATTTACAGCAGTTTGAGATGTCTTTGGGAACTCTAGAGTGAGATACTAGAAAAGACCCTGCGGCGCGGCCAGCCCTGGCAGAAACGTCTGAGAGACATGCCTGCCTGATACACCAACTGCGCTGCATGGACTTTCATGCCTACCAAGCCAAAACGCATGCTGAAGGAGACAAGTCAGGCTGGCTACTGGAATGGCTTTAATGCAGCACAACCCCCACAGCACCTTTCTCTATGCTCAGGGACACAACACAGTGCTAATTGACCACCCAATCAGACATACACACTGCCTTTACTAAACACTTCCAGGCACTATATGACCCCCCTCCTCTAGATGGACAACCTCATGTTGACTTCCTCAAACATATTGAACTCCCTCACCTCAATCCCCTGGAAAATAAATAATTGTATGCCCCACTGACCGTCCAGGAGCTCACGGTAGCCATAAGAGACGCTGCTACCCAGAGAACCTCCAGCCTCAAGGGGCTTCCTATGGAGTTCTACAAATCTTACAAAACTCTCCTAGCCTCGAAATTGCTAGAGTTCTGTCAGGCTTGGGGAGGGTGGCTCTCACACCACAATTTTGTGAACCACGACTAGTGGTCTTGTCCAAGCTGAACAGAGATCCATTTGAAGTAACATATTACCATCCACTTTCATTGTTAGGGACGGACTACAAGACACTCAGTAAAATCATAGCCCATAGGTTAATGGAGCATCTACCCCAGTTGATGCACAGGGACCAAAAAGACTTTGTACCTGAGGGATCCACCACTCATAACATTCAGCAACTTCACAGGGTGATGAAGATAGCCTCTCATCGCTGGCCACATGCGACCTGTCTTGCACTGGACCTTGAAAAAACATTCAACACAGTAGATTGGATGTACCTATTTTATATACAGGCCAGATTCAGCTTTAATGGCACTTTCCTTCGGCTCATTCACCTTTTGTATACTGTACCCACAGCCTGGCTAAAGATAAGGTGCCTAATATTGCATCCTTTCTCTGTGAGCCGGGGAACTGAAAGGGATGCTTCCTCTCCCCACTCCTGTTCATCCTGGCAATGGAGCCATTGGGCCACAGATTGCACAGACAGGGCATGGCTTGGGGGATCCCGTTGCCTGATGAACTACACGTAGAGTCCCTGTACGCAAACAATGTACTCATATATGTACATGACATCCGTGAAGGGATCGTGGAAATTGCACAGATCCTATCGGAATTTTACATGGCCTCGGGCCTTGCTGTTAATTGGACTAAGTCATGTATTTTCCGCTTGAGAGGGATAGCCTCCCAACTGATACAGGTTGACTCCCACACTTTGCAATGGGAACCCTGCTCCTTCTATTATCTTGGCATCTGAATTTATCATGATACTGAGATATTATGGACGGCAAACTCACACACGCCACTCCTCCTCCGTCCCCAAATGCAGTTCTGGGGCATATTGCCATTGTCGGTTCAGGGGCAAGTACCCCTTGCCAAAATGTTGGTGCTGTCTCTGTTATTGTATTTTTTTTACAATCATGCCATTCATATCCCAAGAACTACCTTTCACACTCTACATGAAGCTCTTATAACAATATTTATAAGCAGGACTTACGCCTTATGGCAGGCCTTACTCCGTACTCACCAGAAATATGACTAAACACTATTTTGACCTTCTGTACACTCATCGGACAGAGGGTGTCAAAACATAGGCTGAAGCAGGAGTAGAAACCGTTGGTGATCTTTTCCATGTTGGTACACTGATGCCATTTGCTCAATTGCAAGAGGAACATAGCCTCCTGCTGGGACACTTTCCAGCATATGGGACAGTGGTGGCCAAGTTAGGCTGCTTATGGCACATAACGGACACAGAGCCAGAACATCACCTGATCGTACACATCCTCCACATAATGGGTGGCGGCCTCTGACTTCACGTCGCTCGCCAAAGCACTGGTGTCTAACTCCCGCAAACTCTTATTAGCAACATGGAGATGCTGGGAAGGGGATTTGGGATGCAAGTTTATGAAAAAAGTGGGATATAGTCCTTCAATACCCGTGCAAACACTCCTGAAACTCCAAATTCCAGTACATCTAGCACAACATATTGCACAGAACGTATCTCACTTCCGTTAGTTTGCATAAAAATGTACGGTTCCCCCCTCACTGCCCCCGATGCTGAGCACCGCATGCTGATATGGTCCACATATTTTAGGTTTGTGCTGTAGTGTCCACTTGATGGAAGGAGGTCACTGACACTCTTTCCAAAATAATGGTGCATAGTGACATACTCACCTTGGAGGGAGTCCTGTTGGGTCTATATAAAAAGTGTAAAACTCAAAAAGCCACCAATAGATTTATCGACCTTGGCCTTCTCCTAGCCAAATGTCTATAGCGATACATTGGAAAGTGAACACCATTCCAACCATACAATAGTGGTGTGCAGCGACCTTAAATTGGGACAGGGCAGAGGCTTTTGCGCTATGACACTTTGACCACTTGACAAGCAATGACCCCCCCCCCACAACTTTCATTGCTGGGAATCGCCTGACCAATGTTCTACCATCATAGGCGGAGCGGACCCCCTCCCTACTAGCTGTTGACTCAGTCATTATTCATACCAGAGGTGGATGGAACTAGCCAATGAGAACTGTACCACCTGGATTACTTGTGTTATTGTTACTGTACTAGGCGCCCATAGCCAACACCTACCATGTCATACCTTTGTTTTCTTATCTATATGTTATGCAGTGATCTGTGGTTTGCCACCTTTTCTTTAAAAATGTGGTTACCAAAACATCAGGTCCACTCACATGGCCAAATCTCTTGCTTTGCAGACACTGAAATACGCGACGGGTGCAACTGCACCCGTCGCACCCCTGCAACTCAATTCTGAGCCGGCTTCCTCGTTGCAGGGGCATTTCTGCTGGGCCGGCGGGCGCTCTTTCGGAGAGCGCCCGCCGGCCCAGCGGAAATGTTTAAATGGCCGCCGCGGTCTTTTGACCGCGGTGCGGTCATTTCACGGCGGTACCTTGGCGGACGGCCTCCACCGTCCGCCAAGGTTAAAATCACCCCCTATGTCTTATGTAGATGGTTATTCTCCTGAAAAGCGTTTGCTTAAGAGTTTACGGCAGATGTGGAGCTTTACATGGGGCAAAATTGAGTCATGATGGCTGACATCTCGTCACTGCTGTTACTAAGAAGAAGTTGGAACTGGAGAGGCAGCTTTTAATCAACGTGACAAGTGCTAATCTGTGTAAACACACTTTTTCATCCAACGCTTTCAGTGGCTGAAACATACTATTGTATGGTTAGCAGGGCACACAAGAGGGCCTTAGGGGGCCGTGAAAGAGAGAGGAAAGGGGTTTTGTAGGTGTAGTAAGTGGGATAAAGCACATTACTTTGTGAAATTACCAACATTTTTGAAGTCTTTACAAACAGAGAGTGGGAAAGAGTGTGGATGCGCTCTTGCCTGTGAGTGCATTTTCCTGGTGAAATCCAACCACACCATATCTGACTGAAAGCACCTTTACGTGCCACAAAGATGACAGGGTATACATTTTAAAGCATCTTCAAGCTCAGCATCTATGTGAATTCTTAGTGCTGGGTGACTTATGGCTTAAAATCTTCTCCAAAATCACAGCAGTTATTTTGCAGTTTTATATAGCACAAACTCAACCAGCAGGCATCGAACTGCTTTACAGGAGCACCAATTATATAACACAAGTGCAGATTCATTTTTTGGTGGGCACCAGGAGATTGGGAATTGCTCCAAATCACAGGATGGTGAACCGACGCTGATACTCAAACGTCGTTCCCCTGTTACAAAGGGAGCAGCTTTGGTGCTACGCCACATTTGACATTACAAAAGAGGCCCAGCTAAAAGAACTACCACAGGATGGATAGGAAAAAGGATTTTCCTGTCAGAAAAACCCTCACCCACCAGGGTTACCCCTTGCCATTCCGCTACAGAGCGGGACGTGCTACGACCTACAGGATACGTAGGAGCACTGATGTAGTCTCGTCAATGTAAATCACAGGAGGGATAGAAGTGGTGTGGTCATGGGTGAGTTAAAAATACCTGCCTCCTAGTAACTCCAATGATTTAATAGATCTCTTGGAGGCAGTATGATTAAAAAGGGGCTGCGGAAGTAGGGGTTGTACCTGACTTCCTAGTCTAAAAGTTTCGGAGCCCTTCCCCTAGGCTCCTCTTCAGGTCCAAGGTGGACTCCCTGGTGCCACTCCTTGTGTGACTACCTCTAAAGAAAGCATAATAATATATGCTCTGTGATATGGTGCAATTCACCTCACTAATGTGGTGTCATAAGATGATACCTATCGTTTATGGTGTCTGTCATTGATACTTGTGGAAATACAAGAGAGGCATAGTTATCATAGCCCCCATTTGTAATGGGCCACTATATATGTTGTTTGTGGGTGTGGTGCCACCTATTTGCAAACTGCACCCCACTCGTGGGAAACGACAGTTCTGAATATCAGGACTGAGAGACTAAAGCACTCTCACAATCAACAGTACAAGACATACTACATTTAAAACTTTTGAACATGTAAACATGTGAAAGACACCAAACAGCACACACGTGGTGCATGCATAACCTACTAGGTAGTATTTGGATTCTCATATCATAGCTCCTCCGGGAGAGGGTGTGTGCTTGTAGTCACACTCTAAATATTTAGCAAAGTTTTAGAATCGACTCATGTTACCGTATCTGTAGTGCAATGCAAACAATGTTCAAAAGGCACTTACTTCCTCAAAGCGATACTCCCGCTCTGTACTTAATGCTCACCTCCCGGGGTCTGAATCTTGAATGCTCACATGGGAGCCGAGTTTAAATGTGCAGCAGCTCTTGCATCTCGGCACGCTAAAGGGTGCAGCACTAGACCGCTAACTTCCCCAATATGGCAGCCTCCAATGGAACAAAGGGGGGTCTGTGAGGACCCTAAAAGTAGGTATCCCTTGTGGGTGCCTGTAATGGGGCGGAGGTCATTGGAGTTTCATGGGCTTACAGAGGCAGAACTGGGGATTCCTATATGGTTTGGATAATTATTTGGGAGTTTTTTTCTTGTGTTTAACGAAGGGTTACTCATTACCTTCTTACTGTGATGTTGACGTATATGTGAGTGGCTAATACTTATTGTTGAGGGTTTGCTCTTTGTGTCACTATGGAATGTAAAGGAATGAGATGGACATAGGACTTTTAGTGCTGCCTAGGTGTACCATTCATTTCAGGATCTGTATATCTGACTAGTGATTAACGTGATGTTAATACTTTGTCAGCTGGCTCCAAGGTATGTTCTCATTGAGGCCAAATTGGTGTATGCGTAATTTATAGACCCATTGTTGTTCTTTCTCAAACAGTGTAGACAATTAATCTCTTTATGGTGTTCTAGGATAACCCACTGGTAACCCTCCACTGTGTGTGCTGTCTCTTTGAAATGAGTGGGCATTTTAGTCGTAGCCCGTCCACATCTCAGGTTACTACGGTGTTGGCAGATGCGAGTCTTAACCTTGCGAGTGGTCATTCCCACATAATATAGGTTGCAAAGACAATTGATCATGTATACTGGTCACTGAGTGTTACAATTTAAAAAGTCCCTAATGTCCCATGTTGTGTTGTTGTTAAAGGTGACCTGTTTAGTAACCTTTGTTAGATGGCACACACTACAGTTCCCACATGGATAATGTCCATTGGGTAGTGGTGGGTAGTTGACATCTTCTGGTTGACTACGAAGATGGCGTGGGTGGGTGTGTACAAGCATGTCTCTAAGAGGCATATTTATACTCTGTTTGCGCCGGATTTGCGTCGTTTTTTTTTACGCAAATCCGACGCAAAACTAACTCCATATTTATACTTTGGCGTTAGACGCGTTGAGCGTCAAAGTTCATGGAGTTTGCGTCATTTTTTAGCGTGGACACCTTCCTTGAGTTAATGATATGCAAGGGAGGCGTTCCCTACTAAAAAATGACTCCGAGGCATGTGCGTCGTATTTATACTCCCGGGCAAAAATGATGCCCGGGAGTGGGCAGGTCAAAAAGAATGACGTCTACCCTCTTAGCGTCATTTTTTAACGCCTCCTCAGGGCAGGCGTTAAGGGACCTGTGGGCTCGGAAGGAGCCCAGAGGTGCCCTCCCATGCCCCCAGGGACACCCCCTGCCACCCTTGCCCACCCCAGGAGGACACCCAAGGATGGAGGGACCCATCCCAGGAAACTTAAGGTAAGTTCAGGTAGGTATTTTTTTGTTTTTTTGGGTGGCATAGGGGGGCCTGATTTGTGCCCCCCTACATGCCACTATGCCCAATGACCATGCCCAGGGGACAGAAGTCCCCTGGGCATGGCCATTGGGCAAGGGGGCATGACTCCTGTCTTTGCTAAGACAGGAGTAATTTCAATGGGGGTTGGGAGTGAAAAAAAATGACGCAAATCGGGTTGAGGCGAAAAATTTGCCTCAGCCTGACTTGCCCCATTTTTGGACGCCCAAACTCCATTTTCCCCTACGCCGGCGCTGCCTGGTGTAAGTCATTTTTTTTTACGCACACCACTCCGCAGCGCCGGCTAACGTCATTGAATAAATACGGCGCCCGCATGGCGCTTCAGAATGGCGTTAGCCGGTGTTAAATTATTTGACGCACAACTGCGTTGGCGCAGTTGTGCGTCGAAAAGTATAAATATGGCCCTAAGACTCTTTCCCCGTTTATGAGAAAACATGGGTTTGGGAATATTTAATGAGCCACTATTGAGAATGCACCAATGTTTGTTGATGATCTTGCTTACTTGATTGGAGGCTCTGTTAAATGTTGTGATACATATTGGTCTTTCCTCCTTATCTTTTTGGGGAGGGGTGTTATTGGACCTGGCCCTTTTTGCAGGTTCATCCCCTGATTTTTTGCCTCCTTCCCCCTTTTTTCCTGACCTCTTGCTGTAGGCTCTAGGATTCTGAGCACTTTATCATTGCTGATCAGGCACCTACTCTGGTGGCTGTCCTCCGATGCGGCCCAGGCGTGCCTTCCTGTGTGTGCTTCCAGCCAGGTGGGGAAGATAGTCTCAACAGAGGCACCCCGCTCCACCAGGTCCCCTTTGTTGCTGTAAGCATGGGCGGGGAAAAGGAAGCCTCATCAGAGGCTCCCCCGCCCCACCGGAAGCCCTGAATGATCTTCTAAAACCGCAGGTGGGGAAGAAGCCTCACCGGAGGCCCTCCGCACTGCAAGGTCTCCTGATTTGGGCCCCATATTGTAGTGCAGGCTTTGCCCCCCCCCCCTCTGAAGGGCCATTTGCGGCCCGGGGGGCCCACAGAGATCACGGGCCCCAGGAGGCGTCTGTTATAAAAGCAGGAGAGGGTGTGTGCTACCCCCCCAAAATTATCGCGAGGCCCCTGCTTGGCACAGAGGAGCGCTGGGGGACCCCCTTTGTTCACTGCAGGGCACTGGAGGTGCTGTTACATCATTAAACAGGTACTCTTTCTGAGGACATATGATTTATAATGTTCCTGGTATGGACATGGTGGATTAATATGTTTTCCTGGTTCTTTGATGATGTGCCATATATGTTTGCTGAAGTTCCTTTTATGGGCATTCCATGCTGATATGTTTTCATAACTTGCCATGTGTTTTATAATGTTTCTGAGATCGGCGTTTATGATACTTCTAGGACAAGTGAATTTATTTATTAAAGTGATTCCTGACTACTGCTTATGTTGCAGAATGATAAGTAACCTGTGTGTTATGTGTGACTACTGCTGGTTCTGCAGAGTAACTATAGTGTAACGTTCTGACAGCTGCTGAGTAGCAGGGTATTACTGACATGTTGTGTTTGATCTAATAATTGTGTTGTGTACAATACAGTTTATTTTTGTATAACTTGGTGTTGTGTTTCCTTTGTGGCGGGGATAGTATGTCACACGTGTTGTGTGTGTTGTGCAAATGCTTTAAGCATTGCCTCTGGGATAGGCCTGACTGCTTGTGCCAAGCTACCAAGGGGGTGAGCAGGGGTTATCTTGGACGTGTACCTCCCTTTCCCTGACAAGAGTGGGTGGGTTCTGCCTGGCATAGGTGCATACTCTACCCAACCAGAAACCCCATTTCTAACAGGTGTCCAGAAGGGCTTCTCTGTTGTTATTGCGAGCTTGCTTCATGGCTCGGTTTATTACTCTTGGTGGGTATTTCCTAGCCTTCAGTTTAGATGCTTACCTCTGGGCTTGTTTTTGTAATATGACATCTCTGAGCAATTCCTTCTCAATCTAAGACATTGTCCAAACGGTAGGTTCTCTCTCAAATGGCGGGGGTGAGCACCATCAAACAGGAGTAAACAGTTTTTGGCTGTTGGTTTTTCATGGGTGGTTGTTTTAAGAGCACCATTGGTGGCTATAATACTTAAATCCAGGAAGGCCAAATGTTCCTTGCTCATTGTGTGAATGAATTTCAAGAATTGGTCCTGTACGTTTAACCACTGTACAAATGTCACCACTTGTGTCTCATCCCCTTTCCAGATAACCAATATGTCATCAGTATATCTTTTTCCACAATACTATGTTGTCTCTGTATGGATTGGTGGGGTTTAGGATTCTCTTTCTCTAGATGATGGACATAGTGACCGGCCAGACTTCAAGCGAAGGTGCTTCCCATGCTGGTCCCGTGTTTCTGAAGGTACAAATTTTCTCAAACTCAAAAAAGTTTTTGGTTAGGGCCCAGAAACAGCATTCCATAACCACATTCTGTAGTGTTTGGTAGTCCCAATCTAAGTCAAAGATAATTTCCTCAATTATGTGTAATGTGTCAGGGTGAGGAAGACTCGTGTATAGGCTTTCTACATCCAGTCCTATTAGTATCTTATTTTCTGGATCAAAAGGTCTGTCTTTCAAAAGACACAGTACATCCTTTGTATCTTTAAGGCAAGTATTTGTGTTTTGGACTATGGGTCTTAAAAACGCATCTGCAAAATGGGACAGTGGTTCCAAAATAGAATTGATACCTGATACGATAGGTCTAACAGGAGGTGATTCAAGGTTTTTGTAAATTTTGGGGATAGTGTAGAAATAACGAGTTACTGGATTTTTATTAATTAGGACCTCTCCTTCTTTCTAGAAAATCCAGTTTTGCGCTAAAGCTTGCTCCACCATACTGTGGATCTTTGTCTTTAGGAAATCAGTAGGGTCCTCCCTGAGTTTTTCATAGTTATGTGTGTCACCCAATAGTCTTAAACATTCTTTATAATAGTTTTCTAAGGTCTGGATTACGATAGCGCCTCCCTTATCTGCTGGGTTTATTACTATGTTGTTGTTGTTAGCTAGTTCCTGTAAGGCTTTTTTCTCATTCTTGGTTGTGTTATGGAACACCTTCAAAGTGTTAGGCCAAATCTCTTGCTTTGCAGACACTGAAATACGCGACGGGTGCAACTGCACCCGTCGCACCCCTGCAACTCAATTCTGAGCCGGCGTCCTCGTTGCAGGGGCATTTCTGCTGGGCCGGCGGGCGCTCTTTCGGAGAGCGCCCGCCGGCCCAGCGGAAATGTTTAAATGGCCGCCGCGGTCGGGTCATTTCACGGCGGTACCTTGGCGGACGGCCTCCACCGTCCGCCAAGGTTAAAATCACCCCCTATGTCTTATGTAGATGGTTATTCTCCTGAAAAGCGTTTGCTTAAGAGTTTACGGCAGATGTGGAGCTTTACATGGGGCAAAATTGAGTCATGATGGCTGACATCTCGTCACTGCTGTTACTAAGAAGAAGTTGGAACTGGAGAGGCAGCTTTTAATCAACGTGACAAGTGCTAATCTGTGTAAACACACTTTTTCATCCAACGCTTTCAGTGGCTGAAACATACTATTGTATGGTTAGCAGGGCACACAAGAGGGCCTTAGGGGGCCGTGAAAGAGAGAGGAAAGGGGTTTTGTAGGTGTAGTAAGTGGGATAAAGCACATTACTTTGTGAAATTACCAACATTTTTGAAGTCTTTACAAACAGAGAGTGGGAAAGAGTGTGGATGCGCTCTTGCCTGTGAGTGCATTTTCCTGGTGAAATCCAACCACACCATATCTGACTGAAAGCACCTTTACGTGCCACAAAGATGACAGGGTATACATTTTAAAGCATCTTCAAGGTCGGCATCTGTGTGAATTCTTAGTGCTGGGTGACTTATGGCTTAAAATCTTCTCCAAAATCACAGCAGTTATTTTGCAGTTTTATATAGCACAAACTCAACCAGCAGGCATCGAACTGCTTTACAGGAGCACCAATTATATAACACAAGTGCAGATTCATTTTTTGGTGGGCACCAGGAGATTGGGAATTGCTCCAAATCACAGGATGGTGAACCGACGCTGATACTCAAACGTCGTTCCCCTGTTACAAAGGGAGCAGCTTTGGTGCTACGCCACATTTGACATTACAAAAGAGGCCCAGCTAAAAGAACTACCACAGGATGGATAGGAAAAAGGATTTTCCTGTCAGAAAAACCCTCACCCACCAGGGTTACCCCTTGCCATTCCGCTACAGAGCGGGACGTGCTACGACCTACAGGATACGTGGGAGCACTGATGTAGTCTCGTCAATGTAAATCACAGGAGGGATAGAAGTGGTGTGGTCATGGGTGAGTTAAAAATACCTGCCTCCTAGTAATTCCAATGATTTAATAGATCTCTTGGAGGGAGTATGATTAAAAAGGGGCTGCGGAAGTAGGGGTTGTACCTGACTTCCTAGTCTAAAAGTTTCGGAGCCCTTCCCCTAGGCTCCTCTTCAGGTCCAAGGTGGACTCCCTGGTGCCACTCCTTGTGTGACTACCTCTAAAGAAAGCATAATAATATATGCTCTGTGATATGGTGCAATTCACCTCACTAATGTGGTGTCATAAGATGATACCTATCGTTTATGGTGTCTGTCATTGATACTTGTGGAAATACAAGAGAGGCATAGTTATCATAGCCCCCATTTGTAATGGGCCACTATATATGTTGTTTGTGGGTGTGGTGCCACCTATTTGCAAACTGCACCCCACTCGTGGGAAACGACAGTTCTGAATATCAGGACTGAGAGACTAAAGCACTCTCACAATCAACAGTACAAGACATACTACATTTAAAACTTTTGAACATGTAAACATGTGAAAGACACCAAACAGCACACACGTGGTGCATGCATAACCTACTAGGTAGTATTTGGATTCTCATATCATAGCTCCTCCGGGAGAGGGTGTGTGCTTGTAGTCACACTCTAAATATTTAGCAAAGTTTTAGAATCGACTCATGTTACCGTATCTGTAGTGCAATGCAAACAATGTTCAAAAGGCACTTACTTCCTCAAAGCGATACTCCCGCTCTGTACCTAATGCTCACCTCCCGGGGTCTGAATCTTGAATGCTCACATGGGAGCCGAGTTTAAATGTGCAGCAGCTCTTGCATCTCGGCACGCTAAAGGGTGCAGCACTAGACCGCTAACTTCCCCAATATGGCAGCCTCCAATGGAACAAAGGGGGGTCTGTGAGGACCCTAAAAGTAGGTATCCCTTGTGGGTGCCTGTAATGGGGCGGAGGTCATTGGAGTTTCATGGGCTTACAGAGGCAGAACTGGGGATTCCTATATGGTTTGGATAATTATTTGGGAGTTTTTTTCTTGTGTTTAACGAAGGGTTACTCATTACCTTCTTACTGTGATGTTGACGTATATGTGAGTGGCTAATACTTATTGTTGAGGGTTTGCTCTTTGTGTCACTATGGAATGTAAAGGAATGAGATGGACATAGGACTTTTAGTGCTGCCTAGGTGTACCATTCATTTCAGGATCTGTATATCTGACTAGTGATTAACGTGATGTTAATACTTTGTCAGCTGGCTCCAAGGTATGTTCTCATTGAGGCCAAATTGGTGTATGCGTAATTTATAGACCCATTGTTGTTCTTTCTCAAACAGTGTAGACAATTAATCTCTTTATGGTGTTCTAGGATAACCCACTGGTAACCCTCCACTGTGTGTGCTGTCTCTTTGAAATGAGTGGGCATTTTATTCGTAGCACGTCCACATCTCAGGTTACTACGGTGTTGGCAGATGCGAGTCTTAACCTTGCGAGTGGTCATTCCCACATAATATAGGTTGCAAAGACAATTGATCATGTATACTGGTCACTGAGTGTTACAATTTAAAAAGTCCCTAATGTCCCATGTTGTGTTGTTGTTAAAGGTGACCTGTTTAGTAACCTTTGTTAGATGGCACACACTACAGTTCCCACATGGATAATGTCCATTGGGTAGTGGTGGGTAGTTGACATCTTCTGGTTGACTACGAAGATGGCGTGGGTGGGTGTGTACAAGCATGTCTCTAAGAGGCATATTTATACTCTGTTTGCGCCGGATTTGCGTCGTTTTTTTTTACGCAAATCCGACGCAAAACTAACTCCATATTTATACTTTGGCGTTAGACGCGTCGAGCGTCAAAGTTCATGGAGTTTGCGTCATTTTTTAGCGTGGACACCTTCCTTGAGTTAATGATATGCAAGGGAGGCGTTCCCTACTAAAAAATGACTCCGAGGCATGTGCGTCGTATTTATACTCCCGGGCAAAAATGATGCCCGGGAGTGGGCAGGTCAAAAAGAATGACGTCTACCCTCTTAGCGTCATTTTTTAACGCCTCCTCAGGGCAGGCGTTAAGGGACCTGTGGGCTCGGAAGGAGCCCAGAGGTGCCCTCCCATGCCCCCAGGGACACCCCCTGCCACCCTTGCCCACCCCAGGAGGACACCCAAGGATGGAGGGACCCATCCCAGGAAACTTAAGGTAAGTTCAGGTAGGTATTTTTTTGTTTTTTTTGGGTGGCATAGGGGGGCCTGATTTGTGCCCCCCTACATGCCACTATGCCCAATGACCATGCCCAGGGGACAGAAGTCCCCTGGGCATGGCCATTGGGCAAGGGGGCATGACTCCTGTCTTTGCTAAGACAGGAGTCATTTCAATGGGGGTTGGGAGTGAAAAAAAATGACGCAAATCGGGTTGAGGCGAAAAATTTGCCTCAGCCTGACTTGCCCCATTTTTGGACGCCCAAACTCCATTTTCCCCTACGCCGGCGCTGCCTGGTGTAAGTCATTTTTTTTTACGCACACCACTCCGCAGCGCCGGCTAACGTCATTGAATAAATACGGCGCCCGCATGGCGCTTCAGAATGGCGTTAGCCGGTGTTAAATTTTTTGACGCACAACTGCGTTGGCGCTGGGGGACCCCCTTTGTTCACTGCAGGGCACTGGAGGTGCTGTTACATCATTAAACAGGTACTCTTTCTGAGGACATATGATTTATAATGTTCCTGGTATGGACATGGTGGATTAATATGTTTTCCTGGTTCTTTGATGATGTGCCATATATGTTTGCTGAAGTTCCTTTTATGGGCATTCCATGCTGATATGTTTTCATAACTTGCCATGTGTTTTATAATGTTTCTGAGATCGGCGTTTATGATACTTCTAGGACAAGTGAATTTATTTATTAAAGTGATTCCTGACTACTGCTTATGTTGCAGAATGATAAGTAACCTGTGTGTTATGTGTGACTACTGCTGGTTCTGCAGAGTAACTATAGTGTAACGTTCTGACAGCTGCTGAGTAGCAGGGTATTACTGACATGTTGTGTTTGATCTAATAATTGTGTTGTGTACAATACAGTTTATTTTTGTATAACTTGGTGTTGTGTTTCCTTTGTGGCGGGGATAGTATGTCACACGTGTTGTGTGTGTTGTGCAAATGCTTTAAGCATTGCCTCTGGGATAGGCCTGACTGCTTGTGCCAAGCTACCAAGGGGGTGAGCAGGGGTTATCTTGGACGTGTACCTCCCTTTCCCTGACAAGAGTGGGTGGGTTCTGCCTGGCATAGGTGCATACTCTACCCAACCAGAAACCCCATTTCTAACAGGTGTCCAGAAGGGCTTCTCTGTTGTTATTGCGAGCTTGCTTCATGGCTCGGTTTATTACTCTTGGTGGGTATTTCCTAGCCTTCAGTTTAGATGCTTACCTCTGGGCTTGTTTTTGTAATATGACATCTCTGAGCAATTCCTTCTCAATCTAAGACATTGTCCAAACGGTAGGTTCTCTCTCAAATGGCGGGGGTGAGCACCATCAAACAGGAGTAAACAGTTTTTGGCTGTTGGTTTTTCATGGGTGGTTGTTTTAAGAGCACCATTGGTGGCTATAATACTTAAATCCAGGAAGGCCAAATGTTCCTTGCTCATTGTGTGAATGAATTTCAAGAATTGGTCCTGTACGTTTAACCACTGTACAAATGTCACCACTTGTGTTTCATCCCCTTTCCAGATAACCAATATGTCATCAGTATATCTTTTTCCACAATACTATGTTGTCTCTGTATGGATTGGTGGGGTTTAGGATTCTCTCTTTCTCTAGATGATGGACATAGTGACCGGCCAGACTTCAAGCGAAGGTGCTTCCCATGCTGGTCCCGTGTTTCTGAAGGTACAAATTTTATCAAACTCAAAAAAGTTTTTGGTTAGGGCCCAGAAACAGCATTCTATAACCACATTCTGTAGTGTTTGGTAGTCCCAATCTAAGTCAAAGATAATTTCCTCAATTATGTGTAATGTGTCAGGGTGAGGAAGACTCGTGTATAGGCTTTCTACATCCAGTCCTATTAGTATCTTATTTTCTGGATCAAAAGGTCTGTCTTTCAAAAGACACAGTACATCCTTTGCATCTTTAAGGCAAGTATTTGTGTTTTGGACTATGGGTCTTAAAAACGCATCTGCAAAATGGGACAGTGGTTCCAAAATAGAATTGATACCTGATACGATAGGTCTACCAGGAGGTGATTCAAGGTTTTTGTAAATTTTGGGGATAGTGTAGAAATAACGAGTTACTGGATTTTTATTAATTAGGACCTCTCCTTCTTTCTAGAAAATCCAGTTTTGCGCTAAAGCTTGCTCCGCCATACTGTGGATCTTTGTCTTTAGGAAATCAGTAGGGTCCTCCCTGAGTTTTTCATAGTTATGTGTGTCACCCAATAGTCTTAAACATTCTTTATAATAGTTTTCTAAGGTCTGGATTACGATAGCGCCTCCCTTATCTGCTGGGTTTATTACTATGTTGTTGTTGTTAGCTAGTTCCTGTAAGGCTTTTTTCTCATTCTTGGTTGTGTTATGGAACACCTTCAAAGTGTTAGGCCAAATCTCTTGCTTTGCAGACACTGAAATACGCGACGGGTGCAACTGCACCCGTCGCACCCCTGCAACTCAATTCTGAGCCGGCGTCCTCGTTGCAGGGGCATTTCTGCTGGGCCGGCGGGCGCTCTTTCGGAGAGCGCCCGCCGGCCCAGCGGAAATGTTTAAATGGCCGCCGCGGTCTTTTGACCGCGGTGCGGTCATTTCACGGCGGTACCTTGGCGGACGGCCTCCACCGTCCGCCAAGGTTAAAATCACCCCCTATGTCTTATGTAGATGGTTATTCTCCTGAAAAGCGTTTGCTTAAGAGTTTACGGCAGATGTGGAGCTTTACATGGGGCAAAATTGAGTCATGATGGCTGACATCTCGTCACTGCTGTTACTAAGAAGAAGTTGGAACTGGAGAGGCAGCTTTTAATCAACGTGACAAGTGCTAATCTGTGTAAACACACTTTTTCATCCAACGCTTTCAGTGGCTGAAACATACTATTGTATGGTTAGCAGGGCACACAAGAGGGCCTTAGGGGGCCGTGAAAGAGAGAGGAAAGGGGTTTTGTAGGTGTAGTAAGTGGGATAAAGCACATTACTTTGTGAAATTACCAACATTTTTTAAGTCTTTACAAACAGAGAGTGGGAAAGAGTGTGGATGCGCTCTTGCCTGTGAGTGCATTTTCCTGGTGAAATCCAACCACACCATATCTGACTGAAAGCACCTTTACGTGCCACAAAGATGACAGGGTATACATTTTAAAGCATCTTCAAGCTCGGCATCTATGTGAATTCTTAGTGCTGGGTGACTTATGGCTTAAAATCTTCTCCAAAATCACAGCAGTTATTTTGCAGTTTTATATAGCACAAACTCAACCAGCAGGCATCGAACTGCTTTACAGGAGCACCAATTATATAACACAAGTGCAGATTCATTTTTTGGTGGGCACCAGGAGATTGGGAATTGCTCCAAATCACAGGATGGTGAACCGACGCTGATACTCAAACGTCGTTCCCCTGTTACAAAGGGAGCAGCTTTGGTGCTACGCCACATTTGACATTACAAAAGAGGCCCAGCTAAAAGAACTACCACAGGATGGATAGGAAAAAGGATTTTCCTGTCAGAAAAACCCTCACCCACCAGGGTTACCCCTTGCCATTCCGCTACAGAGCGGGACGTGCTACGACCTACAGGATACGTGGGAGCACTGATGTAGTCTCGTCAATGTAAATCACAGGAGGGATAGAAGTGGTGTGGTCATGGGTGAGTTAAAAATACCTGCCTCCTAGTAATTCCAATGATTTAATAGATCTCTTGGAGGGAGTATGATTAAAAAGGGGCTGCGGAAGTAGGGGTTGTACCTGACTTCCTAGTCTAAAAGTTTCGGAGCCCTTCCCCTAGGCTCCTCTTCAGGTCCAAGGTGGACTCCCTGGTGCCACTCCTTGTGTGACTACCTCTAAAGAAAGCATAATAATATATGCTCTGTGATATGGTGCAATTCACCTCACTAATGTGGTGTCATAAGATGATACCTATCGTTTATGGTGTCTGTCATTGATACTTGTGGAAATACAAGAGAGGCATAGTTATCATAGCCCCCATTTGTAATGGGCCACTATATATGTTGTTTGTGGGTGTGGTGCCACCTATTTGCAAACTGCACCCCACTCGTGGGAAACGACAGTTCTGAATATCAGGACTGAGAGACTAAAGCACTCTCACAATCAACAGTACAAGACATACTACATTTAAAACTTTTGAACATGTAAACATGTGAAAGACACCAAACAGCACACACATGGTGCATGCATAACCTACTAGGTAGTATTTGGATTCTCATATCATAGCTCCTCCGGGAGAGGGTGTGTGCTTGTAGTCACACTCTAAATATTTAGCAAAGTTTTAGAATCGACTCATGTTACCGTATCTGTAGTGCAATGCAAACAATGTTCAAAAGGCACTTACTTCCTCAAAGCGATACTCCCGCTCTGTACCTAATGCTCACCTCCCGGGGTCTGAATCTTGAATGCTCACATGGGAGCCGAGTTTAAATGTGCAGCAGCTCTTGCATCTCGGCACGCTAAAGGGTGCAGCACTAGACCGCTAACTTCCCCAATATGGCAGCCTCCAATGGAACAAAGGGGGGTCTGTGAGGACCCTAAAAGTAGGTATCCCTTGTGGGTGCCTGTAATGGGGCGGAGGTCATTGGAGTTTCATGGGCTTACAGAGGCAGAACTGGGGATTCCTATATGGTTTGGATAATTATTTGGGAGTTTTTTTCTTGTGTTTAACGAAGGGTTACTCATTACCTTCTTACTGTGATGTTGACGTATATGTGAGTGGCTAATACTTATTGTTGAGGGTTTGCTCTTTGTGTCACTATGGAATGTAAAGGAATGAGATGGACATAGGACTTTTAGTGCTGCCTAGGTGTACCATTCATTTCAGGATCTGTATATCTGACTAGTGATTAACGTGATGTTAATACTTTGTCAGCTGGCTCCAAGGTATGTTCTCATTGAGGCCAAATTGGTGTATGCGTAATTTATAGACCCATTGTTGTTCTTTCTCAAACAGTGTAGACAATTAATCTCTTTATGGTGTTCTAGGATAACCCACTGGTAACCCTCCACTGTGTGTGCTGTCTCTTTGAAATGAGTGGGCATTTTAGTCGTAGCCCGTCCACATCTCAGATTACTACGGTGTTGGCAGATGCAAGTCTTAACCTTGCGAGTGGTCATTCCAACATAATATAGGTTGCAAAGACAATTGATCATGTATACTGGTCACTGAGTGTTACAATTTAAAAAGTCCCTAATGTCCCATGTTGTGTTGTTGTTAAAGGTGACCTGTTTAGTAACCTTTGTTAGATGGCACACACTACAGTTCCCACATGGATAATGTCCATTGGGTAGTGGTGGGTAGTTGACATCTTCTGGTTGACTACGAAGATGGCGTGGGTGGGTGTGTACAAGCATGTCTCTAAGAGGCATATTTATACTCTGTTTGCGCCGGATTTGCATCGTTTTTTTTTACGCAAATCCGACGCAAAACTAACTCCATATTTATACTTTGGCGTTAGACGCGTCGAGCGTCAAAGTTCATGGAGTTTGCGTCATTTTTTAGCGTGGACACCTTCCTTGAGTTAATGATATGCAAGGGAGGCGTTCCCTACTAAAAAATGACTCCGAGGCATGTGCGTCGTATTTATACTCCCGGGCAAAAATGATGCCCGGGAGTGGGCAGGTCAAAAAGAATGACGTCTACCCTCTTAGCGTCATTTTTTAACGCCTCCTCAGGGCAGGCGTTAAGGGACCTGTGGGCTCGGAAGGAGCCCAGAGGTGCCCTCCCATGCCCCCAGGGACACCCCCTGCCACCCTTGCCCACCCCAGGAGGACACCCAAGGATGGAGGGACCCATCCCAGGAAACTTAAGGTAAGTTCAGGTAGGTATTTTTTTGTTTTTTTTGGGTGGCATAGGGGGGCCTGATTTGTGCCCCCCTACATGCCACTATGCCCAATGACCATGCCCAGGGGACAGAAGTCCCCTGGGCATGGCCATTGGGCAAGGGGGCATGACTCCTGTCTTTGCTAAGACAGGAGTCATTTCAATGGGGGTTGGGAGTGAAAAAAAATGACGCAAATCGGGTTGAGGCGAAAAATTTGCCTCAGCCTGACTTGCCCCATTTTTGGACGCCCAAACTCCATTTTCCCCTACGCCGGCGCTGCCTGGTGTAAGTCATTTTTTTTTACGCACACCACTCCGCAGCGCCGGCTAACGTCATTGAATAAATACGGCGCCCGCATGGCGCTTCAGAATGGCGTTAGCCGGTGTTAAATTTTTTGACGCACAACTGCGTTGGCGCAGTTGTGCGTCAAAAAGTATAAATATGACCCTAAGACTCTTTCCCCGTTTATGAGAAAACATGGGTTTGGGAATATTTAATGAGCCACTATTGAGAATGCACCAATGTTTGTTGATGATCTTGCTTACTTGATTGGAGGCTCTGTTAAATGTTGTGATACATATTGGTCTTTCCTCCTTATCTTTTTGGGGAGGGGTGTTATTGGACCTGGCCCTTTTTGCAGGTTCATCCCCTGATTTTTTGCCTCCTTCCCCCTTTTTTCCTGACCTCTTGCTGTAGGCTCTAGGATTCTGAGCACTTTATCATTGCTGATCAGGCACCTACTCTGGTGGCTGTCCTCCGATGCGGCCCAGGCGTGCCTTCCTGTGTGTGCTTCCAGCCAGGTGGGGAAGATAGTCTCAACAGAGGCACCCCGCTCCACCAGGTCCCCTTTGTTGCTGTAAGCATGGGCGGGGAAAAGGAAGCCTCATCAGAGGCTCCCCCGCCCCACCGGAAGCCCTGAATGATCTTCTAAAACCGCAGGTGGGGAAGAAGCCTCACCGGAGGCCCTCCGCACTGCAAGGTCTCCTGATTTGGGCCCCATATTGTAGTGCAGGCTTTGCCCCCCCCCCCTCTGAAGGGCCATTTGCGGCCCGGGGGGCCCACAGAGATCACGGGCCCCAGGAGGCGTCTGTTATAAAAGCAGGAGAGGGTGTGTGCTACCCCCCCAAAATTATCGCGAGGCCCCTGCTTGGCACAGAGGAGCGCTGGGGGACCCCCTTTGTTCACTGCAGGGCACTGGAGGTGCTGTTACATCATTAAACAGGTACTCTTTCTGAGGACATATGATTTATAATGTTCCTGGTATGGACATGGTGGATTAATATGTTTTCCTGGTTCTTTGATGATGTGCCATATATGTTTGCTGAAGTTCCTTTTATGGGCATTCCATGCTGATATGTTTTCATAACTTGCCATGTGTTTTATAATGTTTCTGAGATCGGCGTTTATGATACTTCTAGGACAAGTGAATTTATTTATTAAAGTGATTCCTGACTACTGCTTATGTTGCAGAATGATAAGTAACCTGTGTGTTATGTGTGACTACTGCTGGTTCTGCAGAGTAACTATAGTGTAACGTTCTGACAGCTGCTGAGTAGCAGGGTATTACTGACATGTTGTGTTTGATCTAATAATTGTGTTGTGTACAATACAGTTTATTTTTGTATAACTTGGTGTTGTGTTTCCTTTGTGGCGGGGATAGTATGTCACACGTGTTGTGTGTGTTGTGCAAATGCTTTAAGCATTGCCTCTGGGATAGGCCTGACTGCTTGTGCCAAGCTACCAAGGGGGTGAGCAGGGGTTATCTTGGACGTGTACCTCCCTTTCCCTGACAAGAGTGGGTGGGTTCTGCCTGGCATAGGTGCATACTCTACCCAACCAGAAACCCCATTTCTAACAGGTGTCCAGAAGGGCTTCTCTGTTGTTATTGCGAGCTTGCTTCATGGCTCGGTTTATTACTCTTGGTGGGTATTTCCTAGCCTTCAGTTTAGATGCTTACCTCTGGGCTTGTTTTTGTAATATGACATCTCTGAGCAATTCCTTCTCAATCTAAGACATTGTCCAAACGGTAGGTTCTCTCTCAAATGGCGGGGGTGAGCACCATCAAACAGGAGTAAACAGTTTTTGGCTGTTGGTTTTTCATGGGTGGTTGTTTTAAGAGCACCATTGGTGGCTATAATACTTAAATCCAGGAAGGCCAAATGTTCCTTGCTCATTGTGTGAATGAATTTCAAGAATTGGTCCTGTACGTTTAACCACTGTACAAATGTCACCACTTGTGTCTCATCCCCTTTCCAGATAACCAATATGTCATCAGTATATCTTTTTCCACAATACTATGTTGTCTCTGTATGGATTGGTGGGGTTTAGGATTCTCTCTTTCTCTAGATGATGGACATAGTGACCGGCCAGACTTCAAGCGAAGGTGCTTCCCATGCTGGTCCCGTGTTTCTGAAGGTACAAATTTTCTCAAACTCAAAAAAGTTTTTGGTTAGGGCCCAGAAACAGCATTCCATAACCACATTCTGTAGTGTTTGGTAGTCCCAATCTAAGTCAAAGATAATTTCCTCAATTATGTGTAATGTGTCAGGGTGAGGAAGACTCGTGTATAGGCTTTCTACATCCAGTCCTATTAGTATCTTATTTTCTGGATCAAAAGGTCTGTCTTTCAAAAGACACAGTACATCCTTTGTATCTTTAAGGCAAGTATTTGTGTTTTGGACTATGGGTCTTAAAAACGCATCTGCAAAATGGGACAGTGGTTCCAAAATAGAATTGATACCTGATTCGATAGGTCTACCAGGAGGTGATTCAAGGTTTTTGTAAATTTTGGGGATAGTGTAGAAATAACGAGTTACTGGATTTTTATTAATTAGGACCTCTCCTTCTTTCTAGAAAATCCAGTTTTGCGCTAAAGCTTGCTCCACCATACTGTGGATCTTTGTCTTTAGGAAATCAGTAGGGTCCTCCCTGAGTTTTTCATAGTTATGTGTGTCACCCAATAGTCTTAAACATTCTTTATAATAGTTTTCTAAGGTCTGGATTACAATAGCGCCTCCCTTATCTGCTGGGTTTATTACTATGTTGTTGTTGTTAGCTAGTTCCTGTAAGGCTTTTTTCTCATTCTTGGTTGTGTTATGGAACACCTTCAAAGTGTTAGGCCAAATCTCTTGCTTTGCAGACACTGAAATACGCGACGGGTGCAACTGCACCTGTCGCACCCCTGCAACTCAATTCTGAGCCGGCGTCCTCGTTGCAGGGGCATTTCTGCTGGGCCGGCGGGCGCTCTTTCGGAGAGCGCCCGCCGGCCCAGCGGAAATGTTTAAATGGCCGCCGCGGTCTTTTGACCGCGGTGCGGTCTTTTGACCGCGGTGCGGTCATTTCACGGCGGTACCTTGGCGGACGGCCTCCACCGTCCGCCAAGGTTAAAATCACCCCCTATGTCTTATGTAGATGGTTATTCTCCTGAAAAGCGTTTGCTTAAGAGTTTACGGCAGATGTGGAGCTTTACATGGGGCAAAATTGAGTCATGATGGCTGACATCTCGTCACTGCTGTTACTAAGAAGAAGTTGGAACTGGAGAGGCAGCTTTTAATCAACGTGACAAGTGCTAATCTGTGTAAACACACTTTTTCATCCAACGCTTTCAGTGGCTGAAACATACTATTGTATGGTTAGCAGGGCACACAAGAGGGCCTTAGGGGGCCGTGAAAGAGAGAGGAAAGGGGTTTTGTAGGTGTAGTAAGTGGGATAAAGCACATTACTTTGTGAAATTACCAACATTTTTGAAGTCTTTACAAACAGAGAGTGGGAAAGAGTGTGGATGCGCTCTTGCCTGTGAGTGCATTTTCCTGGTGAAATCCAACCACACCATATCTGACTGAAAGCACCTTTACGTGCCACAAAGATGACAGGGTATACATTTTAAAGCATCTTCAAGCTCGGCATCTATGTGAATTCTTAGTGCTGGGTGACTTATGGCTTAAAATCTTCTCCAAAATCACAGCAGTTATTTTGCAGTTTTATATAGCACAAACTCAACCAGCAGGCATCGAACTGCTTTACAGGAGCACCAATTATATAACACAAGTGCAGATTCATTTTTTGGTGGGCACCAGGAGATTGGGAATTGCTCCAAATCACAGGATGGTGAACCGACGCTGATACTCAAACGTCGTTCCCCTGTTACAAAGGGAGCAGCTTTGGTGCTACGCCACATTTGACATTACAAAAGAGGCCCAGCTAAAAGAACTACCACAGGATGGATAGGAAAAAGGATTTTCCTGTCAGAAAAACCCTCACCCACCAGGGTTACCCCTTGCCATTCCGCTACAGAGCGGGACGTGCTACGACCTACAGGATACGTGGGAGCACTGATGTGGTCTCGTCAATGTAAATCACAGGAGGGATAGAAGTGGTGTGGTCATGGGTGAGTTAAAAATACCTGCCTCCTAGTAATTCCAATGATTTAATAGATCTCTTGGAGGGAGTATGATTAAAAAGGGGCTGCGGAAGTAGGGGTTGTACCTGACTTCCTAGTCTAAAAGTTTCGGAGCCCTTCCCCTAGGCTCCTCTTCAGGTCCAAGGTGGACTCCCTGGTGCCACTCCTTGTGTGACTACCTCTAAAGAAAGCATAATAATATATGCTCTGTGATATGGTGCAATTCACCTCACTAATGTGGTGTCATAAGATGATACCTATCGTTTATGGTGTCTGTCATTGATACTTGTGGAAATACAAGAGAGGCATAGTTATCATAGCCCCCATTTGTAATGGGCCACTATATATGTTGTTTGTGGGTGTGGTGCCACCTATTTGCAAACTGCACCCCACTCGTGGGAAACGACAGTTCTGAATATCAGGACTGAGAGACTAAAGCACTCTCACAATCAACAGTACAAGACATACTACATTTAAAACTTTTGAACATGTAAACATGTGAAAGACACCAAACAGCACACACGTGGTGCATGCATAACCTACTAGGTAGTATTTGGATTCTCATATCATAGCTCCTCCGGGAGAGGGTGTGTGCTTGTAGTCACACTCTAAATATTTAGCAAAGTTTTAGAATCGACTCATGTTACCGTATCTGTAGTGCAATGCAAACAATGTTCAAAAGGCACTTACTTCCTCAAAGCGATACTCCCGCTCTGTACCTAATGCTCACCTCCCGGGGTCTGAATCTTGAATGCTCACATGGGAGCCGAGTTTAAATGTGCAGCAGCTCTTGCATCTCGGCACGCTAAAGGGTGCAGCACTAGACCGCTAACTTCCCCAATATGGCAGCCTCCAATGGAACAAAGGGGGGTCTGTGAGGACCCTAAAAGTAGGTATCCCTTGTGGGTGCCTGTAATGGGGCGGAGGTCATTGGAGTTTCATGGGCTTACAGAGGCAGAACTGGGGATTCCTATATGGTTTGGATAATTATTTGGGAGTTTTTTTCTTGTGTTTAACGAAGGGTTACTCATTACCTTCTTACTGTGATGTTGACGTATATGTGAGTGGCTAATACTTATTGTTGAGGGTTTGCTCTTTGTGTCACTATGGAATGTAAAGGAATGAGATGGACATCGGACTTTTAGTGCTGCCTAGGTGTACCATTCATTTCAGGATCTGTATATCTGACTAGTGATTAACGTGATGTTAATACTTTGTCAGCTGGCTCCAAGGTATGTTCTCATTGAGGCCAAATTGGTGTATGCGTAATTTATAGACCCATTGTTGTTCTTTCTCAAACAGTGTAGACAATTAATCTCTTTATGGTGTTCTAGGATAACCCACTGGTAACCCTCCACTGTGTGTGCTGTCTCTTTGAAATGAGTGGGCATTTTAGTCGTAGCCCGTCCACATCTCAGGTTACTACGGTGTTGGCAGATGCGAGTCTTAACCTTGCGAGTGGTCATTCCAACATAATATAGGTTGCAAAGACAATTGATCATGTATACTGGTCACTGAGTGTTACAATTTAAAAAGTCCCTAATGTCCCATGTTGTGTTGTTGTTAAAGGTGACCTGTTTAGTAACCTTTGTTAGATAGCACACACTACAGTTCCCACATGGATAATGTCCATTGGGTAGTGGTGGGTAGTTGACATCTTCTGGTTGACTACGAAGATGGCGTGGGTGGGTGTGTACAAGCATGTCTCTAAGAGGCATATTTATACTCTGTTTGCGCCGGATTTGCGTCGTTTTTTTTAACGCAAATCCGACGCAAAACTAACTCCATATTTATACTTTGGCGTTAGACGCGTCGAGTGTCAAAGTTCATGGAGTTTGCGTCATTTTTTAGCGTGGACACCTTCCTTGAGTTAATGATATGCAAGGGAGGCGTTCCCTACTAAAAAATGACTCCGAGGCATGTGCGTCGTATTTATACTCCCGGGCAAAAATGATGCCCGGGAGTGGGCAGGTCAAAAAGAATGACGTCTACCCTCTTAGCGTCATTTTTTAACGCCTCCTCAGGGCAGGCGTTAAGGGACCTGTGGGCTCGGAAGGAGCCCAGAGGTGCCCTCCCATGCCCCCAGGGACACCCCCTGCCACCCTTGCCCACCCCAGGAGGACACCCAAGGATGGAGGGACACATCCCAGGAAACTTAAGGTAAGTTCAGGTAGGTATTTTTTTGTTTTTTTTGGGTGGCATAGGGGGGCCTGATTTGTGCCCCCCTACATGCCACTATGCCCAATGACCATGCCCAGGGGACAGAAGTCCCCTGGGCATGGCCATTGGGCAAGGGGGCATGACTCCTGTCTTTGCTAAGACAGGAGTCATTTCAATGGGGGTTGGGAGTGAAAAAAAATGACGCAAATCGGGTTGAGGCGAAAAATTTGCCTCAGCCTGACTTGCCCCATTTTTGGACGCCCAAACTCCATTTTCCCCTACGCCGGCGCTGCCTGGTGTAAGTCTTTTTTTTTTACGCACACCACTCCGCAGTGCCGGCTAACGTCATTGAATAAATACGGCGCCCGCATGGCGCTTCAGAATGGCGTTAGCCGGTGTTAAATTTTTTGACGCACAACTGCGTTGGCGCAGTTGTGCGTCGAAAAGTATAAATATGGCCCTAAGACTCTTTCCCCGTTTATGAGAAAACATGGGTTTGGGAATATTTAATGAGCCACTATTGAGAATGCACCAATGTTTGTTGATGATCTTGCTTACTTGATTGGAGGCTCTGTTAAATGTTGTGATACATATTGGTCTTTCCTCCTTATCTTTTTGGGGAGGGGTGTTATTGGACCTGGCCCTTTTTGCAGGTTCATCCCCTGATTTTTTGCCTCCTTCCCCCTTTTTTCCTGACCTCTTGCTGTAGGCTCTAGGATTCTGAGCACTTTATCATTGCTGATCAGGCACCTACTCTGGTGGCTGTCCTCCGATGCGGCCCAGGCGTGCCTTCCTGTGTGTGCTTCCAGCCAGGTGGGGAAGATAGTCTCAACAGAGGCACCCCGCTCCACCAGGTCCCCTTTGTTGCTGTAAGCATGGGCGGGGAAAAGGAAGCCTCATCAGAGGCTCCCCCGCCCCACCGGAAGCCCTGAATGATCTTCTAAAACCGCAGGTGGGGAAGAAGCCTCACCGGAGGCCCTCCGCACTGCAAGGTCTCCTGATTTGGGCCCCATATTGTAGTGCAGGCTTTGCCCCCCCCCCCTCTGAAGGGCCATTTGCGGCCCGGGGGGCCCACAGAGATCACGGGCCCCAGGAGGCGTCTGTTATAAAAGCAGGAGAGGGTGTGTGCCAACCCCCCAAAATTATCGCGAGGCCCCTGCTTGGCACAGAGGAGCGCTGGGGGACCCCCTTTGTTCACTGCAGGGCACTGGAGGTGCTGTTACATCATTAAACAGGTACTCTTTCTGAGGACATATGATTTATAATGTTCCTGGTATGGACATGGTGGATTAATATGTTTTCCTGGTTCTTTGATGATGTGCCATATATGTTTGCTGAAGTTCCTTTTATGGGCATTCCATGCTGATATGTTTTCATAACTTGCCATGTGTTTTATAATGTTTCTGAGATCGGCGTTTATGATACTTCTAGGACAAGTGAATTTATTTATTAAAGTGATTCCTGACTACTGCTTATGTTGCAGAATGATAAGTAACCTGTGTGTTATGTGTGACTACTGCTGGTTCTGCAGAGTAACTATAGTGTAACGTTCTGACAGCTGCTGAGTAGCAGGGTATTACTGACATGTTGTGTTTGATCTAATAATTGTGTTGTGTACAATACAGTTTATTTTTGTATAACTTGGTGTTGTGTTTCCTTTGTGGCGGGGATAGTATGTCACACGTGTTGTGTGTGTTGTGCAAATGCTTTAAGCATTGCCTCTGGGATAGGCCTGACTGCTTGTGCCAAGCTACCAAGGGGGTGAGCAGGGGTTATCTTGGACGTGTACCTCCCTTTCCCTGACAAGAGTGGGTGGGTTCTGCCTGGCATAGGTGCATACTCTACCCAACCAGAAACCCCATTTCTAACAGGTGTCCAGAAGGGCTTCTCTGTTGTTATTGCGAGCTTGCTTCATGGCTCGGTTTATTACTCTTGGTGGGTATTTCCTAGCCTTCAGTTTAGATGCTTACCTCTGGGCTTGTTTTTGTAATATGACATCTCTGAGCAATTCCTTCTCAATCTAAGACATTGTCCAAACGGTAGGTTCTCTCTCAAATGGCGGGGGTGAGCACCATCAAACAGGAGTAAACAGTTTTTGGCTGTTGGTTTTTCATGGGTGGTTGTTTTAAGAGCACCATTGGTGGCTATAATACTTAAATCCAGGAAGGCCAAATGTTCCTTGCTCATTGTGTGAATGAATTTCAAGAATTGGTCCTGTACGTTTAACCACTGTACAAATGTCACCACTTGTGTCTCATCCCCTTTCCAGATAACCAATATGTCATCAGTATATCTTTTTCCACAATACTATGTTGTCTCTGTATGGATTGGTGGGGTTTAGGATTCTCTCTTTCTCTAGATGATGGACATAGTGACCGGCCAGACTTCAAGCGAAGGTGCTTCCCATGCTGGTCCCGTGTTTCTGAAGGTACAAATTTTCTCAAACTCAAAAAAGTTTTTGGTTAGGGCCCAGAAACAGCATTCCATAACCACATTCTGTAGTGTTTGGTAGTCCCAATCTAAGTCAAAGATAATTTCCTCAATTATGTGTAATGTGTCAGGGTGAGGAAGACTCGTGTATAGGCTTTCTACATCCAGTCCTATTAGTATCTTATTTTCTGGATCAAAAGGTCTGTCTTTCAAAAGACACAGTACATCCTTTGTATCTTTAAGGCAAGTATTTGTGTTTTGGACTATGGGTCTTAAAAACGCATCTGCAAAATGGGACAGTGGTTCCAAAATAGAATTGATACCTGATACGATAGGTCTACCAGGAGGTGATTCAAGGTTTTTGTAAATTTTGGGGATAGTGTAGAAATAACGAGTTACTGGATTTTTATTAATTAGGACCTCTCCTTCTTTCTAGAAAATCCAGTTTTGCGCTAAAGCTTGCTCCACCATACTGTGGATCTTTGTCTTTAGGAAATCAGTAGGGTCCTCCCTGAGTTTTTCATAGTTATGTGTGTCACCCAATAGTCTTAAACATTCTTTATAATAGTTTTCTAAGGTCTGGATTACGATAGCGCCTCCCTTATCTGCTGGGTTTATTACTATGTTGTTGTTGTTAGCTAGTTCCTGTAAGGCTTTTTTCTCATTCTTGGTTGTGTTATGGAACACCTTCAAAGTGTTAGGCCAAATCTCTTGCTTTGCAGACACTGAAATACGCGACGGGTGCAACTGCACCCGTCGCACCCCTGCAACTCAATTCTGAGCCGGCGTCCTCGTTGCAGGGGCATTTCTGCTGGGCCAGCGGGCGCTCTTTCGGAGAGCGCCCGCCGGCCCAGCGGAAATGTTTAAATGGCCGCCGCGGTCTTTTGACCGCGGTGCGGTCATTTCACGGCGGTACCTTGGCGGACGGCCTCCACCGTCCGCCAAGGTTAAAATCACCCCCTATGTCTTATGTAGATGGTTATTCTCCTGAAAAGCGTTTGCTTAAGAGTTTACGGCAGATGTGGAGCTTTACATGGGGCAAAATTGAGTCATGATGGCTGACATCTCGTCACTGCTGTTACTAAGAAGAAGTTGGAACTGGAGAGGCAGCTTTTAATCAACGTGACAAGTGCTAATCTGTGTAAACACACTTTTTCATCCAACGCTTTCAGTGGCTGAAACATACTATTGTATGGTTAGCAGGGCACACAAGAGGGCCTTAGGGGGCCGTGAAAGAGAGAGGAAAGGGGTTTTGTAGGTGTAGTAAGTGGGATAAAGCACATTACTTTGTGAAATTACCAACATTTTTGAAGTCTTTACAAACAGAGAGTGGGAAAGAGTGTGGATGCGCTCTTGCCTGTGAGTGCATTTTCCTGGTGAAATCCAACCACACCATATCTGACTGAAAGCACCTTTACGTGCCACAAAGATGACAGGGTATACATTTTAAAGCATCTTCAAGCTCGGCATCTATGTGAATTCTTAGTGCTGGGTGACTTATGGCTTAAAATCTTCTCCAAAATCACAGCAGTTATTTTGCAGTTTTATATAGCACAAACTCAACCAGCAGGCATCGAACTGCTTTACAGGAGCACCAATTATATAACACAAGTGCAGATTCATTTTTTGGTGGGCACCAGGAGATTGGGAATTGCTCCAAATCACAGGATGGTGAACCGACGCTGATACTCAAACGTCGTTCCCCTGTTACAAAGGGAGCAGCTTTGGTGCTACGCCACATTTGACATTACAAAAGAGGCCCAGCTAAAAGAACTACCACAGGATGGATAGGAAAAAGGATTTTCCTGTCAGAAAAACCCTCACCCACCAGGGTTACCCCTTGCCATTCCGCTACAGAGCGGGACGTGCTACGACCTACAGGATACGTGGGAGCACTGATGTGGTCTCGTCAATGTAAATCACAGGAGGGATAGAAGTGGTGTGGTCATGGGTGAGTTAAAAATACCTGCCTCCTAGTAATTCCAATGATTTAATAGATCTCTTGGAGGGAGTATGATTAAAAAGGGGCTGCGGAAGTAGGGGTTGTACCTGACTTCCTAGTCTAAAAGTTTCGGAGCCCTTCCCCTAGGCTCCTCTTCAGGTCCAAGGTGGACTCCCTGGTGCCACTCCTTGTGTGACTACCTCTAAAGAAAGCATAATAATATATGCTCTGTGATATGGTGCAATTCACCTCACTAATGTGGTGTCATAAGATGATACCTATCGTTTATGGTGTCTGTCATTGATACTTGTGGAAATACAAGAGAGGCATAGTTATCATAGCCCCCATTTGTAATGGGCCACTATATATGTTGTTTGTGGGTGTGGTGCCACCTATTTGCAAACTGCACCCCACTCGTGGGAAACAACAGTTCTGAATATCAGGACTGAGAGACTAAAGCACTCTCACAATCAACAGTACAAGACATACTACATTTAAAACTTTTGAACATGTAAACATGTGAAAGACACCAAACAGCACACACGTGGTGCATGCATAACCTACTAGGTAGTATTTGGATTCTCATATCATAGCTCCTCCGGGAGAGGGTGTGTGCTTGTAGTCACACTCTAAATATTTAGCAAAGTTTTAGAATCGACTCATGTTACCGTATCTGTAGTGCAATGCAAACAATGTTCAAAAGGCACTTACTTCCTCAAAGCGATACTCCCGCTCTGTACCTAATGCTCACCTCCCGGGGTCTGAATCTTGAATGCTCACATGGGAGCCGAGTTTAAATGTGCAGCAGCTCTTGCATCTCGGCACGCTAAAGGGTGCAGCACTAGACCGCTAACTTCCCCAATATGGCAGCCTCCAATGGAACAAAGGGGGGTCTGTGAGGACCCTAAAAGTAGGTATCCCTTGTGGGTGCCTGTAATGGGGCGGAGGTCATTGGAGTTTCATGGGCTTACAGAGGCAGAACTGGGGATTCCTATATGGTTTGGATAATTATTTGGGAGTTTTTTTCTTGTGTTTAACGAAGGGTTACTCATTACCTTCTTACTGTGATGTTGACGTATATGTGAGTGGCTAATACTTATTGTTGAGGGTTTGCTCTTTGTGTCACTATGGAATGTAAAGGAATGAGATGGACATAGGACTTTTAGTGCTGCCTAGGTGTACCATTCATTTCAGGATCTGTATATCTGACTAGTGATTAACGTGATGTTAATACTTTGTCAGCTGGCTCCAAGGTATGTTCTCATTGAGGCCAAATTGGTGTATGCGTAATTTATAGACCCATTGTTGTTCTTTCTCAAACAGTGTAGACAATTAATCTCTTTATGGTGTTCTAGGATAACCCACTGGTAACCCTCCACTGTGTGTGCTGTCTCTTTGAAATGAGTGGGCATTTTAGTCGTAGCCCGTCCACATCTCAGGTTACTACGGTGTTGGCAGATGCGAGTCTTAACCTTGCGAGTGGTCATTCCAACATAATATAGGTTGCAAAGACAATTGATCATGTATACTGGTCACTGAGTGTTACAATTTAAAAAGTCCCTAATGTCCCATGTTGTGTTGTTGTTAAAGGTGACCTGTTTAGTAACCTTTGTTAGATGGCACACACTACAGTTCCCACATGGATAATGTCCATTGGGTAGTGGTGGGTAGTTGACATCTTCTGGTTGACTACGAAGATGGCGTGGGTGGGTGTGTACAAGCATGTCTCTAAGAGGCATATTTATACTCTGTTTGCGCCGGATTTGCGTCGTTTTTTTTAACGCAAATCCGATGCAAAACTAACTCCATATTTATACTTTGGCGTTAGACGCGTCGAGTGTCAAAGTTCATGGAGTTTGCGTCATTTTTTAGCGTGGACACCTTCCTTGAGTTAATGATATGCAAGGGAGGCGTTCCCTACTAAAAAATGACTCCGAGGCATGTGCGTCGTATTTATACTCCCGGGCAAAAATGATGCCCGGGAGTGGGCAGGTCAAAAAGAATGACGTCTACCCTCTTAGCGTCATTTTTTAACGCCTCCTCAGGGCAGGCGTTAAGGGACCTGTGGGCTCGGAAGGAGCCCAGAGGTGCCCTCCCATGCCCCCAGGGACACCCCCTGCCACCCTTGCCCACCCCAGGAGGACACCCAAGGATGGAGGGACACATCCCAGGAAACTTAAGGTAAGTTCAGGTAGGTATTTTTTTGTTTTTTTTGGGTGGCATAGGGGGGCCTGATTTGTGCCCCCCTACATGCCACTATGCCCAATGACCATGCCCAGGGGACAGAAGTCCCCTGGGCATGGCCATTGGGCAAGGGGGCATGACTCCTGTCTTTGCTAAGACAGGAGTCATTTCAATGGGGGTTGGGAGTGAAAAAAAATGACGCAAATCGGGTTGAGGCGAAAAATTTGCCTCAGCCTGACTTGCCCCATTTTTGGACGCCCAAACTCCATTTTCCCCTACGCCGGCGCTGCCTGGTGTAAGTCATTTTTTTTTACGCACACCACTCCGCAGCGCCGGCTAACGTCATTGAATAAATACGGCGCCCGCATGGCGCTTCAGAATGGCGTTAGCCGGTGTTAAATTTTTTGACGCACAACTGCGTTGGCGCAGTTGTGCGTCGAAAAGTATAAATATGGCCCTAAGACTCTTTCCCCGTTTATGAGAAAACATGGGTTTGGGAATATTTAATGAGCCACTATTGAGAATGCACCAATGTTTGTTGATGATCTTGCTTACTTGATTGGAGGCTCTGTTAAATGTTGTGATACATATTGGTCTTTCCTCCTTATCTTTTTGGGGAGGGGTGTTATTGGACCTGGCCCTTTTTGCAGGTTCATCCCCTGATTTTTTGCCTCCTTCCCCCTTTTATCCTGACCTCTTGCTGTAGGCTCTAGGATTCTGAGCACTTTATCATTGCTGATCAGGCACCTACTCTGGTGGCTGTCCTCCGATGCGGCCCAGGCGTGCCTTCCTGTGTGTGCTTCCAGCCAGGTGGGGAAGATAGTCTCAACAGAGGCACCCCGCTCCACCAGGTCCCCTTTGTTGCTGTAAGCATGGGCGGGGAAAAGGAAGCCTCATCAGAGGCTCCCCCGCCCCACCGGAAGCCCTGAATGATCTTCTAAAACCGCAGGTGGGGAAGAAGCCTCACCGGAGGCCCTCCGCACTGCAAGGTCTCCTGATTTGGGCCCCATATTGTAGTGCAGGCTTTGCCCCCCCCCCCTCTGAAGGGCCATTTGCGGCCCGGGGGGCCCACAGAGATCACGGGCCCCAGGAGGCGTCTGTTATAAAAGCAGGAGAGGGTGTGTGCTACCCCCCCAAAATTATCGCGAGGCCCCTGCTTGGCACAGAGGAGCGCTGGGGGACCCCCTTTGTTCACTGCAGGGCACTGGAGGTGCTGTTACATCATTAAACAGGTACTCTTTCTGAGGACATATGATTTATAATGTTCCTGGTATGGACATGGTGGATTAATATGTTTTCCTGGTTCTTTGATGATGTGCCATATATGTTTGCTGAAGTTCCTTTTATGGGCATTCCATGCTGATATGTTTTCATAACTTGCCATGTGTTTTATAATGTTTCTGAGATCGGCGTTTATGATACTTCTAGGACAAGTGAATTTATTTATTAAAGTGATTCCTGACTACTGCTTATGTTGCAGAATGATAAGTAACCTGTGTGTTATGTGTGACTACTGCTGGTTCTGCAGAGTAACTATAGTGTAACGTTCTGACAGCTGCTGAGTAGCAGGGTATTACTGACATGTTGTGTTTGATCTAATAATTGTGTTGTGTACAATACAGTTTATTTTTGTATAACTTGGTGTTGTGTTTCCTTTGTGGCGGGGATAGTATGTCACACGTGTTGTGTGTGTTGTGCAAATGCTTTAAGCATTGCCTCTGGGATAGGCCTGACTGCTTGTGCCAAGCTACCAAGGGGGTGAGCAGGGGTTATCTTGGACGTGTACCTCCCTTTCCCTGACAAGAGTGGGTGGGTTCTGCCTGGCATAGGTGCATACTCTACCCAACCAGAAACCCCATTTCTAACAGGTGTCCAGAAGGGCTTCTCTGTTGTTATTGCGAGCTTGCTTCATGGCTCGGTTTATTACTCTTGGTGGGTATTTCCTAGCCTTCAGTTTAGATGCTTACCTCTGGGCTTGTTTTTGTAATATGACATCTCTGAGCAATTCCTTCTCAATCTAAGACATTGTCCAAACGGTAGGTTCTCTCTCAAATGGCGGGGGTGAGCACCATCAAACAGGAGTAAACAGTTTTTGGCTGTTGGTTTTTCATGGGTGGTTGTTTTAAGAGCACCATTGGTGGCTATAATACTTAAATCCAGGAAGGCCAAATGTTCCTTGCTCATTGTGTGAATGAATTTCAAGAATTGGTCCTGTACGTTTAACCACTGTACAAATGTCACCACTTGTGTCTCATCCCCTTTCCAGATAACCAATATGTCATCAGTATATCTTTTCCACAATACTATGTTGTCTCTGTATGGATTGGTGGGGTTTAGGATTCTCTCTTTCTCTAGATGATGGACATAGTGACCGGCCAGACTTCAAGCGAAGGTGCTTCCCATGCTGGTCCCGTGTTTCTGAAGGTACAAATTTTCTCAAACTCAAAAAAGTTTTTGGTTAGGGCCCAGAAACAGCATTCCATAACCACATTCTGTAGTGTTTGGTAGTCCCAATCTAAGTCAAAGATAATTTCCTCAATTATGTGTAATGTGTCAGGGTGAGGAAGACTTGTGTATAGGCTTTCTACATCCAGTCCTATTAGTATCTTATTTTCTGGATCAAAAGGTCTGTCTTTCAAAAGACACAGTACATCCTTTGTATCTTTAAGGCAAGTATTTGTGTTTTGGAATATGGGTCTTAAAAACGCATCTGCAAAATGGGACAGTGGTTCCAAAATAGAATTGATACCTGATACGATAGGTCTACCAGGAGGTGATTCAAGGTTTTTGTAAATTTTGGGGATAGTGTAGAAATAACGAGTTACTGGATTTTTATTAATTAGGACCTCTCCTTCTTTCTAGAAAATCCAGTTTTGCGCTAAAGCTTGCTCCACCATACTGTGGATCTTAGTCTTTAGGAAATCAGTAGGGTCCTCCCTGAGTTTTTCATAGTTATGTGTGTCACCCAATAGTCTTAAACATTCTTTATAATAGTTTTCTAAGGTCTGGATTACGATAGCGCCTCCCTTATCTGCTGGGTTTATTACTATGTTGTTGTTGTTAGCTAGTTCCTGTAAGGCTTTTTTCTCATTCTTGGTTGTGTTATGGAACACCTTCAAAGTGTTAGGCTTAATCTCACTGATATCCTTTAGAACCTCTTTTTCAAAGGCGAGGATTTCTATTGGGATAGAAGTGTTGGGAGGTGTGAAGGACGATTTTTTGCGTAGACCTGTGTCCCCCAGTGTTAAATTGTCTGCTGGTGGCTGACCTTCAAAAAGGGATCTTAGCTTGATCTTCCTAATAAAATCATTTACTTCAATACAGAATCGGAATTTGTCCACATTCTCCAATTGTAACACTCAACAAGCAGTATATGTGATCACTTGCCCTTGCAACCTACATTATGTGGGGTTGACCCCTTGCAAGGTTAAGACTCGCATCTGCAAACACCGTAGTAGCCTGAGCTGTGGACGGGCTACGACTAAAATGTCCACTCATTTTAAAGAGAAAGCACACATAGTGGAGGATTACCAGTGGGTTATCCTACAACACCATAAAGAGATTAATTGTGAGTCTACACTGTTCAAAAAAGAACAATGAGGGGTTTATAAGTTTTGCACCCACCAATTTGGCCTCAATGAGAACATACCTTGGAGCCAGCTGACAAAGTATTAACATCACATTAATCATTAGTTGGATACACATCTCTTAAAATGAATAGTGTCACAAAGCGCAAACCCTCAACAATAAGTATTAGCCACTCACATTTTCGTCACCATCACAGTAAGAAGGGAACGAGTAACCGTTCGTTAAACACAAGAAAGAAGCTCCCAAATAATTATCCAAATGATATGGGAATCCCCAATTCTGCCTCTGTAAGCCCATGAAGCCCTAATGACCTCTGCACAATTACAGGCGCCCACAAGGGATACTTACTTATAGGGTCCTTGTGGACCCCCCTCGTTCCCAGGAGGCCGTCATCTTGGGGAAGATAGAGGATTAGTGCTGCACGCTTTAGCGTGCCGAGATGCAAGAGCTGCTGCACATTTAAACTTGGTTCCCATGTGAGAATTCAAGATTCAGACCCCGGGGAGGTGAGCATTAGGTACAGAGCGGGAGTGTCACTTTAAGGAAGTAAGTGCCTTTTGAACATTGTTTATATCACACTACAGATACGATAAGATGAATCGATTCTAAAACTTTGCCACATCTTTAGAGTGTGACTACAAGCACACACCCCTCCCGAAGAAGCTATGATATGAAAATCGAAATACTACCGAGTAGGTTACGCATGCACCACATGTGTGCTGTTTGGTGTCTTTCACGTGTTTACATGTTTAAAAGTTTTAAATGTAGTATGTCTTGTACTGTTGATTGTCAGAGTACTTTAGTTTCTCAGTCCTGATATTCACGAGTGCCGTTTCCCACGAATGGGGTGCAGTTTGCAAATAGGTGGCACCACACCCACAAACAACATATATAGCGGCACATTACAAATGGGGGCTATGATAATTATGCCTCTCTTGTATTTCCACAGGTATCAATGACGGACACCATAAACGATAGGTATCATCTTATGACACCACATCAGTAAGGTGAATTTCACCATATCACAGAGCATATATTATTTATGCTTTCATTAGAGGTAGTTAAACAAGGAGTGGCACCAGTGAGTCCACCTTGGTCCTGAAGAGGAGCCTAGGGGTAAGGCTCCGAAACATGTAGATTAGGAAGTCAGGTACATTACATCCCCCACTTCCGCAGCCCTTTTTTAATCATACCGCCTTCAAGAGATCTATTAAATCATCAGAATTACTAGGAGACATATATTTTTAACTAACCCAAGACCCCACCACTCCTATCCCTCCTGCGATTCACATTGATGAGATTACGTCAGTGCTCCGACGTATCTCGTAGGTCGTAGCACAGCCCGGTCTTTAGCAGAATGGGAAGAAACCTAATGATGAAGCACCCCACCAAGGGGTAACCCTGGTGGGTGAGGGTTTTTCTAACAGGAAAATCCTTTTTCCTATCCATCCTCTGGTAATTCTTTTAGCTGGGCCTCTTTTTTAATGTTATATAGGCTATAAGGAGGACAAACCCAGTCCCAGAACCTCCTTCTCCCTCTTTTATGTGTATGCCACATTTGAGACATCTGTTGATGGAGTGCGATAATTACAGTGGGAACGCTTTGGCCAGCATGGACCAATAAAAAAGAAGATTAAGTAAGGCATGTGAAATGTAATCAGGAAAAACATGGTTATGGTAACACTTTTAAACGTATAATATGCTGGCTGCAAAAAGCCTGCAACATTTACCGTTCTAATGTGCAAAAAGCAGGGAAAGGGTGCAGTATCCCAGGCTGTCTTAGGTGTCCCTTGAAACCTCTTTTGGCTGCATAAGGTACTGCAACCTATAATCTTGAATTAAACACATCCCCAATTACTTTCAGATGCCGTGCTGAAAAATAAAGTGCAGCACCCATTTTGTGAAATGTTTTACACTGTGCATTCAGGTTATGAGGGACGGGAGAGAAGAGTAATATGCTGGTTGAAGAAAAAAACAAGATTAAGCAAAGCATGTGAAATGCAAGCAGGAACAACATGGTTACGTTGTTTTTATACTTGTAATATGCTGGCTGCAAAAAGCCTGCAACATTTACTGTTCTGATGTGCATGCACCGGGGAAAGGGTGCAGTACCACAGGCTGTCCCTAGGTGTTCCTTGGGAACTCCTTTGGCCACAAAAGGTACTGCACCCTGCAATGTTGAATTAAACATATCCCCAATGACTTACGGTCACCAAGCTTAAAAATGAAGCGCAGCACTCATTTTGAGAAAAGTTTTATGCTGTGCATTCAGGTTATAAGGGAGGGGAGACAAGAGTAATATGCTGTTTGAAAATAATATATGCAACTTCACATAGTGATGTAAAGCGTTTTTCCGACCAATTTTGTGCTATATGCTTAGTGATGTTAAGCGCTCTTCTGATCGAGTTCGCTCTATATGAAATTCCAGGTCCTCATTTAAAGCACTCACACACCACAAAGAAACAGCGACATACCCAAAACAAGGAAGAGGAAGAAACAGCATACGGTCACGCAGCGTGAAGTGGCGAGGCAAAAGAAAATAAGTGCACTACACTAAGCTATATGGCCAATCGTGCAATCATCTATGTAACAGGGTCAGTCTGCAAGGCGGTAACAAAGCAGTCTCAATGTGGGACAAACGTGAAACATTTACCTACAAAATCAAGGGACTTTTGAAAGGCAGGCCAAGGAGTGATGGGCATGAGATGGGCGTGAGATGGGCGTGGTAAAAGCCCACAGATGTAGATGACGTTGTTTGCTCGCTGCCTAGGCTTGACCTAAAAAAATAATTGAATGTGAAGGACAGGCCAACCAGATCAGTGCAAACTAAACCAGATTTAATCCCTAAACATAACACAAGTGTGGCCTCAAAAGGAACCCCCCGATACAAACAGAACTGAAGACAGTGTCCCTCTCACCGGAGCATTCATGGAATCACTATTTGACTCTCTTAGTTCTGATATACCAGCATTGAAAACTGACCTTTTCAAAGAACTTAAAAAGGCCCAGCAAGAACTCACAGAAAGTGGGAGTAGAGCGACACCCCTGGAAGACTCGAGTTTTTCTTGTGATGAGGAAGTGCAAATACTACGCCATGAAATATTGATGCTGAGAGACCAGCTCACCCACCCCCAGCTACGCACAGAAAATCTGGAAAACCACTTGTGAAGGCAAAACATGCAGTTGAGAGTGAGCAGTAAATGAAGGCAGTGAAATTGAAGCTTTTGTACAAAAATTGTTCCACAACTTGCTCCCAGATCTCACATCTGAGGATGTCAGGGTAGACAGAATTCCAGAGAACGAGTCCTCTTGAGGGTCAAAAAGATTTCAGGCCTCTAAGGATCGGATGCACACAAGGGGAGGAGCTAACAGAGGACTCAAAAATGGCAGCAGATTTTTGGAAGTTTTACCACAAACTGTATGAAGTTCAGGACCTGCTGTATGACAAGGTGAAGACTTACCTCGCACAACCGCTTCAGTGCTCATTAGACTCACATCACCCTGTGTGCCTTGATAGCCTGATCGCTTGGGACGAGTTAGCATTAGCTTTTGCAAGACTGAAATCTAATAAATTCTCATGCCCGAGGATGCCGCTGGACCCTACGCAAGATGGCCTCAGCTCTCTAGACCTCCATGCACCTCCGGTGCTGGGACCAGGGAAAGGGCACCATATTTTCCCCTTAACATGACTGCTTTATACCCAAGGGTGTTGGGACATGGATGCTATGCAGCACTGTGCTTTCCTGCATATTTCTCCACCTTCCTCACCCCCTATGGAGTTGCTGCATCCCAACAGCTGCATTTTCTCATTTGTGAGGCCATTTTTCCCTCTCTTCTCTACAATCTAGACAAGCCTTCTACATATGGGACTACCACATAAATGCATGTCTGTACATTTATCTTGTGGATATCGTGACAACTATGACATTCAGGGGGCGTTCTATTTCCACATAGCCAAATGTAACCTGTTCAGTGATGTATTTTATTTATATGACAGCCTCTTTACACTTTTGCTCCTGCTTCGCTTGAGTGCTACAATACTGTATTTTCCCAACTGAGGATAGCCTCTCAGGAATTTCCCAAGAGCTAAGGTAACATTTGGTCCAATTGCTAAGGGGCTATCTTCGCCTGTTACTTTCCCTCCTTTGAAGTTGTATGCGGAGATATTGCAAGCACAAGGTGACAGGAAGTCTCCCTCATTTAAAATCTACAAGTAACCTACATGTTCCAATGTCTTTGTCATCTAATTCCACCTCTGCCTATAGAGACCTCATGGAGAGTATATTGGAACCTGGGACAGAGTCCCTGCCTTCCCTTCAGGCCACAGGCACTATTTCAAATAAATCTACTACTTCTACCAAACGGCACAAAAAGGACCTAGACTCCCCCTCTAAACCACCTCCTCCTTTGACCTAGAAGGATTTCATGGAAGAAATGAAGGCATTCAAAGCATTTATAGTAGGGACTATCACTTATCTTCAACAAATTGAGGACAAATGGTCCACCCACGATCAACGCATCTCCATGCTTGAATAAGAAGTCAGCAGTGTTGACGATTCTATCCTTATATCTCTCATATAATTAAAGGCATTAATCAACTTAAACGACTGGCAAAAGTCTGGAAAACTGGGACAAATGGTTCAACCTTAGACTCTTTGGTATTACAGAAGGTTCAGAGGGACCAAACATGATTACATTATTACAGCTGGTTATTTCTACAGTAATGCATTTACCTACAATACCTTCTCTCTCTATTCAACAATGGGCTCACTGACTTGGATTCGATCCTCCTCTTGCTCCAACTCACACCCAAGAGGATACTCAGCGTTTTTCTCCAAGGTCATGGAAAACGTGTGGCTTTAAACCTGTGTGGAGATCACAACTTAACTTTGCATGCAACATTAGATAGTACAAACAGCAAAGAAAGATGAAATGCACAGAACAGAGAGAAGCTATTAAATATATTATCACAATACAACAAGATATATATTTGGTGTACCCAATATGAAACTGCTAGAGAGTGTAACTATTTATCGACAGTGCATGATTCAGTATCTCAAATTGACTTCTGGGTGGGAACAAGGGATATCAAGCTGGACTAATTCTATAGCCTAGAACATATTAGGGCCACTCTCCAGTTATAATGATCCCGAGTCTTTCAGATAGTACACCCATATATAGAGGGTGGAGGTTTCAACCAAATATGCAATTACACACTACATTCAATGAGGAAATATAACTAACCATTTTGCTTTAACACTAATGGGGGGTCAACGGACACAAATGCAACATCGTGAGAAGCATTTAAGGTGGTGATTTATGGAGAGTGGATCACCAGATGACTGGCATTCTTAAGTCTATTTGCAAGTGGCTATGCCAACTGGAGAAAGATGTATAAAGACAATAGAAGAGGAATATTTTCGGAGCAAAGCCGCAAAAGGAATAATAAATATACAGAAGGGGGTGGGAGAATTTAGAAAGAAACAGACAAAAAGTTAAATTCATGAGGAAAATACACCAGAGATAAAATATATGTCCTGGTGAGACCCTTGCTAGACTAATATGCCCATGGTACGCTGCTTTCAATATGAATAACATTGACTGGAAGTGGCAAGATCAGAATTACATTTTATGCAGAAGATGTAGCAGAATTAGCTCCATGTCTTCTTCACCTGCGTGAAGAGGCAAATGCTAGTGGAGGCTTCCCACTTCACTAAGAGAGGCCATAGTGATATCTCAGCTCAAACCCTAGAAGGCTCCGCAGAAATGTGATGTGTGTGTACGCCACTATCATCAATAAATGTAGATAGCAGGATACTGGCTAAATAATTGCAAACAGAATATTACCTCTGTTGCTACCACTAATGTTGGCAGAATTAATCTGGCTTTATACCAAGCAGGTTAACTGCAGGCAATCTAAGAACCCTATTTGCTGTAACCCATCAAATATATCCAGCCCTTAAATCAGTGCAACACAGGATGGGATTAAATCAGCCAAGCTAAAATGGGTTGAGCTTCTATATGCATCTCCAGTAGCACAAGTTAAAATAAAGGTATTGACTTGTGCTACTCTTGGAATTGGAAGACATAAGCATTCAAAGCGGCAGCGGCAGGGATCCTCTCTACCACGATCCTTTCTGCACTGGAGGTTGAACCACTTGCCAGCCTGCAAAGGGAGTTACATCTTGGCTGAGGCTTAAAATTGGGAAACCGTAGGATTTTACTGTCGATATATGCAGACAACATACTATTATTAGTCAAAAACCAAGACCTTAATCTAAATCCTATAAGGAAATCTTATGGTTTGACAATAAACTGGCCAAAACCAATAATGCGACCACTGACCAAAGAAGAAACTCCAGCCCCTGGTCCTCAATACCCAGTGCAATGGCAGCAGACACCCATTAGATATTTTGGCATGCAATGTTACTGGTATGTGGAGTTGCGGGTAAGAGAACTCCATGGAAAATTAATAGACAATATTACCATCCAAATGGACAAATAGAACAGATTGCCAATAACACTAGCCGGGCGAGTACTTCTGATGAACATAATATTCTTCCCCAAGATGCTGTTTCTGTTCTAAAATATTTCAAAACCTCAGAATAGTAGATTCTTCAATCACTTCACATCTCTCATGATCAAGCATGCCTGGGAGGGATGGCAGCCAGGATCGCATGGAGCAAATTACAGATGCTCCAAAGAAAGGGAGGTTTTGCAGCTGCACATTTTGAACTGTGCTATTTAATTACACAAGCACAATTGATGGCGCATTGGTTGCACGATTGAAGGCAGGTACAGCACTACGAATTTGAGATGGGAATGCTAGCCTGGATCCCATTAAACACGTGATTAGGAAGAAAAACAAAATTAGGGAAGAAAATACGCATAGTAAAGTGTACTTTATGGGCATGGACTGTGTTTGCTGAAATTTGCAATGTTGACACACCATACTCACCATTAATACCACTAAATAATAACCCGCGCGTTGAAGTATTGTGTTATGTAGTAGCTATAAAACAATATCAATGAAAATAACAAAACCCACTGGGAGACATACAATTGAACACAAATGTATGACACTGCCAGAATGCACAGCCCGGTGGCCATGCACTTCATTGGATGTACTGATATCCCATAGATTATGCCGTACCATATGGAAAGTCTACCACCTTTCTAGGAGGAGTGCCAGTAACTAACGTAATTCTTTTCAAACCCTATCCCTCCCAGACTGATAACCACCATGTACAACATTACTCTGAAAACTAAGGAGGACGGCTAGGGCTAAGTGGGCCCAAGACATAGGACTGAAATTAACTGATTTCCAATGGGAACATTGCTGCCAACAGGCAAAGGAAGTGTAATCTACTTGGGACACAAACTCATAAACTACAAATGTATAAATGGGACTTACCACGCTCCAGAAAACATGGTACATTTTGGGTTATCTGCCTCCATGGACTGTAGATGATGGTCAGGTACAAATGCTCAGACGATGCACCTCCCTGGGGAATGCAATTCTGCTAAAGAGCAGTGGTAACAGGTCTTGCAAGCAATCGAAGAGGTGATGGAGCCATCTGAAACAGGAACCCCTGATTGCCGTTTTGGGGTTTGTAAGATATTCCCTCAAAATATATAAGAGGTATGTGGTGGTGACTCTTATGTTGGGAAAGTCCAAAGTGACACTGGTGTGGGGGAAACATACTGGAACCATAAATTTAAAGACTGGCTAAAAGATTTAAGGATGTGATTTACTCAGTCTGAGGTCTATGCCACACTACTGTTCTGCACGTCAATGCTAAGAAACAAACAGAGCAATTCGCAAATATTTGGCCGAGAGAGTGGCATATTAAACCTGGGCACCTTTATATGCATATGTAGCACACTATTTTTGAATGATGTAAGGAGGGGTCAAAGTGTAGAATTATTGATAAAAGGATCTGATTGTCACAGAAAAATGAAATCACGCTTGCAAGAACTGTAAATATGACAATGTGGGTGCAGTACTGAGGATATCTCTGTGAAGATGTGAGATAATGCATGATGTAACTGGAATATGTGCCTCAAAATGTTAAACAAAGTGTTTTGTTTTGAAAGACAACCAAAAACTGCCCAGTCACCCAAAGGTGTATCCTAGTGCTGAAAAACAGATGGATATTCCAAACTGAAACGAAAGCAGAGACGTCACCTACCTCAGGAGAACGAAACACTGGGTAGACTCATCAAGTTCTGAACTTCCAACCATGAGTACAAATACAAGGTTCTCCAGAGGAGTCAGAAGACCATTGAGCCGTCACACCTGGCTAGCGGCACATGAACCCAGAGACAGGAAGAAAAAAGCTAGCTTAGAATATGGGGACAAATACAACCCCCTAAGATAGCCAAGGACCACAAACACAGCCAGGCAGAGGAAAGAGAAATGAAAATGGACAGCTAAAAGGGAAACAGCTACAAAAAGAGAAGTACCTTGTTAGAAATGGGGTATTTGGTTGGCAGTCAGGTTACCCTCTGTCCAAGCATGAACCATCGCTCTAGTCAGGGTAAGTCACTAACAATCCAAAATTATTCTGAGCCCGCCCTCTGGTAGCTTGGCACGAGCAGTCAGGCTTAACTTAGAAGGCAATGTGTAAAGTATTTGTTGCAATAAATCATACAATAACACCTTATAGCGGCAACAAAAATACACCACACTGTTTAGAAAAATATATAATATTTATCAGGATAATTGTAGGTCAAAACGAATAAAGATGAAATGTGAAATTGTAGAGATATCACTGAAAAGTGATATAAAGGGGGTTATTCTGACCCTGGCGGTCGGTGATAAAGCGGCGGCCAACCCGCCAACAGGCCGGCGGACAAAAAAATGCAATTCTGACCCTGGCGGGAACCGCCAACACAGCCCGCCGCATTAACACTCCGACCGCCACGGCGGAACAAACAAACAGCGCGGCGGTCACCGCCAACAGCCAGGCGGCAGACAATGTACCGCCCACCCTATCACGACCCACCAATCCGCCACCTTTTCCGGGGCGGGAGCCCCGCCGATAAAAACACGGCGGAAACAGACATTTCCAATGGAAAACGCTCACCTCGAGACACTCCACGCGGAATCCGGACAGCATGGAACCCGAATTGAACATCATACCTGCTCTCGTCTACCTGCTCATCTACCACGAGTACGAACTCCGGCGCAGACGTCAACGGTGAGTACTGCACCTACGACACACGGGAGGAGGGAGGAAGAAAGGTTACGGGCATACACATATGCGACCCCCCCACCCCCCCAATATGTACACACCAATGCAGAGCAGGAAGTCACAGTGACACCACACAAAGACCCTTTCAAAATACAATGACACAACCAAATTTGGAATAAATTTTCATGTACAAAAAAAGCACCTGGAAATAATTGAGCAACCGTGAAAAATATTTACAAAAACCAAAAAGATATACACATCAGTGTATCACTGAAGTAACAAGTCCTGCACATCCTACGAATCTAACATGTCCGTGGGCCAAGGTTCTGCGAAACAAGGGCAAAGCCCACACACGAGACCTGAGTCCTTTGGAGAGAACACTGCAGGGGCATCTGATGTCAAAACTACAGGCACCTCAGGGGGAAGGGAAGGGGGGGCCACCACAGCCACATGAGTCCACGACGCCAGATCCACGAGGAGCCACCATGCCCACTGTACCATCCTGGGGAGTGCAAAGCCACAGTCTCTCAAGTCTCTGCAGTGGGTGGGTTGCCCACTGGACCATCCTGGGGAGTGCAAAGCCACAGTCTCTCAATGTCTCTACAGTGGGTGGGTTGCCCACTGTACCATCCTGGGGAGTGCAAAGCCACAGTCTCTCAATGTCTCTACAGTGGGTGGGTTGCCCACTGTACCATCCTGGGGAGTGCAAAGCCACAGTCTCTCAATGTCTCTACAGTGGGTGGATTGCCCACTGGACCATCCTGGGGAGTGCAAAGCCACAGTCTCTCAATGTCTCTACAGTGGGTGGGTTGCCCACTGTACCATCCTGGGGAGTGCAAAGCCACAGTCTCTCAATGTCTCTACAGTGGGTGGGTTGCCCACTGTACCATCCTGGGGAGTGCAAAGCCACAGTCTCTCAATGTCTCTACAGTGGGTGGATTGCCCACTGGACCATCCTGGGGAGTGCAAAGCCACAGTCTCTCAAGTCTCTACAGTGGGTGGATTGCCCACTGTGCCATCCTGGGGAGTGCAAAGCCACAGTCTCTCAGGTGGATTACAGAGTCCACTGGTCAAGGAGGAGGCATGGTGGGCACAGTGAACCATAAACAGTGCCTGAGACGGCGGGACCCAGCGCAGCGGTGCATGACATGGCGATGTCCAGCGGAGCGGTGCTTGAGAGGAAGGGCCCAGCGGAGCGGTGCTTGACAGGAAGGGCCCAGCGGAGCGGTGCTTGAGACTGCGGGGCCCTGTTCAGCGGTACCTGTCTTCACGGCGGGGCCCTGTTCAGTGGTGCTCTTCTGCACGGCGGGGCCCTGTTCAGCGGTACCTGTCTTCACGGCGGGGCCCTGTTCAGCGGTACCTGTCTTCACGGCGGGGCCCTGTTCAGCGGTACCTGTCTTCACGGCGGGCCCTGTTCAGCGGTACCTGTCTTCACGGCGGGGCCCTGTTCAGCGGTACCTGTCTTCACGGCGGGGCCCTGTTCAGCGGTACCTGTCTTCACGGCGGGGCCCTGTTCAGCGGTGCTCTTCTGCACGGCGGGCCCTGTTCAGCGGTACCTGTCTTCACGGCAGGGCCCTGTTCAGCGGTACCTGTCTTCACGGCGGGGCCTGTTCAGCGGTACCTGTCTTCACGGCGGGGCCCTGTTCAGCGGTACCTGTCTTCACGGCGGGGCCCTGTTCAGCGGTGCTCTTGCAGTATGTCAAGGGAGTCATACCTGGCCTGGACACCCTGCTCACTCGCCCTCCGACCGTGCTGTGTCAGGCCCCTTCGGGGAGTGAGTCCTGGGCCCTTTGGTGTCGTCCCTTGCAGCCGGGATGGGGCTTGTGGGGCCCTCCTGCTCCGCGCTCCTGGTGGTTGTCCTCTCCGCCCTGCTGTCCTTCCGCTCCTTAGATGGGGCTCTCGGGCCCTTGCCTCCCCTGGCTGCTGTGGCCGGTGAAGTGGCCGGAGTCACCTCCTTGGGGGCAGCCGTCTCTGTCCGCTCACGGCGGCCCTTCAATTTCCAGGTCCTCTTGCCTGGGGGGGGGCTGGCTGTCCCCTTGCTGCTCACCGAAGTGTTACTGCCGCCAAAGGGTGGACTCCACATGCCATGCACCACTTGCACTGTAGAAGTTGGGCTGGTGGTGGCTGAGGTGCCCTTGGGACTTTTCCCAGTTGGAGGGGGTGGGTCGGGGGAGGGAAAGAGGTCAAAACTGGAGAGGTAATTTTTCTTGGGACCAAGGTAAGGGGTAGGAGTAGTGGTGAGAGAAGTGGAGGAAGAGGATGTGGTTGTATGAGAGCCAGGTGTGCTGTCCTTGGGTGCAGGTGACTGGGACGTAGGCTGTGGTGAGGTGGTTGGCTGTTGTTTGGGTGTCTGCCTGCGTTTATGTGTCTTGGAAGAGGGGGTGACAGACACAGTGGGAGAGGACACAGGGGACGTGTAAATTCCAGGTAGGCATTGCTCCGATGCACCTCCCTTTCCACCCCCTGGATGGCATTCAGAAGGGTAGTCTGCCCAACAATGACCGTCCTCACCAGGTCAATGAGCTCCGCACTGAGGGCAGCAGGGGTAACAGAGGCAGGGGCTGAGGTGCCTGGGGCGAAGGAGACGCACGCCTTCCTGGCCGAGCGGCCACGGAGCGAAGACTGATGGGCTGCTGGGAGGGCGGTGCTGGTGCGCTGGGTGGCGGCTGTACCTGTTGTTGCGGGGGGCACAGATGGTGCCGCCATCGCTAGGGAGCTCTCAAACGAGGACGTGTCCGTGTCGCTGGTGTCTCCACCGGCCCCCATTGTGGTGCTCCCCTCGCCCTCCGGATCACTGGTGCCCTCGGTGTCTGTGTCAGTGCCCACTGGGGCCTGGTGACCTGCAGCTCCCTCCTGCTCCGACGCCAAATCTCCTCCGCCTGATGATGCTAAAACACAAGAAGACAAAGATTTAGGGTGGGGGGAGAAATGAAACAAGGTTGAGTGCATGCCTTAGCAATACCCTTTGCGGAGAGGACAGACACAGGTGCCTCGTGCACTAAGTCGCGAACTTGGGGTACACTACTCAGTACTTCTGACTAGGCAAACAGGTCTAGGGACAACACACGCGCACATGTGTGATGCTGGAGCATGGGTAGCTGCACTTGGCACCCTACAGAGGTGGGGGGCGGGGGCACAGGGCCATGCCTAAGGGAGCGGATTACACTACAGAGAGCGCCCTGGCCTAATGTCACCCACAGCCCTCCTCCCCCACCCAGACGCCTCCAATGCGCATACAGATAGGAGAATGTGCGGATACTCACCCCCTTGTGTCTGCTGTGCTGTCCTCAAGCGCCCATCCAAATTAGGGTAGGCCACCGCCAGGATCCGGGACATCAGGGGGGTCATGGTGCGACTGGCACCCCTCCTAGGTCGGGAGGCTATCCCCAGCAGTGTTTCTGCGGTCTTCCTCGTTCTGCGGCGGATGTCCTCCCACCTCTTGCGGCAGTGGGTGCCCCGTCTGTTGTAGACCCCCAAGTTCCGGACTTCCTTGGCGATGGCACGCCAAATATCGATTTTCTGGTGGGCGCTCACCTGTTTGACATGTACAGGGTGGGAAAGAGAAACCGTCACATATCTGCATGTTTGGAGTACATGCCCCCCCCTCCCCAACCTTGTCATGGTTCCCATTCTCTCATCTGTCGTGCGTTGCACTCCTCATTCCCTCCACACCCCACCAACTTACATCCCCCCCCTCCACACAGGCATAACCCATTCAATGTGCACTGAGTGTACTCACCTGTTGGTCTGGAGGACCGTAGAGTAGCGCATACTGGGGGAGGACCCCGTCCACGAGCTTCTCCAACTCTTCTGAACTGAAGGCGGGGGCCCTTTCACCAGTAGCAGCAGCCATTGTCACTTCCAGACCGAGTTCACAGCAGCACTTGCAGTATAGGTCCTCTCCTGTGGATGATCAGGTCTCGAATGATTGAGCAGATAGAAAATGGCGGTCACGCCCGCGGCGGTGCGTACCGCGGCGGTGCGTCCCGCGACCGCCGGCGCACATCGTCATTGGCTCCTGAAACCCATAGGCTTCAATGTTAACCAATGCGTCTTCGCACAGCGGTCTTCGACCGCCTACCGCCACGGTGTGCCCCGCCAGCGCAGTGACCTCACATCCCATTGTCCCACTTCACAGGTCAGGCATCGGCCATTTCAAGGGCCCACATGGCTTAATTTCTAATGCGTCACACAGGCCTAGGCCTTGCAATGGCACACATACAAACATATCAAACCATACATTTACCTGTACTGTTCAAGCTGTGTTGTACATACCTGTGAGTGGATTGACTCTGTACTCCATATTCTCCTTCCTAGGCACCGTCCGCTGGGACTAGCGATGAGAAGGAGGAATCCTCGCGTGTACCGGCCGCTGGTGGACCTGTCCACAATGGAAGAACGCAACATAATACTACGATACCGACTTGACCGAGCCTCCATCCATGAACTGTGTGCCCAGCTGGAGCCAGCCCTGATGTCCCCCATCCGCCAACCCACAGGAATTCCCCCTCTAGTGCAGGTTCTGTCTGTCCTCCATTTCTTTGCAACTGGCTCATTCCAGACAACAGTGGCCATGTCATCTGGGATGTCTCAGCCTATGTTTTCCAAGATCTTATCCAGAGTGTTGTCTGCCCTGATGAAACTCATGCGGAGCTACATCATTTTCCCAGAGGAGGGTGATTTGCCTACAGTGAAAGCTGATTTCTATGCCCTTGGACACATCCCCAACATCATTGGTGCAATTGATGGGACCCATGTGGCTTTAGTCCCCCCAAATGACGATGAACAGGTGTACAGGAACAGGAAGAATTACCATTCAATGAATATCCAGGTGGTCTGTTTGGCTGACCAGTACATCTCCCATGTAAATGCCAAGTTCCCAGGGTCAGTGCATGACGCGTATGTTATGCGAAATAGCAGCATTCCCTATGTGATGGAACAGCTACAGAGACAGCGTGTGTGGCTAATAGGTGACTCTGGTTACCCCAACCTGCCGTGGCTATTGACCCCAGTGAGGAATCCCAGGACCAGGGCAGAGGAACGGTACAATGAGGCCCATGGGCGTACTAGGAGGGTGATTGAGCGAACCTTTGGGCTCCTGAAGGCCAGGTTTAGGTGCCTGCATATGACAGGTGGATCCCTAATGTACTCACCAAAGAAGGTGTGCCATATCATCGTGGCGTGCTGTATGCTCCACAACCTGGCTTTGCGACGCCAGGTGCCTTTCCTGCAGGAGGATGGTCCAGATGGTGGTGTTGTAGAAGCCGTGGAGCCTGTGGAGAGTGAAGAGGAGGAAGACTCTGAGGACGACACAGACAATAGGGACAGAGTGATACAACAGTATTTCCAGTAACACACAGGTAAGAATCACCCACGCCATTTCACAATTGCTTATAGCCTCCTGCATCTGTACTTTCTGTAGTTCCCCACAGATGTTTTTCATTAATTTTTGCCTTTCCCTTCCCTTCTCAGTGCTGTCTGACTCAGTACCTGACTTCTGCTTGGTTCGCCCATGAAATACAGCGTATTGACATTGGTATGTTGTCATGACTAATTGACAGAACAGAAATTGAACAGTAATATGTAATACATTTGTTAATAATACAGCATGACTCAAAACAGATTTGTGTGCAAAATGTGATTTATTTACAGTGCTAGATATCGGTACATGTGATTCTAAGGGTGATGGGTGGGGGTGGAGGAATATCCATGGCAGAGTCCAGTTCTCAGTCTCACAGGTGCATTGTCCTTTTGCCTGTGGAAGGATGGAGCATAGGCAGTTCATGGTTGGACAGGGTGGCAATGTGGGACAGTGGGAAGACTTGAGGGGGTATGTCCTGCTGGCGGGGGTCTTGACATCCTACTCTGTCTTTTTTTTTGGTCTCAGGCTCCTCTTACGGGGTGGTTGTTCTTCAGCAGGAGGTGGGGTTCTGGGGGGCTGTCGAGGTGTTGGGACCTCCTGTCCACTAGCGCCGGCGGAGGTGGTAGGCTGTTCCTGGTCCGGGCTAGTGACAGGGGCCCTGTGTGGTGCACCATGGTCCCGCAACGTGTCCTCTATCCTGTGGAGGGCCAGGATGATGGTCCCCATTGCGGTCCCGATGATTCTCAGCTCCTCCCTGAACCCCATGTAGCGTTCCTCCTGCTGTGCCTGGATCTCAGTGAACCTGGCCAGTACCGTCGCCATCGTTTCTTGGGAGTGGTGGTATGCCCCCATGAGGGTGGTGAGGGCCTCTTGGAGAGTGGGTTCCCTGGGCCTCTCCTCCCCCCCCTGTCGCACAGCAGCCCTCCGAGCTGCCCGGTTTCCCCCGGCCTCTGTCCCCTGGACGGTGTGCCCGCTACCACTGCCCCCAGGTCCCTGTTGTTGTTGGGGTGTTGGGTTAGCCTGGGTGCCCTGTAGTGGCAGACACACCGCTGATTGAGCTGTCCTAGAGACAGAGGCATGGGCCCGCTGGGTGGGAGCTGTGCTGGTGTTGGCAGAGGGGGTCGGGTCTGGTGTGGCCTGTGGCTGCCTGAGGGGAACCGACTGCCCAGAGGTCCCCGATGGTCCGGGCTGGTCATCAGGTTCACTGTCGACAGAGCTGCTATCCTCATTGTGGGCCTGTTCCGGTGGTGGGATGGACACTTCTGGACCCTCCTGGCTGGTGTGTTGTCGTTCGGGTCCTGCATGGGGTAAGAGAGTTTGGTTATTGTTTCTGTGTGTGCAATAGCGTGCGTGTTATGGGTGCCCTTGTCCCCCAGTGCAGGCATTCCCTTGAGGGAGGTGTTGTGAGGGTAGTTAGTGGGGGGGGGGTTAGTGCAGTGGTCATGCTTAGGTGATGGGTGCCCATGATTTGTGTTGGCATGCAGGAGTTGGTGTTGGGATGGGTGGGTTGTGCTGGTGAGACATTGTCAGGGAGGATGTGTGCTGGGGGGTTCGGGGTGAGGGTGGGGGTGTGGGTTGGCATGCTGGTGGGGTGGGGGGGATATAGTAGTTGAGATTGGACTTACCAGAGTCCATTCCTCCGGCTACTCCTGCGAGGCCCTGAGGATGCAGGATGTTCAAGACCTCTTGCTCCCACGATGTGAATTCGGGAGGGGTGGGTGGGGGTCCGCCGCCAGTCTTCTGGACCGCGATGTTGTGCCTGGAGACCATCGATCGGACCTTCCCCCGTAGGTCGTTCCATCTTTTGCGGATGTCCTCCCTATTCCTGGGATGCTGTCCCACCGCGTTGACCCTGTCCACGATCCGCTGCCATAGCTCCGCCTTCCTAGCTATACTGGTGTGCTGCACCTGCGAGCCGAAGAGCTGGGGTTCCACTCTTAGGATTTCCTCCACCATGACCCGGAGTTCTTGGTCCGAAAAGCGTGGGTGCCTTTGGGGTGCCATGGGGTGGTGTGGGTGAGGTGTGGGGTGGTGTATGTGATGATAAGTATGTTGGTGAGTGGTGCTTTGTGCTACTATGTGGTGTGTGTGATGGTGTAGTGTGCCTCAGTGTGTCTTGCTATGGATTGTCTGCTGTGTCTCTCTCTCCTTCTCTCAGTAATTATGGTCGCAGGGGTTTGTGGGTGATGTGGGTGTGTGTTTTATAGTTGGTTGATTGTGTGGGAGTGGTGTGTGTATGTGTATCAGGTGTGTGTATTTCAAATTGTCCAATGTGGCTGTGTTTTGGTGCTGTGCGTGTATTCTGACCGCGGCGGTGTGTAGCGCCAATGGAATACCGCGTTTGAATGACCGCCGTGTGGATTCGTGGGTCGTAATGGCATGGGCGTATTTCTGTTGGCGTGACGGTGGAGGTTTGGTCATCTCCAGTTTCTCGCTGCCCGCTGATGTGGCGGGCTGCAGTGGAGGACGGATTTTTGGAGGTTTGGCCGTTGTGGGTCAGAATGACCGTGGCGGTTAACCGCGGCGGTTTTATGGCGGTCTTCTGACCGGCGGTAAGGGCCTTTTACCGCCGAGGTCAGAATGACCCCCAAAGTGTCTTAAGTCTTTAAAAAGCAAACAAAGGCCCTCATTACGAGCCTGGCGGTCTGTGACCGCCAGGCTCTGACCGCGGCGCTTTGGCCGCGGTCAGTGCAGGAAAACCGGCGGTCTCCCGCCGGTTTTCCGCTGCCCGTCAGAAGCCTCCAAGGCGGCGCAGCATGCTGCGCCGCCTTGGGGATTCTGACACCCCCTACCGCCATCCTGTTCCTGGCGGTTCGCCCGCCAGGAACAGGATGGCGGTAGGGGGTGTCGCGGGGCCCCTGGGGGCCCCTGCAGTGCCCATGCCAATGGCATGGGCACTGCAGGGGCCCCCGTAAGAGGGCCCCGCTTGTATTTCACTGTCTGCATAGCAGACAGTGAAATACGCGACGGGTGCAGTAGCACCCGTCGCACCTTCCCACTCCGCCGGCTCGATTACGAGCCGGCTTCATGGTGGGAAGGTCGTTTTCCCCTGGGCTGGCGGGCGGCCTTTTGAAGGCCGCCCGCCAGCCCAGGGGAAAACTCAAAATACCCGCCGCGGTCTTGCGACCGCGGTACGGTATTTTGGCGGCTCCCTCCAGGCGCGCGGTCACCGCGTCCGGCGGGAGTCGTAATGACCCCCAAAGTCTCTTTCAAGCACAAAGTACCTGGTTTAAAGTGGAAAATCTCCGCAAAGGGCCGCAGAAGAAGAGATACGTGGAAAAATGGTGTGTGTGTCGATTTCTCCCCTGCACACACAGACTTGCGTCGTAATTTTTTACCCGGGGAAGTCGTGCGTCGTTTCCGGCGCGCGGACAGTCTCTTTCTGTGGGTCGCGGGATTACCAGATCTCCCGGGGTCTGTGCGTGGACTCTTCGGCTTGTTTTCCAGCTGTGCGTTGTTCCGGGAGGCTGTGCGTGGAATTCTCGGACTCACGGCAGGCGTCGCGGCGATTTCCCCTCTGGAAGTCGGGCGCCGTTGTCCTTGCGAGGCCGTGCGTCGAAGTTCCGGTCACCCCGAACGCGTCGCGTCGATCAGCGCCGGTGTGCGTCGATTTTCTGGCCGCAGAGCAAGCTGTGCGTCAAAATTGTCGGCGCACGAAGAGTCCAAATGAAAAAGAGAAGTCTTTTTGGTCCTGAGACTTCAGGGAACAGGAGGCAAGCTCTATCCAAGCCCTTGGAGAGCACTTTTACAGCCAGACGAGAGTTCAGCAAGGCAGCAGGGCAACAGCAAGGCAGAAGTCCTTTGTAGAAAGCAGTCAGGTGAGTCCTTTAGGCAGCCAGGCAATTCTTCTTGGCAGTATGCAGGTTCTGGTTCAGGTTTCTTCTCCAGCAAGTGTCTGATGAGGTAGGGCAGAGGCCCTGTTTTATACCCAAATGTGCCTTTGAAGTGGGGGAGACTTCAAAGAGTGGCTAAGAAGTGCACCAGGTCCCCTTTCAGTTCAATCCTGTCTGCCAGGGTCCCAGTAGGGGGTGTGGCAGTCCTTTGTGTGAGAGCAGGCCCTCCACCCTCCCAGCCCAGGAAGACCCATTCAAAATGCAGATGAATGCAAGTGAGGCTGAGTACCCTGTGTTTGGGGTGTGTCTGAGTGAATGCACAAGGAGCTTTCAACTAAGCCCAGCCAGACGTGGATTGTAAGGCACAGAAAGATTTAAGTGCAAAGAAATGCTCACTTTCTAAAAGTGCCATTTCTAGAATAGTAATATTAAATCCAACTTCACCAGTCAGCAGGATTTGGTATTACCATTCTGGCCATACTACATATGACCTTCCTACTCCCTTCAGATCAGCAGCTACTACTTTAATATTGTATGAAGGCAGCCCCAATGTTAGCTTATGAAGGGAGCAGGCCTCACAGTAGTGTAAAAATGAATTGAGGAGTTTTACACTACCAGGACATGTAAACTACACAGGTACATGTCCTGCCTTTCACCCACACAGCACCCTGCTCTAGGGGTTACCTAGGGCACACATTAGAGGTGACTTATATGTGGAGAAAGGGGAGATTTAGGCTTGGCAAGTACTTTTAAATGCCAAGTCGAGGTGACAGTGAAACTGCACACACAGGCCTTGCAATGGCAGGCCTGAGACAAGGTTAAGGGGCTACTGAAGTGGGTGGCACAACCAGTGCTGGAGGCCCACTAGTAGCATTTAATCTGCAGGCCCTAGGCACCTATAGTGCACATTACTAGGGACTTATAAGTAAATTAAATAGTCCAATCAGGTATGATCCAAGGTTACCATGTTTAAAGGGAGAAAGCGTATGCACGTTAGCACTGGTTAGCAGTGGTAAAGTGTGCAGATTCTAAAAGCCAACAAAAACAGTGTCCAAAAAGTGGAGGGAGTCAAGCAAAAAGTTAAGGGTGACCACCCTAAGGCTGTCAGGTCTAACATACCTCTATTGACAACTAGGAACTACACCAGGATCGGAAAGGACCCAAAAGGCAAGGTGCATCCCAGTAGGAGTCGTCAAGAGGGTATACCAGGCGCTGAAGCAAACATGAGTGTGCCCAGCCAATGAGGAAACTGACTGAAGTCTGGTAGGAATCCTAGACAGACAGAAAAGAAGGCTTAATCGAGAAGAATTAGAAAGCAGTGTTTCAGGTGACATCAGCCACCTAACACAAAAGGAAGCAACAACCTAACAGGAACCAACAGCCAGCTGAGATGAGCCATCAGGACCTAAGACGATCAACAAAGAGACCACACAACACATCAGGGAAGAACATGAAGTCAAAGAACCCACAACAATGAAACCCCCCATGAGGTCAAACAAATCAAGGATCTGCAGCCACTATGCATGGGCCAGAGTAAATTAGATGATGCCAGATCCCTTTCCAGGCCAAGAAGCTAAAACTCCAGAGTGGAATACAAACCTCCACCAAAAGACAATGGCTAAGGACACTCACCACCTCAAAGGAAAACTGAAGCAGTGGTGTTCCAGACCAAAAGGGGGCAAAAAACAAAGAGACGTCCAGGGCACCAGATAAGGGAAACAGGAATTAAGACACTGTACCACAGAAGAGAGCTACGGTAGAGACTGAACCACAAAGAGCCATAGACTGAAAACAGGCATTTTTCCAAAAGCAGTGGATTTGGCAGAAGTACAGGAGCTTTGCTGAGTGTGCAACCCACTATGCAACTAGTGGCTAGATTCCTCTGGAGGAATTAAAACATCCTGACCCACCCAAAGCAGAAAGAGGAGTAGAATGATCAATGACAGGCACCCAGGTAATCTTGCCAGAAGTCAGCCAAGCAGAAACTGCTATTGAACAACCAACCTAAACCGTGAAATGCACTCCACTAACACAGAGAGAGAAGGGCAGCATAGAAGAAAAACACGCCCACTGGAGGAGCATACACATGTCCTCCTAAACCAACTGTCACACCTGCAGTAAGTGACCAAAGACACTCAGAGGTGGTGCGAGAATAGGCCGACAGCACGGGAACCCATGGACCAGCCTGCTCTGTAACAGGGAGACTGAAGGAGTGAGCTGAGGTCCCAGCAACAGTGATATTTGAAAGGTTTACCGAGAATCCTGAAGAATGAACATGAGTCTCAGCAGCAAAAAGAACCACACTTGCCAGTCTTCAAACGTGAAGAATAGAAGCCCAACCAGCAAACAGCAAGTGTCAAACTAAGAGACAAAGCCACTCATGAGTGTTAGGCAAGCTGAAGGATGAAGATACTTTAGAGACCTTGTGCAAAACACACAGGCAAAGTATCAGGTAAGGAGGTCTTAAAGAGCACCAGACTCGTTCCTCACCCAGCAGGGAACCAACCTTAGAACAACACAGACCATGAAGGGGAGCTTGCAAGACCACTTGGCATTGCAAATTTAGATTGTGGGCCGAAGCTTCAAAAAGCCATGGCTGAGACAGTCCCAAAAATTACCCAAATGATCTGCTTGGGTGAAAAATGTACCTGAAATGTTTGTTGACCACCCATGTTAAAGGAACTGTTGCTCACATTCGAAACATTGCAACTCGTATTCGAATTTGTAGTTTCTCACCCAAAAATTATCCGAACAGTACGATTAGGTAAAAAATCTAGCTGAAATGTTTACGTTAAAAATGACCTGAATGGTACATCTAGCTGTACAATTTCTTCCAAAAATTATTTGAGGTGGCATGATGGATAATCTCGGTAATTTCATGTAAACTGTGTTATGCAAAATTACCAAAATTGTCCAACTGTGCCACATAAATAACATTTGCCCATGCCTAGTCATGATCAAAGTGCTCCTATGTGGAGCAAGGGAATCAGGAAATCATGAGGGAACCTGCCAAAGCTATATATCAGCAGCTGGAGCTCTGAAGCAGAGACACCAGGGGTAGTTGGAGGCCCTAGCACCCAATGCAAAATAAGAGCTGTTAATTGATCCTGATAAAGAATGTGGGAAATCAACCAGCCAGAACCTAATGAAACCCCACTGACCTAACAGACTCAGGGCCCATAAAAACAATCCATGCCATAGGCAACCTTGTCAAGAATTTGCTCACATCAGGAGCAACACAGGCAATTATGCCTGTGGCAGAAGCCAGAAGAGGCACAGACGGTGCAATGGCACCAAAGCATAGAAAGAAAGCAGCCAAAGACACCCCAGCCACCGGCAGCAGGTGGCAGTGGTGTCCATAGTTCATGGCAGCAGAGGTCCATGGTAAGGAATTATATGCCAAATGCAGAATACACCAAACACAGGAAAACTGAGAGCAGAGACTGGACTGGACTTAACAGGCAAACTCCCATGATACAACAGAGGAGGCACCTCTGCAAGAAGCAGTGGAGGGCATGGGCAAGCACTGATAGCACTGAGATAATGTAGCATCTCAAGCTGAAAGGGAGCAGTACAACCCAGCATGGCAATCAACATGGGAAAAAGGAAGAGCACCAGGACAAAACCAGAGAAAATGGGTTCTCCAGGAACATCGACATCAGCAATACTGAGTGAGTCCCTTTGACCTCCCTTGCAAGTATCAACAAGGAATGACAAAAGAAAAGAGGATGGAACCCAGGTCACACACTCACATGCCTTCCCAGGCTGCTCTGCAGCCTTTACGGATGAAGCTCTTTTAAATAAGCTATCATTCACTCATCATAGAGAACCGTCAAACACCTTATGAGAGATCAGACTGATAAGCAAAATCCAGGACCAGTGCTTTAAATGGGCGTGTACTGTCTGGTACTGAGTACCTGCACTTCTTAAGTTTGTAAGAGGGGGTTCAACCACTTCTCAGCACGGGTGCAATACTTTTAATGAGAGGGTAACAGAGCTTCTCAGTAGGAAGCAGGAGCAGCAGATACCTGCACTTCTGCATTTCCGTTTAAAGCACTTTCTATGACAATTCAAGAATTGGGACTTGACCCTGAACCTTACCCTGTGGCAATATAAGCTAGGTCAGGAAAACCAGCAGCGCAGCTGCAGGAACCATACACATGGTGGGAATTGCAAATATGTAAGTGACCAGACACCCCAGGAGAGAGAAAATCCTCGAATATCAACTCTTGCGAATCAGATTGCACTCCCCGTGTTGTCATCTTTTAGAGTTCTTACACCCATCTACAGTGAGTGATAAGGAAAGCTTGCAAATGTGCAGCGAGTGCCCTGCAAGCACTGAGACTCTAGAAGGAAGCAGAAACTGATTTACCAGCTCCAGCTGCCTCAATTAAAGAACATACTCAACTTTACATCCAAGCCATCTGGTAGGGTCGTCACAAACAGCCAAGGGCTGGCCCTGAGACCAAAAGAACCATGAAGTGCTCTTACCAGGCTGCACCAGCTCATCCTGGCCTCACCTCCACCAGCACAGTCAGTGGCAAAAGCCATTGAACAACTAGATCCACATGCACACTGCTGTTATTTAAGGTATATGGAAGATATAAAATGGAGCGAACCTGATGAGCTAATCTGCCTCTCATGCAGCCCCCAAGTCTGAAACTGGACCGCCCCTTGCATAGTGAGCCGGAGCAGAACCGTTTGGTATCAGGAACAACACTAAAGTCATTTAGTCCAATGACAGTATTCGGATCCAGGTAGGCATACTTTTCTAAGTCAGTCTCCCAGCATGCCTATCTTCCTCAGAGCAAAATTCCACAAAGCGCACCGTATCCCCCTCCACCCAGACAAGGAAGGATCTGACAAGAGCGGGGTTGGAGTCCAAAGCCCTTCAATGATCTTTGGAGCTCCCTGGCCCTATCAAAGGTAGGAAAAACAAGAGGATGCTGAGAATTCTGGACTGATTTGTGGCACCCAAACAGGGCGAGCAGGGCTTGGGACCTCACCTCACAATTAATGATTGCACGATGAAGGGGGTCTCTGAGGTATAGAGAACACTTTTAAAGTTAAGAACTGTGGATGGAACCAACTGTAGCCATTTCCTATCCGACGAAGCAGCCAAACAGATCTAAATTTAGGTAAAGTTAGAGGCGCTACATTAAATGTGTGACACTTTATTCACAGAATTAGCATCTGAAAATCGACTGCTTCATTGCACATCCAGGCATGCGTTTTTAACCAGCACATCTTAGCATTTTGGGACTTTTTTGAATTATCCATTATGAATGAAAAATTTGAGATTCAAGTACTCAATGTCAGTGACATCCTGTATCCTATGTGAAATTGCGTGTACTTGGGCTCTCTCAGTTAAGGTAGAGTGGAGACTAAAGAGAAGTGTTGGTACTCCCTTTCATACTAAAGAAGTTGATGTGTTATACCTTGAAGGCATCATGGAATGATGCTGTGTTTGTGGTCTATGGAGCTTTTGTGTGGAGTGGGGATTCTACTGCTGCTCAGTTGAGAGGTTGGTTAGCTAGTGGCGATGACGATTGTCCTGTTGATTTACGTGCTCCTAGTTTTGTGTGTATGTGTCTGTGCTTTTGACAATGCCCACCTCACGCCTATCACTACCACTCGTTCGTGGGCTTGCCCTTCAAAAATCCTTTGATGACATTGGTAAATGGTTTATGTTTGTCCCTCCCTGGGGTGGTTTTGTTACCACCTTTGCCATCGCACCTGTTACATGGCTAATTGCACTTTTGCCAATAAGTTGGACTGCAAGTGAACTTCTTTTTCGTTTTGAGTCTCTCCTTCGCGCTGATGCTCATGGCAGCCGTGGCGCTTTGAATTGGCTCACTTATGTGAAACTGCTTTACTTTTATTTTTAAGTTATGTGGCAAGACAAGCCCTGTTAGGAATTTACAACGCTAATAACTCTAATTGGAGAAAATGGGAGCCACATTGCATTGCAAATGCGTGTTTCAAAGTCTAATCGTCAACTGACTTTTCTCACTATAAAATGAAGATTAAAAGATTGAGACTGTGATGACTCCACAATCAGTTAAACATTTTGATGAAAATCAGACACCTGTGGTAAGTGTGAAGCGTAATGCGCCATCGCAAGCAGATTTCACAAATGAATAACTGTATTAGTTAATTAATAGTAAGGAGTCACACATGCAATGCATTACTAGTTTTATTAATGAAATCTTGTTAGCTTGACACTTGTCATCTTGACCTACTTTTGTTTTTGAATTGCACATTTTTAATGTGTGGTTTGTAGTGCTTGACACTAACTCCTCTGCTCCATCCCTTCCTGTGCTTTGAGGATCTCCCATATGACTCCATTGTTTAATTAACAGTAGGACATTGGCTTGGTTCTATGGTCTTGCTCACTCGATAACATCTATAAACTGTAAGGTTTTCTGTTCCTGGTATGCCCAGAGAGGACAGATTTTATGTTGCATACAACTGAAGGGCGCTTCATTGGACCAACAGAGGAGCTGTTTATTTTTTGATTCTGGTATTGTTTTCTGTGTAAGCCTGAGCACAGCATATGCATTAGATCTAGGGAAATTGTCAATATTATCATGTGATGTGTTTCCTATGTGTCTGTTGGTTTTGAAATGTAACGTTCTTTGTCACACCACAGTGATTGCATAGTTTATTAGTCTGAAAATGAGCAAAAATCCACTATTTGGGAACCGACCTAGGTATTTCCCTCCTTCATAGGGAGCAGACTCCATATTTGCCTGATTATCATTCTGTGCTTAGGATATTTTTCAAATTTCTCTCCTGTCTTATTGAGCAGATGCTCATTTGCCTTGTGCTAGACAGTATTTGGTTCTGGCTAGGAACAAGATTAGGGCTTAGGTCGAGCTGCTAATGATATTTTACATTTTTTGCGCTTTGGAATATTTTTAATTGATTGACTAACCAATGTATTTTGCCTCTGTATTGATTCCCTATTTTTTTAATAAACCTTCATGGTTTGCACTTTGAATCCTGTCTTGTGTGGATTTTCCTGAGTGAATTTTAATTGTCCTTGGGTAAATTATATGATAAATGCAGGATTCTTGTCTGCAACAGCTGCACTCATAGCCTTATTATTCAGCAATCAGCTCTTTTGATGTAAAAAGAGGTGACACATCTATCTCTCCAGGTCACTGTGAGGTACTTTTGTCAACAGTCCCGGCTGGTGTTGGGGCAAGGATGGCAGGGTGGAGTGGTGGCGGGGAAAGAGGGGTGCAGGTGGGACGGGGGAGCAGGTGGGACGGGGAGAAGGGAAACAAAACAAAAACGGAAAAAAAGAAATGTACCTGCCGCATTGCTGCAACACCAGCCTTCAAGCTCCACTGAAGGCACAGGCTCCCAGTCTGCCCTGCGGCCAATCCTAACGCTTCTCTCATGTTGCTGACAGCATGACAGCAGCATCAGGATTGGCCTGAGCGCCCCGGCTTTGCGTTCCCAGGCTGACTGGGAGCCTGTGCCTGCTGTCTCCAACCCGGCAACACAGCTGGGGTTGGAGACAGCTCTGTGCGCATGCCAGATTGGCCTTCCTGAGATGGATGGCCAAACCAACATGCACACAGAGGGGAGTGCACACCACTTCCTCTCCCTGCCTGTCATCCCCATGGCCTAGCACCCTTGAAAGATAAAACAATAATAAAGATGGTTTATTATTGTTTTATTTTTCAGTTTTTTTTTTTAAAGTTTTGCAGCTGCTGCCATAGCAGAGAAGCCACCGTCGTTTGTCAATATTTTAAGCTGCCACTGGTAGTGGAATATTTAATGGGAGGGGGGGACGGGGGGATAAGGAAAACACAAACTAACAACACAAAAATATAGGCATTTATACAGATGTGTGTGGCATTCTGGTAGCAATCTGACGGGGTTGTGTGGAATCTTGCATGCTCTGGATTCCTCAAATGCCAGTTAGCCCAGGCTTTCCAAATAAAAAGTTACTTTGTCATGTGCCATATAAGCCCACTTACCTCAGCTTGGAAGTGTACGGCGTATGGGTAACATAACACTGGCAATGAGTGGGCAACGTGGAGAGAAGCCTGGAGCTCTGTGGTGAAGGAAGATACACTGCAGATCGGCAAAATCCATGAAGCAACTGTGCTTTTGGCATCACATGAGATTATCTCAGTGATTGCCAAGTGGAGTATTTTTGGCAAGTGTTACCACTTGGGGCCACATCACAGGTGAGCCAGGGGTGAGCTCAAATATAAGAGGAATCTGCACGAGGAGTTGATGGTGGAAAGCGCAAGCATCTTGTGACAATGTGACCGCAGTGGGAGCACCCAGATAACGTGACACGGTCAGAGTATGCAACATCACGTCTTGGTGGCCATATTAAGAGTAGTAGCTACAGGCAGTGTAGCTATTATTTGGCAAGATCATGTTAGGTAAAAGGCTCATATGAAAAGAAGAGTGCTATATTCTGTAAAGTAGCCATGTTGCAAAGGTGCAGTACTTATTAGTATTTTGCACAATTTGAACAGTTTTCTGTGGTGAGCAATTTAATGAAACATTTGCATACTGGACAGCACATGTTACAGTGATTTGCACATCTCCATATTGTAATTTCAAACAAGCATTGGGCAATTCACATGAATGTAATCAGGGATTTGCACACTATTTAAGTGCATTTAGTGATTCTCTACCAAATGGCATGAGGAACAACACTAAAGTCATTTAGTCCAATGACAGTATTCGGATCCAGGTAGGCATACTTTTCTAAGCCAGTCTTTCAGCATGCCTATCCTCCCCAGAGCATAATCCCAGAAAACACACCTGTATCCCCCTTCACCCAGACTACATTAACAGAGAGAATTAACATAAAGTTATAAGTTGTCAAAGGAGGTTTCTGTCTGTTAAGATAGCCATATCAAAAATGTCTTACGATAACTTTAAATCCCAACGACCCAGACTATGTTTTGGGATATAGTGGTTTGATTTGGCATATTCATGAAGATAAAACTATGGAATGGGAGAACATATTTCCCAAGGTATTTTCATTGAAGTGGAATTATTAAAAAATGTTGTTCAGAAAATAATTATGAAGGAAAATGCTGTTGCTAAAGTTCACAAAGTAGCAAATATTCCCTTACTCCTGAGAAAGGAAGCAAATGTTAAGATCAGGCTATGTGTTGATGTGAGAGATCTTCATGATTGTGTGTGGGTATATCGCCATCCATTGCCCAACATAAGTGAAAAGCTTTCCTTACTAAATTAGGCTACAGTGGTCACTATTTTAGATCTCTTGAGTGCATACCACCAAGTAGCTTTACATAACAAGAGAAGACACTACACCTCTTTATTACTCCTGAAGGAACTTTTAGGTACAAAAGAATGTCATTTGGGCTAATTTTTGCAACTACTGTTTTAATAATGCACAAATTGTTTAAGGATTTACTCAACATGTTATATTTTGGTGTTCGATGCTGAGACTGTTTAAGGTGCTAACGGTTTTACAAGAGAATGGGCATACATTAACAAACGATAAATGTAAATTTGAAGTAGATTCTGTTGATTATTTGAGACATGCAAGGCGTTTCTCCAAAACAGAGTTTGTTAACTGTTAAGGCCATGGAGGAGGCTCCTAACTCAAAAGAGAAAGATCAACTCAGATCGTGGCAAATTATTATACCAAATTCATTGCACATTTTCTGATAAAACAAAACACTTGAGAGATCTGATGAAACATGATCAACAAGGAATGATAATTGTATATCTGATTTTGATAATGTAAAAAGGAAATTGGTAAAGCACCAGCATTATCTTCTTTTATCACAGAACATAACTCAACCATTGGAGTGTAGTGTAGGCTTTCTTACAGTTGCATAGCTTTTTCATTAACAATGTGGTAGAAGAATATGAGCTTAGATTGGCTGTATTTGTCAGCAGTGAATAGCCTTAATAATAATGTACTCACCCAAAGGAGCGTTTGAACACTTATTTCTGATGATCCCACAAAGAAAATAATGTGATTGCTTCAGATGAAACAGTGGCATTCTGAAGAAATCACACACTGTTATGTGTATATGTGTGGGAAACATGGTGACAATTCTGAGCTCATGGTGTAGTTCCAGCTGGCAGATCCATAAAAAAAAAAAAAAAAGTCCATTAGAGTGACTGATTGTACTTTCAGTGTGAAGACCAAAGGAGACATCCTCTCAGTGTAGCTATGCTAGGTAGAAATATGTCTACACAGATATCTATAGCTCTTGTGATTTTCTTCAGAACAGAAGATTTGAATGACACATGGTTTCAGACCCACAGGTGCCAAAATTATGTCTTGATCAAGCAAGGACTTCAGTTCTTTCTCCTTGATGAACTGATGAACTGGCACTCAGTGTCATCTTATTAAAAGGTGGCAGGCAGCATGCAAAACATTATGACTTTTCTAGACTTATCATTTCACATCACAAGGCCTCAGCTGTTCTCATTCATTTAATGGTCAGTACTAATATAACTTACGCAGGGGGGTACTACAGAGCCTGGTAGAAATATGGCCTCTGCTTAGCATGGCTCTGCTAACTGACTTTCTTATCCATCAATAATCCTCGGTATATGGGCGGCAAATGCTCTGCAACAGACATGCCGTCATGTCTCAAGCCCTGGTGCCCATGATGCTGCCAGTCCTTTAAAGAACTTTGTCCCCGGACTGGCTAAATGAAGACTGGCCTTGCGACAGACTGATCTGAAGCCCGCTGCGATGTCCTTTCCTGCATGTCCTACACTTGGCAAGACACCACACACAGCTGCTGCCCCTTAAGGCTGGTGCATAGCATTAGACCCAACTTTGGCATGACACTTAGGGGCTGATTATGAGTTTGGCAGACAGAAACATCCATCTGCCAAACTCCCGATGGGGAGGTCGCTGTGGTGCTGGCGACCTCCCTGCCAGCCCGATTACGACTTTTCCACTGGGCTGACCACCGGAAACCAAGGTTTGCGCCGGTCAGCCCAGTGGGAAAGGTGCAGCAGCAGGGGGCACTAGTAGTCTTGAAATGCACACTGTCTGCACAGCAGACAGTGTGCATTTAGAGGGTGCTGGGCAGGGGGACCCCTGCACTCTCCATGCCAAAAGCATGGGCAGTGCAGGGGCCCCCTGTGGCCCCCTTCTCTGAGTTTCCACCAGCCTTTCCATGGTGGTGGAACCGCTATGAAAAGGCTGGCAGAGAACAAGGTTGTAATCAGCAGGGCGGTGCTGAGATCAGCACTGCCCTGGCTGATTACAACCAGGACCACCATTAGCCCATCAGGATCTCTGATCCTGATGGGGAAGGCGGTAGGTTGGTAGGTCTGCCCACCAAACTCAAAATGTGGTAGTCAGACCGCCACAACCACGGTGGTCCGACCGCCACCGTAAGGCTGGCGGTCTTCGGATCGAAAGCCTTGTAATAAGGTCCATAGCCTCTCACATGGTGTAATGACCATCACCAGATGCCTGACCTGGAACATTTGTGGGTTAAATGACAAGCAGAAGGACGGATTAATTCATGTTTACATTACCAGATATCACATGGACATCTGCTTTCTGCAGGAGCTCCATCTAACTCAGACAACTGCTTCCTGCCTCCCTGCGAGATGGTGCGCTGAGACACATTTAAATTAAATTGCATTTGTGTAATGTTTACTACTCCGGATGAGGCATTGAATGCGTCATTATACTCTAATTATGCCAGAGGGACCACTATACTCATGTGTAAGGGGATGCCCTGGCACACAAGACAGAGAAGACACTCTGTGATAAAGACGGGTGGTATGTGACAGTGGCTGACACGCCTCACACACATACTGCTTTTTTAGTTTCCATTTATGGCTCTAACAAAGCCAGCCCAGAGATCTTCTCTGAATTCTGGTACCTGTCATCAACTTGGGACCGGGAGCTGTGGAGTGAGGGGCAGCTTCAACGTCGTCTTGGACCAAGAAGTAGACTGCTCCGGCAGCTCCAGGCAACCCCATACTGTGGTGCAACTTCATACACTCATGCATGATAAATGCTTGATGCTTGGCCGATGTATGGTGGCTGCAACATGCAGATGATGTCGAGGGCACTTGCATCATGACGGCTCATGGAGCATGGTCTCAGAGAACTTATTGGCTGCTCACTTGAGATGCCCTCACCTGGGCCTCTGATGTGATGTATCTACCCCGCATCCTCTCATACCACGCCCTAGTCTTGCTGGAGCTATCCCATCTGCTGGCCAATCCGTGAACCTTTACTTGGCATCTACCCCCCAACACTCTATGTGATCCAGTGTTTCAGGATGAAGAAGTTCGAACGGTTATCTTTGACTACATTGCCCATAACAAGGGCTCTGTGGCCTCACCATCATTGCTATGGGAAGCTTTCAAATCCTCATAGTATGCATTGCAAAACAGCCAGGCACACTTAATGCACACATGGCTGACTGCGCTTGAAAGGGAATTCTGCTCCTTAGAATTGGAACTTTATGTGACAAAAAGCTAACATACCATGGCGTTTATTAGGGAGAAAGTCTCAGAGTATGACGAGGAGCCTTAGAGAGAAACCCATTACCTGCACTTGGAGACAACCGCACAATGCTATGTCGAGGAAGACCGTCCCAGAAAGACACTAGCTAATATGCTTCAGATACCATGGGCCTCAGTCTATATTGAGGAGCTTATAGATGAAAAGAAGATAAGCAAACATCCCCTAAAGGTCTGCTCTAAACCCTGGTCTCCTTCTACTCCCAGCTCTATAGTGCCACAACTGTGGCCAAACGCAGATGATTTGTCGGCCTATCTAAATAACATCCAGCAACTCTGGCTGAACCCAGCCCACTGCCTGTTGCTAGACGCTTCTTTTATGGTTGAGGAGGTGACCCAGGTCATACAGGACATCCCTGATGACACGGCACTGGGTCCAGATGGGCTCATCACCTCCTTTTATAAGGAATACTCTGCCCTCCTAGCTCCACAACTCCTAGCTGTCTACAAGGACAAGGTGCTGCCGACCCTATGGGAAGCATTCATTATCACAATCCTAAAGCCTGATAACCACTGCGACTCATATTGCCAGCCCTCATTGATTAATGTAGACAATAATATCTTCGCCAAACTCCTTGTGAATTGGCTGCTCCCCCAGCTGCCACATATCGCCCACCTGGATCAGTTGATGTTTGTGTCCGGCAGCTCCACAGCTCACAACCTTCACACAATGCTCACCCTCATGCATTCTTTAGACACTCAACTTGTTGCTGTAGCCACCGTCTTAGATGCTACTAAGATGTTTGACTTCTTGGAGTGGCCGTACTTCTTCTGCCTACACCCACAACTCGGACTCACCCCCTCTTCAAATGACAGAAAGGCCTTGTCTACACCTCTCCATTGGTGAGCCTCTGACTCAGCAGGATGCTATCTACCCCATTTTCCGTTACGTGTGGCATCAGGCACGGGTGTCCCCATCCCTGGTCCTCTTTGGCATAGCGATGGAACCGTTGGCTGCCAGACTACGACAACACCACGCCCACAGTGGTCTGGGTTTCACGGCCCCAGGGGATACATGTATCCCCGTACGCTAACGACATCATGTTAAAAAACAAAAACTCTGAAAAAACTTGGATCCTATTTTACATGAAGTCATCAGATTTGGAGGGTATTATGGTATACACATAAACACGTAAAACCACCCTATTTCCCCTCACCTCTGTCAGAGGATCCCCTACAGTGGACCAGCAGTCGGTATGCCCGGTATGCCCTGTATGCCCGGTATGCTACCTAGAACTCTGGAGGGCTACATATGGCTGGACCATGACATGGCCAGAGGAGCAAATCCTGTCTTGGACCTGATTTCCTTTATCTATGACATGGCAGATTGCCATAGTGAAAATGGCATCTTGTGCAAATTTCCCTATCTCTTCATCAAACTCCCAATCCCACTCACCACACACTTATTGCAATGCCTGCACTGTAAACTGATTTCCCTAGTCCAGGCAGGTAAACAGCACTAGTTATGTGGGAGACTCTAACTCTGCCATTCCAACAGGGAGGCCTGAGTGCACCTGACATGACCCTCTATGCTTACTGTGCAGAAACCCAATAAATCAATTTTTGGCTTTTCTCTATGCGCTTCCAGCCTCATACAGCTGTGGAGGCAGATCTGGTGGCACCCTGCCCCCTAGCCCCTGTGTTCTGCAAGTCTTAAAAAACACTGAGAGCAGAGATACACACAGTGGCATGCGCCCATTGGGCGTGGAATGGTATGCAGCATTTCGCCCAGCTGCCCTGCTTATACGCTCCCTCTATCCCATTAGCGCGCAATCCCATGCTCATGCTCCCACCATTACAAGATGAGGGCGCTAGGGTGACATCCTTTAAGCAGGGCCTTATCACATTCACAGATCTCTACCCCAATGGTGAATTCCTACCACCATTCAGAGCCGACGAGCATCCCCTCCCCACTGCACTAAATGTCCTCCTGTATCACCAGCTTCGCACCACTTGCTGTGCGACACACATCACATTCCCCCAGCAGCCTCCCACACTACATGCACTACAACACATAATAACAAACCCCTCACCTTGCAACCTAATCACCCAATTGTATTCTGAAACTCAAGGCAAGATGCCAGGGCAAACTCCTGTGGCATGCACCACCTGAGAGCTAGACACAAACCCTCTTCTCACTGATGCCCAATGGAACTATTGTTGTGGGCAAACAGAGGCCCTCTCACCTACCTACAGGCTTAGGCCTATACACTTCAAATTCCTGCGTAAGCTTTAACGCACTGCGGTGCAATTTCATCAAATAGGGTTGGCCGAAGAGGCATGCTGTCTGGGATGCGAGACCCCACAAGCTACTTTCATTCATCTAGCATGGAGGTGTCCCCGTGTTGCTGACTTCTGGACTGCAGTATACATGGAATTGGCTAAAATAACTGACCAACCTAGTCGGCCACATGAGCTATGTAAAAGATGTTCCTCCAGAGTGCAATGACTCCCCGCAATGTTGCTGTTACTGGTTAAACTAAACGTAGCCATACACTGGGGTTGCCCGCTTGCCCCCAAAGCTGAGACCTGGTTGCAAGATGTTGTATACTGCCAGGAACAACAATCCAACTATTGGGAACTCATGCCGCCCAAAAGACATTTGAGAACCCCAATTAACCTACTTGAGACAGACATAAGCAACATCCACGCCAGGCGAGGGGGGAGCTTTGCCAGATGCGCATGTGAGCTTTTCATTCAGTGGGGCCCCTGATGCCCCTGCACACTCCCCATTAACAAATCCCAGTGAGAGACGAGAGCCCTGTGGTGAATGCAAGTGTCAAATTTACTGACTTTGACCCTGCCGCAAAAAGGTGACATCTCTGCCACTCTTTCTATGCTGAAATGTATTTGATGGTATGTCTTGCCGATGTTCCACACTCCACCCTTCCCCACCCTTCCTAAGGCTTTCACCTTGTTGTTACTTCAAAAAAATGATAAAAATGAAAAATAAAAAATTATAAATATGGATATAACTTAGGCGGCCCACTTCCTGTGTGCCATGTACAGCAGCAGAGTGTGTGCATAATCCCCACACACCGGTCATGAGAGTTAGAGTTCATGCCATGGAACAAGAAGGGGACAAGCCAGATGAACAGAACACAGTAGCTGCATGACATTGAACTATCTTATGGAGCCAGAGGCAGGCAACAGGTGACAGTGGAAACTTCATGCTTTTGAGTGAGACTAACACCCCTCAGCTTCTTCACCCTCTGAGGAGTATCCTCTCAAAGTGAACATAATCTATAGGGGCACCACTCAATGCCACAGCATGGCTAATGAATCTTGAGGTTACAGTGGAAGGCAACAGAAGGACATCAAATAATCAGTGGTGTCTCTAGATGTGATTTTCAGGAGGATATCTGATAATCTATATGTGTAGTTTTGTATGTATGCACAGGTGCAAGCATAGACTGATGGTAAGTGGAATGTGAGAGGGCGTAATGTGGAATAGTGCAGAACAGCAGTTAAGAGGAGTGATCTAAGGGAGAAGCCACTTGCTGTATCACTACTTCTATGTTGGATATTGAATAAACTTTTACCTGTTAACATTTGAAGATTTGTCTTTTTCACAATAGTACTGTTGCTTTTTAACCCCTCCCATGCCCGGGACAAGCTGGTCTCGTCCAGGCACACAGTTGCCGCGTGCCTGGGACGAGACACCTAGTGCTCCCCCCGGGCCTCCCTCCCACACCTACCAGTCGGGGATGGAAGGGGAATCGCTTCCCCTTCCACCCTGACCCTCCCCTCAGCAATCTGATGACGTCAGCTTGCTCACAACGCGCCAACGTCATCAGTAGCTGCAGAGGACACGCTGGAAGCCATTTGCTTCCAGCGCGTCAAGAAGAGAGGACTTCACCATGTAAGTCCCTCTCTTTTGGGAGGTTTTGGGAGGGAAAACAGACACAGAGGGAAAGAAACGAGTTTTTCCTTTCCCCGTGCCTGTTTTCAATGGATTCCTGCTCCAAGATTGCGGGCAGGGCCCGTGATCGTGGAGCAGGAATCCTCAGTAGGCACCAGGGATTTCCTTTCAATTTTAAGTGGGGGAGCGACCCCTTGGGCAAGGGTCGCTACCCTGGGGGGTGATCATAAATCCTGTTTTGGACCCCCCGGGGGCAGATCGGACGTTTTTCTGGCCGATCTTCCCCCGGTGGGGTGGGGAGGGGTCGAAACCCACTAGACTACCAGGGATTTTTATTATTGAAGTATTTGGGAAGCAACCCCTTAGGCAAGGGTCGCTGCCCCGGGGGCAACATTTTTTTATATATTTTGGCCCACCCCGGGCTAGATCGGCCATGTTTTTGTCTGATCTCGCCCCTGGGGGGTCGAAACCCACTAGGTCCCAGGGATTGTGTGGTGTGTGTATTTTGAGTGTTTGGGGGCACCCCTTGGGCAAGGGTCACCCTCCCCAAAGGGGAGAAATTAGTATTGGCCATTTCTGACACCCTTGGGAGCAGATGGGCCTATTTCTTTTAGGCCCATCTGCCCCCAAGGGGGGCAGAAACCACCAATATGCCAGGGATTTTTTTTTGTTCCCTTTTTTTTGTTTTACGCTGGGGGTGCCCCCTTTTGCCCCCTTTAGCAAAGGTCGTCACCCAAAGGGGGGCACATTACTGATGGCCATCTCTGCTCCCCTTGGGGCCAGATCGGGCTATTTTTTTTTAGGCCTATCTGCCCCCAAGGGGGCAGAAGCCACCACGTGAGGGAATTATTATGTTTTTTGTTCCCCTTAGTTTTTTTGGCCGGGGGTGCCCCCTTTTGCCCCCTTTGGCAAGGGTCACCCCCCAAACAGGGTACAGAGCTGTTGGCCATTTCTGCCTCCCGTGGGGGCAGATCGGCCTATTTGTTTTACGGCCATCTGCCCCAAAAGGGGGCAGAATCCACTTAGGCACCAGGGATCTTGTGTGTGTGTGTCTTTTGTGTTGGGGGGCGGCCCCTTTGGCAAGGGTCACCTTCCAAAGGGGGGGCACATTACTGATGGACATTTCTGCTCCCCTTGGGGGCTGATAGGGCTAATTTATTTTAGGCCTATCTGCCCCCAATGGGGCAGAAGACAGCAAGACGTGAGGGACATTTTTTTTTTTTTTTTTCTTTTAGTTTTTTTGTGCTGGGGCGCTCCCTTTCACCCCCTTTGGCAAGGGTCACCCCCCCAAACTAGGTACAGAGCTGTTGCCCTTTTCTGCCGCCCTTAGGGGCAGATCGGCCTATTTTTTTTTTAGGCCCACATGCTCCCAAACAGGGCAGAATCCACCTAAGCACCAGTGATCTTGTGTATGTGTGTGTTTGTTGGGGTGGCGGCCCCTTTGGCAAGGGTCGCCTCCCAAAGGGGGGCACATTACTGATGGCCATTTCTGCTCCTGTTGGGGGCAGATCTGCCTATTTGTTTTAGGCCCATCTGCCCCCAAGGGGGGCAGAAGCCACTTAGGCACCTGGGACTATTTCTAATTCTTGGTGGCGGAGTGTTTGTCAACTGGCAAAATATTTGTATTTGTGATTATAACAGTTTATTTCTTCTTTTTGTTCTAGTTCACAGCTTTTGCTTCCTTTGCTGTGGATCCTTGTGGTTTTGGCAGTAGTTGTCCTGCGGTTTGCATAGATGCATGTTTTAGGTAAGTAAAAGCAATTTACTCCAAAGGAGTATTGTTGGCATGCATGAATGACATGTTTGTAGGTGGTGTACTAAATGCGGGATTGTGTGTGAAATTGTCCTTAGATTTGAGCAAAATGACATTTGTGTTGTCATATGTCTAATTTTCTTTTTTCTTTTTTCTTGTTAGTGGGATATCATCGGTGATGGCTGTGTCTGTGCAGAGTAGTTGCTGGTGAGTAGCTTTTTCAGGCAGGTGAGTGGTATAGTTTTTAGTACATAACTCTTTGTGATAAAACTACACACTGTGTATTACTTATTTTAGTGCTGGATGTTGTTGGCATTCCATTTGTTGTTAGAAAGGATCATGGCTAACCACAGAGTGACCGCTCAGCAGGTTGTTGGTGTGCTTTTTGAGTTGTCTTCTGACCATGATTCTGAGACTGACTCTGCATCTGAGGCAGAGGAGGAAGTGAGAGATTCTGGCAGTGAGTTTTCTGTCCGAGAGGATTCTTCTGATGAGGAAGCCACTCTCAGTGCAGATGAAGGGCCTGTTTTAGAGGGGGACACTGATGTGCCAAGAGTGCAGCAGTCTGGGGCTGAAGTGTTTCCCATTAGAAGACCTGATACCTGGATTGCCCCAAACATGGAGCAGCCACAGCTACCTGCATTTACTGGTCTCCCAGGGTGTAAAGTCAATACGGAAAACCTTTTGCCTGTCAATTTCTTTCACTTGTTTATGGACGATGTATTTTTGGAAGAGATTGTGGAGCAGACTAATTTGTATGCGGAGCAACATTTGAGGGACAACGCTGCCAGATGTAGGCCTCAGTCTAGAGCTACTCAGTGGGTTCCCACACATCTGGAAGAGATGAAAAAGTTTTTAGGTTTGACTTTTTTGATGGGGTTGATAAGGAAGCCGTCACTGGCTTCTTATTGGTCTACTAGTCCCTTGATGGCAATGGCTATATTTCCTGCACCTATGACTCATAATAGCTATTTGCTTCTTCTTCGTATGCTGCATTTTGTAGACAATGCTTTAGCCTTGCCACGAGATCACCCTGATTATGACCGTCTTTTTAAGATTAGGCCTGTCCTTGATCATTTTGTAGATTGTTTTTCAGAGGTCTATGTTCCAGGCAAAGAGATAAGTGTGGTCAAGTCTTTGGTCCTTTTCAAGGGGCCTTTAGTTTTTAAGCAGTACATTCCTAGTAAGAGGGCCCAATATGGAATTAAATTGTATATGATGTCAGAAAGTAGTACAGGATATGTGTATAATTTCCGGGTCTACACTGGTAGGGATTCCAGTATTGACCCTCCTGGTTGTCCACCAACTTTTGGAGTTAGTGAGAAACTTGTGTGGGTACTTGATAGACGCCTATTTAACAAAGGTCACCATTTGTACGAAGATAATTTCTACACTGGAGTGCAGTTGTTCAAGGAGTTGTTTAGAGTGGACACTGTTGCTTGTGGCACAATCTGCTCTAACTGGAAAGGCTCTCCAAGGGAGCTTGTCTGTAAACAACTTGAGAGGGGACAGTGCAGTACCTTGCGGAATAATGATCTGCTAGCTCTCAAATTTTCAGACAGGAGGGATGTGTACATGCTATCTACCATCCATGATGAGAGTACTTCCCCTGTGACTGTTTGGGGTCAGGTTGCCGAAGTGCGCAAACCTGCGTGCATTTTGGACTACAATAGGCACATGGGTGGTGGTGATAGAGTAGATCAGAGGTTGGAACCTCACACTGCTCTTCGTAAGTCTTACGTGTGGCATAAAAAGTTGGCCCTACATTTATTTCATTTGGCAACTTTTAATGCTTTTATTGTGTTCAAGGATTGTTCACCTGAGTCAAGGATGAAATTTGTTAAATTTCAGGAGTCAGTGATAGAGAGCCTTATTCTGGTGGAACTGGCAAGAGTTCCTAGAGTAGCAGTGGTGGAGGATGTGGCTAGATTGAAAGATCGCCACTTTCCTGATCACATTCCTCCCACTCCCAAAAAAGACTTGCCCACTAAGAAATGTAGAGTATGTGCCCAAAGTGGTATGCGGCGGGAGAGCCGGATGTACTGCCCCGATTGCCCTTCAAAGCCTGGGCTGTGTGTGGCCGGCTGTTTCAGGAGTTACCACACCCCAAAACTTTTTGGGGAAATACCATGAGAGTAAACTGTCTATTTTATATTTTCATATGTTCAGTTGTATGGTTGGCATTACTGTCATGTATTTAGTTAGAGCTTTTGTGTTTTGTACTTATTTTATAATTAGTTAGTGGTTTCTTTGTTGTTTGTAAACAAAAGTAAAGTGATGGGGGTGTGCGTGGGGTGGCGCTTGGCTAGCGGTGCATGTGGGGTGGCGCTTGGCTGGCGGTGTGCGTGGGGTGGCGCTTGGCTGGCAGTGTGCGTTGAGTGGCGCTTGGCTGGCGGTGTGTGTGGAGTGGCGCTTGGCTGGCGGTGTGTGTGGAAAGGCGCATGGCTGGCGGTGTGCGTGGGGTGGCGCTTGGCTGGCGGTGTGTGTGGGGTGGCACTTGGCTAGCGGTGCGTGTGGGGTGGCGCTTGGCTGGCGGTGTGTGTGGGGTGGCGCATGGCTGGCGGTGTGCGTGGGGTGGCGCTTGGCTGGAGGTGTGCGTGGGGTGGCACTTGGCTGGCGGTGTGCGTGGGGTGGAGCTTGGCTGGCATTTGCGTGGAGTGGCGCTTGGCTGGCGGTGTGTGTGGAGTGGCGCTTGGCTGGCGGTGCCAGCCAAACATCAGTCCACACACTCCCATCAGCTAGTGTAATTGCTGTATCAGGCATGTGGGCATATGTAAGTGATGGGCCCTCGAGTGGCGCTGTCTGTTGATGCGAGTGTTGTAATGTGCTGGGCCCGTGGCTGGCGGCGTGAATGGTCTTGTGCATGTCATGTATGAAAGGTGTGTGAATGGACTGTAAAACGGTTGGTGCCTTGACACGGCTTTATAGCTCATGAGCTGTGAGTCATTGGTTCAGTTTTTTGGCCTTTCAGTTATTAACAGTGCATTTCACTTTTGTGAAATCTCTTGTTAATAAAATGTTATCTACTGAACCATCACTCATCCCCGTCCCAACCAGTATGTGTGGTAAAAATGACAAAACCTGCTCTGCTGTAATCAGGCGGCGCAGCACACTTGTGACACACTAGGTGTCTCAGGTGGGACCCAGATGATGAAGCATGCCACCAACCTGGTTGGTGGGTAAGGGGTCTTTTTCATAAAACCTAAGTGCGTTTCGTTTCACAATTTTAGTGTTTGGCACATCACAGACGTACGTGGACACATCAAAATGATATGATATATTAATGATAAATGATATATTACAAAGCTACCTGTGTTTGGGGGGGAGGGGGCACCTATGTTTTTGGTCCTGGGTGTGGCCTTCATCTAGGCAAACCTAACAAACCCAGACATTTTTTAAAACTAGACACCCAAAGGAGTCCAGTGGCTTGTGTGGATCCCCCAAAATTTTCTTACCCAGACTCCTCTGCAAACCTCAAAATGTGCTTAAAAAGCATATTTTCCTGACTTTTCTTTGTAGGATCAGAGCTCCAGCACAAAATCCCTAGGGTTCTTCTCAGTCTCCCAAGTAAAATGACACCTCATTTGTGTGGGTCCCCAAAGCAGAGTCAGCCTAAAGATGTATAAAATAAAAATATGTGCTTATCAACTCGTTGTGCTATCCCCTCAATCTCTACAGGTTTTTGGCCTTTTTCTGTTGCAGGCACCTGGCCCACCCACACAAGTGAGGTATTATTTTTATTGGGAGACTTTGGGGAACGCTGGGTGGAAGGAAATTTGTGGCTCCTCTCAGATTCTAGAACTTTCTGTCACCGAAATGTGAGGAAAAAGTGTTTTTTTTTACATATTTTGAGGTTTGCAAAGGATTCTGGGTAACAGAACCTGGTGAGAGCCCCTCAAGTGACCCCATCTTGGATTCCCCTAGGTCTCTAGTTTTCAAAAATGCACAGGTTTGGTAGGTTTCCCTAGGTGCCGGCTGAGCTAGAGGCCAAAATCCACAGGTAGGCACTTTGCAAAAAACACCTCTGTTTTCTTTGGAAAAATATGATGTGTCCACGTTGTGTTTTGGGGCATTTCCTGTCATAGGCACTAGGCCTACCCACACAAGTGAGGTATAATTTTTATCGGGAGACTTCGGGGAACGCTGGGTGGAAGGAAATTGTGGCTCTTCTCAGATTCTAGAACCTTCTGTCACCGAAATGTGAGGAAAAGGTGATTTTTTAGCCAAAGTTTTAGGTTTGCAAAGGATTCTGGGTAACAGAACCTGGTGAGAGCCCCACAAGTCACCACATCTTGGATTCCCCTAGGTCTCTACTTTTCAAAAATGCACGGGTTTGATAGTTTTCCATAGGTGCCAGCTGAGCTAAAGGCCAAAATCCACAGGTAGGCACTTTGCAAAAAAACACCTCTGTTTTCTTTGGGAAAATGTGATGTGTCCCCATTGTGTTTTTGGGCATTTCCTGTCGTAGGCGCTAGGCCTACCCACACAAGTGAGGTACAGTTTGTATTGGGATACTTGGGGAAATATAGAATAGCAAAACAAGTGTTATTGCCCCTTGTCTTTCTCTACATTTTTTCCTTCCAAATATAAGACAGTGTGTATAAAAGACGTCTATTTGAGAAATGTCCTGTAATTCACATGCTAGTATTGGCACCCCGGAATTCAGAGATGTGCAAATAACCACTGCTTCTCTACACCTTATCTTGTGCCCATTTTGGAAATACAAAGATTTTCTTGATACCTATTTTTCACTCTTTATATTTTAGCAAATGAATTGCTGTATACCCGGCGTAGAATGAAAACCCACTGCAAGGTGCAGCTCATTCATTGGCTCTGGGTACCTAGAGTTCTTGATGAACCTACAAGCCCTATATATCCCCGCAACCAGAAGAGTCCAGCAGACATAACGATATATTGCTTTAAAAAATCTGACATCTCAGGAAAAAGTTACAGAATAAAATGTAGAGAAAAATGGCTGTTTTTTTCACCTCAATTTCAATATTTTTTTATTTCAGTTGTTATTTTCTGTAGGAAACCCTTGTAGGATCTACACAAATTACCCATTGCTGAATTCAGAATTTTGTCTACTTTACAGAAATGTATAGCTTTCTGGGATCCAGCATTGGTTTCACACCCATTTCTGTCACTGACTAGAAGGAGACTGAAAGCACAAGAAATCGTAAAAATAGGGTATGTCCCAGTGAAATGCCAAAATTGTGTTGCACAATTGGTTTTTATGATTCAAGTCTGCCTGTTCCTAAAAGCTGGGAAGCTGGTGATTTTAGCAGCACAAACCTGTTGTTGATGCCATTTTTAGGGAAAAAAACACAAGCCTTCTTCTGCAGCCCTTTTCCCATTTAAAAAAAAAAGAAAACGAAATGTTCACTGTGTTTTGGCTAATTTCTTGGTCTCCTTCAGGGGAACCCACAAAGTCTGGGTGCCTCTAGAGTCCCTAGGATGTTGGAAAAAAGGACTCAAATTAGGCGTGGGTAGCTTATGTGAACAAAAAGTTATGAGGGCCTATGCACGCCCTGTCCCAAATAGCCAAAAAAAGGCCTGGCACCAGAGGGGGAAAAGACCTGGCAGCGAAGGGGTTAAACATATTTCCTATGATATGTAGATGTGCATTTTCTGATCCTTGTTAAGTAGACCTCAAGTTGTGCCTTTTCTCCATCTTTTCCAAAATGGGTACAGTAAAACTGTATGTGCAAATGTAGTTGTAATTTTAACGGAAAGTGTTCTGTCTGTAAATTAATGTGGACTTTAGTTATGATGTTTTAGTTACATTAAAAAATCACCTGCCTCATGTCCATTAAGGTTGGTCTTGAAAGTTTGTCATTCTACAAATTGGTCATGATTCTAAAAAGTCTGCAATGCACTAATCTAGTTTGTTCTAGCACCTCCGCATGACATTGGCATAGATGGGGGAGAATATTTATTCATGTAGTGAGATTATGCTTAGGTGCTAAGGCAGTGTGACTTTTTATGAGTCTGTGGTCTGATATGCTGATGTAGTGATACATTTGCTCATACGCAGCAATTCTGCAGATTCTGTTTCATAATGTATAAAATCCCATGATTTTGGGGGTGACCCAGGGACTTACTGTTGTATTAGGAATGCTATCTGCTTCTCTCTCGCTTTTGCTGCCCACTTGGTACTTAGACTAGATTTTGATTTTGCATTTCTCTGTATTTGCCCTATTCACTGAGAACCTTAATGGCATTGACTCTATATTGTCTTACTTTTGAATTTTGTTATAAACTCTTTATCTATTCCATTGATCTAAAACTAAGGGCCCCATTTACAAGGAGCTGGAGCATCGGCTCTGATGCGGCAGTTTCCTTGCATTGTCCTGTGCTCCCCTAACAACAGCATGGTAGTGCTGTATTTATAATACAGTGCACCATGGCACTCGTTAGCACAACTGCATCGAAAAGTTTGCCCAGTTGTGGCACTTTGCTGGACTAGCATAAAAAATGTTGGTGCTAGTCCAGCAAAGTTCGGGGAGGCCTATTGAATAGAGCCTAGCGTCAGTTTAATGCCTGCCCTGGGCAGGCATTAAAAAAATAATGCTAGAATGGCACAGTGAAATCTTGCATGGCACAGTGAAATGACGCAGTGAAATTATTTGCTTAGGCCTCCCTGTGGGGGAATATCTCCCTTGCATACATTATACCTGGTGCAGGTATAATGTGGCACAAGGGTTTACAAACTGGTGCAATGGTGAAATTGCGCCAATTTGTAAATACAGTACGGGATGGGGGACTGTTTTGCGCCGCCATAGCATAAAAACAAATGATGCTACATTGGCGCAGGGGGCTTGTAAATGAGCCCCTCGTTTCTGAGTGAGCCCATTTACTCAATTGACTTTGTTTCTGATATTTTTGATGCATTGTGAGGTGCCTTGATGAGGGGACACATTGCCTCGTCAAACTTAGGTTTAACACTATCTCAGATATGTCGAATTGGGGCACACTGCTGTAGTTTAGCTTTGACTGTCTAAAATTGCTAAAATTACTTATTAGACAGAAGTGTGTGAAGACTGAAGACGACAGAGCATCCACTGCACGATGCGGTTGGATATTCACAGCCCCCCCATACACACACCCATCATAGTCCAACAAGGCTGCATTTGGCTGGATAATGTGTCACAGATCATGATTAATGACTGCCCTAAAGTACTCAGCATTGAAATGTACATCATTAAACACGTGTCTTGCTCCCTAAACGATGCACATTACTATTAATAGCAGTGCTATTGAGACAGGGCTGGTGGGGGGAGGAGGGCCTCTGACCTAGATGCAGTACCTCGAGGTGCGGAAGTCAGGTAGACTGTGACCCGAGACTGCAGAGTGAGAACAGGTCGTGGTAAGAGATGGATCTGCTTAACAGCACCATTCTCAGCCCCACAAATATTGGTTCTCCTGCCGCAACTGAACCATAAGGTTGGTTCACTGGTTCTCAGAGTTCAATGCGCTTTCAGAGCCAGTGCCGTGGAGACATCACACATAAACACAGAAGGAAGAACTGTACAATTTCGAAACGTGCAGGCACCACCAGAGTGAAATGCGTTGTGCCTTAAAGAAAGGCTCTTAACTTGTGATCTGTAGACCTATTGGAGTCTGCGGCCCATATTTATACTTTTTGACGCAAACCAGTGCCGGCGCTGGTTTGCGTAATTTTTTTTACTGCCAGCTAAAACCATTCCTGTGCGTCATGCGGGCGCCTTATTTAAGGAATGACATTAGCTGGCGCTGCGGACTGGTCAGAGTAAAAAAATAATGACTCAAACCAGGCAGCGCTGACATAGGGGAAAATGGGGGTTGTGCATAAAAAATGGTGCAAGTCAGGTTTGAGGCAAAAATCATGCCCCCGCATGGTCATTGGGCACAGTGGCATGTAGGGGGGCCAAAATTAGGCCCCCCTATGCCACTTTAAAAAAAAAATATATATACTTACCTCAACTTACCTGTACTTCCCTGGGATGGGTCCCCCCATCCATGGGTGTCCTCCAGGGGTGGGTGAGGGTGTCATTGGGTGTCCCTGGGGGCAGGGAAGGGCACCTCAGGACTCCTTCCATGGTCAGAGACCATGGAAGTGAGCCCACAGGTCCCTTAACGCCTGCCCTAACTCAGGCGTTAAAAAACGGCGCACATCAGGCTGTGCACCATTTTTTAAGGCCCGCTCCCTCCTGTGCGTTAAAACGACGCAGGAGTATAAATAAGGTGCACAGGCCTTAAAGTCATTTTTTGGGCAGGAACACCTACCTTGCATGTCATTAACGCAAGGCAGTTTCCCGCATCCAAAAAAGGACACACACGGAGGAATTTTGGCGTCCGCGGGCTCAGGCGTCAAAGTTTAAATATGGCGCACGAATTGCGCCAAATGTGCGTCAAAATTTTTGACGCACATTCAGTGCAAACAGAGTATAAATATGCCCCTGCGACTTTTAGTCAGAGGGTTCTTTCGGCTGTAAATCTGAATATTTTAAAACGCTCTGTAGATGTGAAGAAATTTGAAATTGAGTTCCTATCCACAAATATGGCTGACCTCAGCTGAAGCATTACTATGCACCGACAAAAAGAGAGCATACACCAGAAGTGAAAAAAGACAGTGATATGTGAAAGCTAGAATATGGCCTTGTCTTTAGAAATGAACCCATTTTTGAAAAGCTTCAGCCTTCCCTTTTAAATAAACATTTCAATTTGTGTGTAATTTCTATTTGTGAATTGAATTTAATATTTCATAGTTTGTGTATTTGCTTGATGAAAAAGCACCTCTGTATTTTTGTCCCTGGTTCCAATAATGATTTAGTGGGGTTCATAGACGACAAAAGAATAAGAACTGCGGTCTCAAAGTGTTAGACTTCACAGCTTTAGGTTGGTCATCCCCCAACTTTTTGCCTGTTGGTCATCCCCCAACTTTTTGCCTGCCTCCCTCCACTTTTCTGACACTGTTTTTGCTGGTTTTAGGACTCTGCGCACTTTACCACTGCTAGTCAGTGCTAAAGTGTATATGCTCTCTCCCTTAAACATGGTAACATTGGTTCATACCCAATTGGCATATTTGATCTACTTGTAAGTCCCTAGTAAAGTTCACTACATGTGCCAGGGCCTGTAGATTGAATGCTACTAGTGGGCCTCCAGCACTGGTTGTGTCACCCACAGAAGTATCCCCTTAACCATGTCTCAGGCCTGCTATTGCAAGGCTTGTGTGTGTAGTTTCACTGCCACTTCAACTTGGCATTTAAATGTACTTGCCAAGCCTTAAACTCGACTTTTCTACATATAAGTCACCCATAAGGTAGGCCCTAGGTAACACATAGGGCAGGGTGCTGTATAGGTAAACGGCAGGACATATACCTGTGTGTTTTATATATCCTGGTAGTGTAAAACTCCTAAATTCATTTTCACTACTGTGAGGCCTGCTCCTTTCATAGACTTACACTAGGGCAACCCTCATATACTGTTTGAATGGTAGATTCTGATCAGAAAGGGGTAAACAGGTCAAGTTTAGTATGCCCAGAATGGCAATAGAACCTCCTGCTTATTGGTGAGGTTGGATTTTATATTACTATTTTAGAAATGCCACTTTTAGAAAGTGAGCATTTCTATGCACTTAAAATCCATCTGTGCCTCACAGCCTGTCTCCAATCCACGCCTGGGTTGGGCTGATTGACAGCTCCCTTGTGCATTTCACCTAGACAATCACAGACACAGGATACTCAATCACACCTGCACTCATCTGCATCCTGAATGGGTCTTCTTGGGCTGGAAGGGTGGAGGGCCTGACACATTTCAAAGGCTAGTGGCCTGCCCTCACACAATGGACTGCCAAACCCCCTACTGTGACCCTGGCAGACAGACCTGTATTGAAAGGGTGCCTTGTGCACTTCAAAAAACACTCTTTGAAGTCTCTCCCACTTCAAAGGCATTTTTGAATATATAAACTGGGTCCCTGACCCCACCAAATCAGACACTCCTAGACCAGATCCTGCAACCTGTAAAGCGGAGCTGCCTGGCTGCCCAAAGGACTCACATGGACTGCTTTGCTGTAAAGGACTGCTGCCTTGCTGTTGCCCTGCTGCCTTGCTGGCCTCTGTCTTTGCTGAAAAGTGCTCTCCAAGGGCTTGGATTGAGCATGCCTCCTGTTTTCTGAAGTCTCATAGCCAGAAAGACTTTACCTCTTCAAGGAACTCCTTGTGCACCAAAAATTGATGCACAGCCTGCCGGAAATGACGCACAGCCGGTCTTTCAACAAGAAAATTGCCACACAGCCAAACCCGAAAGATGCAGCCCGACTTCCGAGTGAAGAATCGATGTGGCACCTGCCTTGTGGCTGGAAATTCAACACACGGCCCTACAGGATAGATGCACAGCCGATCCGGAATGATGCTGCCCAACTCCTGAGTGAAGAATCGACGCAGGGTCTGCTGTGCGACAGAAAATTTGATGCATCGTCATACCGGATTGACACAACGCCTGTGACTTTGTCCTGCATGCCCAGGATTTCCCCGCATCATCCCTGGGCATCAAAAGACTCCTGCATCACAATGAGGAACCAAGCCTGGGCGACGGAAATTGATGCAAAGCCTCTTGCAGCATGGAAAGAAACTACGCATCGTCTGTGCTGTGCTGGAAAATCTGACGCACACCCTATTTTTCCACGCCTCTCCTCCTCTGCGGTCTCTGTGTGTGATGATTTTGACGCAAACCATGTAATTTGTGTTAACAACAGACAACTGTTGAATTCTAAGATTTAATACTTTTTTTTTATCTTGCAAAAGTTATATTTCGAATTGTACTTATTGAATCTTTATCATTTTGACCTTAATTTAACCAGATAAATATCATATATTTTACTAAACCTGTGCAGTGTATTTTTGTTTTTTTTTCCACTGTGTTACTGTATGATTTGTTGCACAAATACTTTACACATTGCCTTCTAAATTAAGCCTGACTGCTCAGTCCCAAGCTACCAGAGGATGGGCACAGGATAATTTGGATTCTGTGTGATTTACCCTGACTAGGATTGTGGTGCCTGTTTGGACAAGGGTGTATACCTCTGTCAACTATAGACCCCAATTCTAACACAAAGGATATAAGAAGGGACATTTTTCCGGCTATGATAAACATGATTCTTCATCAGTTGCCTAATGTCACACCTCAGTAGAAGCCACAAGCCCTCAAAATGAGTAATGTTCTTTTGGCATAACTCCAATTTACCAGATGTGTCACTGTCCCCTGCAGATACAAGCAGAAGCACTGTATGTGTTTCTGACACCATCTGAAGAATGGCATACATGGTAAATAACACATACGAAGTTCACTAGATGTAAAGTTCATCACACATGGTAAATACTGCATGCTTTAAGAATCGCATGGATGCAGTTCCCAACAATTGTAAGGCATCTGCCTAACTAGAAATCAGCAAAAGATATATGTAAAAGCCTTACCACTCCAAATCAGGTAGTAAATGTGATCAAACAATCAAAAATGGCAACAAACACCACATAATAAGTAGAAACCCTGTTGTTGGACCTGGCCTTTTTACAAGGTCATCCCCAAACTTTTTGCCTCCTTCCTCCTATTTTTTCTGACCGGTTGTTGTTGGCTTTTGAACTCTGGGCACTTTACCTGTGCTAACCAGTGCTAAAGTGCATATGCTCTATGTGTAAATTGTACTGTTGATTGGTTTATCCATGATTGGCTATTTAATTTACTTGTAAGACCCTAGTAAAGTGCACTATATGTGCCTAGGGCCTGTAGATTGAATGCTACTAGTGGGCCTGCAGCACTGGTTGTGCCACCCACTTAAATAGCCCCTTTACTTTGTCTCAGGCCTGCCATTGAAAGGCCTGTGTGTGCAGTTTTTACTGCCACTTCAACTTGGCATTTAAAAGTACTTGCCAAGCCTAAAACTCCCCTTTTTCTACATATAAGTCACCCCTAATGTGTGCCCTAGGTAACCCCTAGAGCAGGGTGCTGTGTGGGTAAAAGGCAGGACATGTACCTGTGTAGTTTATATGTGCTGGCAGTGTAAAACTCCGAAATTAGTTTTTACACTATAGTGAGGCCTGCTTCCTTCATAGTCTAACATTGGGGCTGCCCTCATACATTGTTGAAGTGGTAGCTGCTGATCTGAAAGGAGTAGGAAGGCCATATTTAGTATGGCCGGAATAGTAATACAAAATCCTGCTGACTGGTGAAGTTGGATTTAATATTACTATTTTAGAAATGCCACTTTTAGAAAGTGAGCATTTCTCTGCACTTAAATCTTTCTGTGCCTTACAATCCACGTCTGGCTAGGTTTAGTTGACAGCTCCTTGTGCATTTACTCAGACACACCCCAAACACAGGGTACTCAGCCTCACTTGCATACATCTGCATTTTGAATGGGTCTTCCTGGGCTGGGAGGGTGGAGAGCCTGCCCTCACACAAAGGACTGCCACCCCCCCTATTGGGACCCTGGCAGACAGGATTGAACTGAAAGGGGACCTGGTGCACTTCTAGGCCCCTCTTTGAAGTCTCCCCCACTTCAAAGGCACATTTTAGTATAGAACAGGGCCTTTGCCCTACCACCTCAGACACTTGCTGGAGAAGAAACCTGAACCAGAACCTGCATCCTGCCAAGAAGAACTGCCTGGCTGCTCAACTGACTCACCTGACTGCTTTCTACAAAGGACTGCTGTCTCGCAGTTGGCCTGCTGCCTTGCTGAACTCTTGCCTTGCTGCAGAAGTGCTCTCCAAGGGCTTGGATAGAGCCTGCCTCCTGTTCCTTGAAGTCTCTGGACCAAAAAGACTTCCATCTTTCAACTGGACTCCTTGTGCGCCGCAACATTATACACACAGCTTGCTCCGCAGTGAAAAATTTATTGCATGCTGATCCGGAAAGACGCCACTCGACCCCGCAAGGAAAAGATCGATGCGACGCCTGCGGTGTGACCGGAACTTCGACGCATGGCCCGCCTGGACAACGCCGCCCGACTTCCAGAGAGGAAATCGACGCCTGCAGTGAGGGAGAAAATTCCACGCACAGCCCATCGGAACGACGCGCAGCCAGAGAACAAACTCGGGAATCCACGCACAGACCCTGGGACATCTGGTAATCCCGCGACCCACAGAGGAGACTGCCCGCGCGCAGGAAATCGATGCAACGCCTTCCCCGTGTGGAAAATAACGACGCGAGTCCGTGTGTGAAGGGGCGAAAGCGACGCACACACCATTTTTCCACGCATCTCCTCCTCTGCGGCCCTCTGCGGAGATTTTCTACTCCCAACCAGGTACTTTGTGCCTGAAAGAGACTTTGTTTACTTTTTAAAGACTTAAGACACTTCATATCACTTTTCAGTGATATCTCTACAATTTCATATTGCATCTTTTATTGTTTTGACCTGCAAATACCCAGATAAATATTATATATCTTTCTAAACACTGTGTGGTGTATTTTTGTGGGGCTATATTGTGTTATTGTATGATTTATTGCACAAATGCTTTACACATTGCCTTCTAAGTTAAGCCTGACTGCTCAGTGCCAAGCTACCAGAGGGTGGGCACAGGATAATTTAGATTGTGTGTGACTTACCCTGACTAGAGTGAGGGTCCTTGCTTGGACAGGGGGTAACCTGACTGCCAACCAAAGACCCCATTTCTAGCACCTGCAAATAGGACTCTACTGGCCAAGAAAACAGTTTATTTATTGGAACAGCTTTGCCATGAACACAATAAGGAAAATCTAAGGAGTTATTCAAACAAAACACACAGGAATGAGAAGCAGTGTTCTCTTGCATATATTTAAGAACGTCACCATGGATGTGCTCATGCTCAGACATTTTTCCATGCTTCGTCAGATTACCCTGTTTATCCAGAATGCTGTGCGCTAGGAGGAGGAGGATTAGGCTGCCAAAGACAAATGCCTGTCCAAAGACATGGGAAAGGGTCAGGATCCACAGGACAAACTGAACCCTCTTAACATGTCATAAGTCCAGGTCCTCTTGACCAACTATCATCTGGACAGGGGCACAATATGGTATATCCTGGTGTCCACTGTGGACGCTTTGGACCCTAGCATTCTCACAGCCGCTGTTTTATTTACTGTAATTATTTGCTACTGGTTCCAACCAGGAAGCAGCAGGCTTTTCACATAGTTTGCCACAACCCACATTCTGTAAGATCCTCAACTGGGCCTGAACGCACAGATAACATGTCTTTGACCGGCCCACAAAGATGTAGTGCTACCTAATTGATGCATATAACTATTAATAGCAGTGATGTACTGCACCTATGACTGTCATATTTCATCAGATGTCACATCCTGGATATAAAACTTACAGTGGATATGCCCTTCTGGCATTTGAACATGGACAGTTCAGCAGGCAATACCTGGAGAAATGTATGTGAAATGCAAGCCCAGGAGAAAGTGCTATCTTGGTATCCTGTGGTCTTGACAAACGTCCCTAGTGCTGTTTTTGCTGTAGCGATGCATAGCCTGATCCAACAATGTCAACCACTTCTGTACAAGTACTGCCAGCACAATTATATATAGTTGAACTATAAGGTTGTATGAGTGTCATGAAAGGGCAGTATTGAATACTTTGGTGTCCTGAGTGCTCACAGATATGAGGAGAAGCAGTTGTTTTGTAGATGGTGTGTATTATTGAATATCCTTCTTGGGAACATTGCAGCTGTCACTGATGAAAGATGTGGTACTGATTAAAATGGTGTTAGTCCTTCAATTACTTTTATATTCCATGAGATGATGTGCATGTTGAACGGATCATTAGTCAACATCATCAACTGCGTGCGGACCTCCTGGATATGAGCTGGCATACATTTAATAAAAGTGGTGCTGCATTACAGTATATGAAGCGCTACTTTTCTTGCACCCCCTTAGTGGCCCCCTAACACCACCATTTTTGCACCATATTTAACATACGTCGCAGAGAAGGGAAGGCAGTCTACACATAGCTTTGCTAACCTGACTCAAGCTTGTATTGTAAGAGCACCCCACGTTCTCTCTGAAACAATCCACAATGCTGCAAAGTCATACCCCCAGAAGTAGTGTGCTATAGAAAAATCAAGCTCAGTTAAAATAACTTACCAGTACGCATCTCCTGGGAGGTTCTCTTTTTGTGGACAGGGTTATGCACATGCCCGCACAGACAGACCTCCATGCAAGCCTTGGTACCGAGGCGCGGTGTCTTGTCACCGGTGATCGACTTCTTCGGGGTTGCTACCTAACAGATCTAGCTTCTGCCTCTTGAACTACACCCACAAACTGACTGATTCACTGATAATGACATTTATAATACAAACAGTGGGAGGAGGTTTCCTTGTGTGTATCTTTAACATGTTCTTGAAGAAGTAAGTTTTAGGGCATTTTTAAAGGTGTTTAAAGAGGATTCTGATAAATCTCATACGATAAAGAGTTTGACGGACTTGAATTAATTTTGTTGAGAAGGAAGAGTTGCCGTACTCCGTTGTTCATGAACTGGGCAGTGTAATATGTAAAGTCACAGAGAAACAAAATAATAGAAACACATTTTTGAAAAACCAAATAGTTGAAAACCCATTTAGTGGAAAAACAAATTAATAGAAATTCTGTTGGACTACAAAGCAGTTAAAATAAATAAAATATATTATAAATAATAATCATTTAGTAAAAAAAAGTTTAATGAGAAGACGAAAGTACGCACTCACAGCAAATACAGCTCAGGGAAAATAGTCTGAAAATTGAAGTAGAAAAAAATAAGTAGTAAGGAGACTAAAAAAAAGGGGAAATGAGGGAGACAACGAGAAAGTAGTGAAGGAAAAAGGAAGGTGGATGGGGCTAAACTTCTGATATAGGAATTTAAAATAATTATTGCCAAAGCTAACGGGTCTGGCTTTAATATGCCTAGAGGCAATATATATTTTTAAGTCATTTTGTGACTTAGTTTCCAGCAAAGCAAAAGATAAATTCCGTTAATTTTGAACATTTGAATTAAACAGTCCAGATGAAATAGTTTCTCGTATTGGTATAGAATGAATGGGTTTCCATGAAGTCACATACACCCACTGGGCAGATAGTCGGGGCTAGTAAACAGGAGCTTCCATTCGAATAGGTATTAAAAATCATGATTGAATTCGGCAGGCAGAATAAATGAAAGTTGGAATTACGGAGAACGAATCGTTTAGGTCAAGTCTGGGGGAATTTTTCAGGACAAACGCCCATGAATTAAAGCGTAATATATAGAAATTGCTATGCTACTACCACGTTCTGGTATTGAGCTATTGGAAATGATTTATAATCCTAATTCTGCATTGCTGAATTAAAGGTATCCATGGCATAAGTCATACTGAGGCCCATGATTATACTTTTTCACGCAAAACTGTGTTAACGCAGTTTTGCATGTAAAAGTATAGCGCCGTCAAGCGCCTTTACTGGACGCCGGGCGGGCCTCATATCTATGGAATGGCACTGGCTGGCGGTAATGCATGGTTAGCGTCTTTGTAGATGATGCTAACCTGGTGGGGGAGTGTAGCGGGAGCCGGAGGTTATACGCCAGATTATGGCGCTATACTGTTTAGAGGCAAAAAAATGCCTCTAAGCAAAGTAACGCCATTTCCGGGCGTACAACCCCCATGGACATGGCTCCTGTCTTGTTAAAGACAGGAGCCATGCCCACCACCCCAATGGCCATACCCAGGGGACAGGTGTCCCCTGGGCATGGCCACTGGGGCCAGCACCAGCGCCATGCCGGGGGGCCCCAAGTCAGGGCCCCCGAGTGGGTAAAAACAAAAACAAACAAATACTTACCTGGGATGGGTCTCCCATCCATTGGTGTCCCTCTGGTGTGGGTGGGGGTGTCCCTGGGCCAGGGAAGGGCACCTGTGGGCTCTTTCCATGGTCTATGACCATGGAAACATGCCTACAGGTCCCCTAACGCCTGCTCATACCCAGGCGTTAAATAATGGCGCTAAGCAAGCTTAGTGTCATCATTTAAGGCCCCCTCCCCGTGCTAAAAGGGATAAATAGGGCACTAAGGCCATATTGTCGTTTTCTGCACGAGAACGCCTACCTTGCGTCTCATTGACACAAGGTAGGTTTCCACGTCCAGAAAATGATGTAAACTCCATAACTTTGGTGCTCGACGTTTCTAGCATCAAAGTATAAATAAGGAGTTAGGTTTGCGCTGAAGTAGCGTACAAAAAAATGACCCAAATTCAGTGCAAAACAAGTATAATTATGGGCCTGAGAGTCGAATACTGCACGACGTAGAACGGAAACTTTTGAAGTGCGGTTACCTCCTTTTCATCCATTACACATAGGGCAGTGAAATTAGGTACATGACCTGGTAGTTCAGGTTGGACTGCTCCTATCAAAGCAGGAGCAATGCTGATTAGAATTAGGTTGATTTTTGGTAGAGTAACTCAGTGTGCATAAAACAAACAGGCTTGTATGTGACAGAGTAACTGCCAGTGGTGGAGGTTGATTCAAACATTACACCCAGCATTTTTTGCTTTTCTAATTGATACTAAGTGCAGGCATGGCCCGTCCTTTAGGGTGGAGGGGCCACGCCCCCCCACTTTTTGCCCTTCATGAAGAGTGCTGGTCAGGCTGAACAAATGTCAGCCTGACAGACACGCTTCATGTTCAGGTCAGGCAGCCATGCGCGATTTGTGCAGACTCCTGGCTGCCTGAGCTGAACTTTGCTGGGCTGAGGAAGTCACAGCTCCTGTGGTCGTGACCTCCTTGGCTCAGCACAAGTGCCTCAAGGTCCTCCCCCGGGTGACGAGGGAAGCGTCACCCATTGACTTCGACCTGGGTGCTTCAGGTTTGAGCCCTGAAGCGCCCAGGGCGAGTGTCAATCAGTGACACCTCGTCATAGAGTGGTGTGGGGTCAGCAGTCTCATTGACCCCATCCCACTCTGTGATGAAGTTGGTACTGCTGCCTTCCCTCATTGGCTGACCTCAGGTCAGCCAGTGAGGGAAGGCAGCAGTCCCAACCCTCCTGGGAACTACAAGGCTGAAGGTATTTGTGTGTGTGTGTGTGAGATCTTTTTAAATGAATGTTTGGTGCGTGCGTGCATGTTTGAATGTTGATGAGTGTTGTTAATGAATGTGCGTGCGTGTGTGTGTGTGTGTGAAAGAATGAGTGTGAGTGTGCTTCCCACCAGCCCCCATCCCTCCTAAAACTGCAGGCCGCCACTGACAAAGTGTTATAGGCATGCCCAGGTGTGTGTCCTATGCTCAATATTTCACAGTGCTCAAGCAGCACATCACTGAAGCAACTAAGCCGGAGTTGCCTCTGTGTCTGGAGGGGACCTGGCCTGCCAGTTTGGACTAGACTGCTTGTTTCTATTGAAACATAACTACATCTGATTTGCGTCTGATTTACAAATAGCTTGTCTCTTTGTAGAGTGTCAAAAATATTTTCACTGGAATGCAGCAGTGGGTGAAATTAACTCAGACATTCTACCCATCATTTTGTTATTTTGCTAAGCAACATATTGGCGAAGCAACAGGTAACATATAGTGACACCTTGGCAATAAGAGGGTCGAGAGAGGCCAAGACCTGAGCATACTAGGTTCTTACAACATGAAAACCAGATCTCAGAAATCTAATTCTAGGCTGGAACCACCAAAGGCTGGTACAAGTAATGGGGTAAATGAGGGAGATCATTATACCCACCTACATTCTGCCAATTTTTTACGCGGTTGAAACAACAAACTATTTCAGCTTGCTTTACTCCACTAGGCTCATGGATAAAAATAAAAACACCTGCATCCACAAATGATACCCCACAATCCAGCAATCAAATTGTTGTAACCGCTCAAATAAACATGGCTCCACTATTGCTCAAATAAACACAGCCCTACAATTACAAGCCATAACAAATCACAACTCTGACAGCAAATCTATTTACGGGACGGAGGAGTGTTTAAGAGGTAACTTGAACAGCAGTGTTGGTAACACTAATATGTACATGGATAATTCCCTAGGTGATGCAAACTTAATAAACGAACTGGACATAAATACTCAAACTCGTGAAGCACCAGTACCTCTGTTTCATACAACTTTAACTGGAAATTCTCCAAAGGAAGCTGCTAGAACTCCGAGTGATACTGACATTCCTCCTAAATATGAAGTACTGGAAGCAATGTGTGCAATAAGCAGCACTTTAATAAATGTATCAGGTACGTAAATTGCAGAATTGTTCTCAGTGTCCAATCAAAAAACATTATTGAAGGAAATTTCTTTAAACACCCAGGCCTTTAAGGAAACCTTTAAGCAAAACATTGAATTAGATGAATGAAAGGACGTCCAAAAACTTTCACAAATAGAAGTCATCGACTTATTACGACTTTCACCCCATAAATTAGTGGCCATGGGTAGTGATCCTAATATATCACCATATCTTATTACAAATAAACAGTCAGAAAATTATAATATAAATCAAATGAAAAAGCAGGAACTACAAATATTAGGTATTTCTAAAGATGAACAATCAAGACACAATAAACAGCCCTACTGCACCATCAATAAGAGTTTAACAGGCTGAAGGTATTCAACCATAAACAAGTAAAGGAAGGCGAAAACAAAACTAAGACAATTAAATACAAGTCTAGCTAACTAAATTACTGAAAATACTACTAAACCTGATTCATTAGAGCAGAAGTCTGATCCTATCTTTGATATTACTAAACAGCAAAAAATACAGCAGAAATAGCTCTCAACTGAATCATAGGGTAATTCTAGCACTCCAAAATAATTAGACCTAAGTACAACTAGTAACAAAATAGATTCAAAACAATCTGTGAACACACAGACAACAGGGACATACTGAATGAAAAATGTAAAGAAACAAAGGGTGACAGGCAACAACCAAAGACAACGAGCATCATAAATTAAAAAAACACTAGTTCCAACAACAGTGTCAGTAGTAAAGGCTATTCTATTGGATAAAAAATCAGACCAGGCTCAGGCACAATTCATTTATTAGAAGCTTTTAAGTTCAAAAGTGTGAAAATCAGGTGAGCAATGATTCCCCGGAACTGGAGCAACCTTCAGATATAGGCCCTCATTTCAACATCGGTGGTACATTCCGCCTACCGTCTCGGTGACGGCCACCAACATACCGCCACCTGGCTACCATCCATCTGCCATATTATGAGCACTGCCTGACTTCCGCCACAATAAGGGCGGAAATCTGGCAGTGCTCATGGTGGTGGATGGTGGCAAGCTGGTGCTGCTACCACCAGCACCGGAATGCAGTAGAATGCTGACAGCCGTATTATGACCAGTAATATGGCCTGGCGGTGTTCTGGTGGCGGGACGCTGCTGGCGGTAGCAGCACCCCTTCCCGTTTCCTGATGGAAGACCTCCTCACCCAAGGTAAGTCGGGTTCCCGATAGGGGGAGGAAGGTAGGGGTTGTTGTGTGTGTGTGTGTCTGAGTGTGTGCATGAATGTCTGAGTGTGTGTGTGAATGAGTCTGTGTGTGTTGTTTGCCTGGGTGTATGCATGTGCGTGTCTGCATGGCAGTGTGATTGTGTGTAAGAATGTGTGTGAGCATGTCTGGAAGTATGTGTGAGTGAATGTGTGTATGTCAGTGTGTAAATGAATGCATGAATGTCAGTGTAAGTGAATGGGTGTATGCCTAGTGCGTGTGGGTGTCTGTGTACGTGTATGTGGGGAGGGGGGTGTGGGGTGAGAGGCGCTGTGACGGTAATGGGAGTGGGGAGGGGGGTGATGTGTGCATGTGTGGCTGTGGGGGATGGGGTTAGTTGTGTGGTGTGTGCGTGTATGGAGGGTGAGTGAGTGGATCAGAGGGGGTGGGGGTTAGTATGTGTATCAGGTGGGTGAGTTTGGATGGAGGAGGAGGAGTGGGGGGTGTCAGGTGAGTGTTGGGGGGGTAGTGGAGCCGCCTGCCAGTGACAGGGAAGGAATTCCCTATCACTGGTAGGGCCTACAGCCATGGTTTTCGTGGCGTTGCTAACGCCACAAAAACCATGGTGGTAGGCCGGCTCATAATGCCATGGGTGGTACTATGCCAGCCGCTGGGCTGGAGATAGACATCTCCGGCCCGGCGGCTCATATTGGGATGGAGAAGTTGGCTGCAGCCAAACCACCAATCTCATAATGTGGCGGTATGTACAACCAGCCTGTTGGTAGTCATGCTGCCACATTATCCCCTGGCGGTCTTAATGAGGGCCATAGTGAACATTGATGATCTTACCAATTATTTACAAATTGATTTCTGTCCTAGTTATGACTCAGATGGACTTCATGATATTTTAAACAGATAAAACATTTTGAAGATATTACACTCATTAAAGGAAGTGACTTCTCAAGACTTGGCTGTTCGAGCAGTAGCAGCACCTCCCCCCCACCTCAGCGCCTTGAGACCCTCATGGGTGGGTAGTGTGCTTTACAAATTCCTTGATTGATTGATTTAAGTGGATCAAGTCAATTTACAAGATCTGAGAAGGATTCGATTTACTTTAGATTAAAAGACTGATAAAAAATATTCACCCGTACTAGTTGGTCTACAGATAACTGGCATTCAAAGGTTTTGGCCAAGAGTAAAGAGCTAATAGACTGGGATATTATTTTGAAATTAGCAGGACAGAAAAAAATATCCCCATCTCTTAAGACAAGAAATCAAGCGTCACATGGATCCTACCAGCCTCACTGCTTTGAACCATTTCATGTTTTTAAAGACCCTGACAAATCTCTGTCTAATAAAATAGATAATCTTACAGTGACAATAACAAATGAATCAGGCTCAGGAAGGAATATTTACCATCCAACACGTACATCAAAAACAGAAATACAGCCCTATGGAAAAAATTGATTTCTTCTTTAAATCAAATATCCTCCAGTTGATACTTCTGATAGCTACCCTGTTCATTCAGTTCAGTTCATGGAATCCATAGTGATATATTCTTGGAATGTTGCAAGCTTAGACCGAAACAGAGTGGAGTTAGGAATGCAATTGAAATCTGTATCACTATTAAAGTATACCCAAAGCAACTGAAAGGATAATCAAGAGAAGTCTTGCTACACATTCAGCAGTCCCCAACAGAGTAGTGATTGCCGTTGTGAAACTTAATTTAGAAAACCGCAGTCACCCTTTGACCCCTACATTCAGCTCTGCAATACATAGTGGCGAGATAGTCCTTCCATGAAAAAACTCATACCTCCTACAGCTGTTGTTTGATAGCATTGTTTGATGCTGAAGGGAAAATGTTTATAAAACAGCTATCATCTTTCTTGGCAAAATGACTAGAAGAATTAAAAATAATTACATTCCATCAGACAGCATTCAGGTCTACCACTCAACTGTTGATAATATTGCTGCATTAACTACTTTAGCACAAAGGGCATGTACACCAAAGACAAACAAACTGATCATTTGCTACATTGATTATTCAAATGCATTCAAAAAAGTTGATGATTTTGGTCTAAATGAACTTTGTGGAGCATTGGTCCTGTCTTATTACACCTAATAATCAAACTACATTGTGAAACTTGAGTTTCGATAAACCTATCTAAAAGAAAGGGCTTAACTCCTATGATAATAACGAACAACAGGTTGAAATAAAGATGTATGTAAGCCCCTTTTCTTTTTTCTCTTTATTTAGATGACCTAACACAGGGATTAAAACATAGCAATGAAGATGTCACAAAGATAGCAACTGATCCAACATCTCATATAGCTTATGCTGATAATTTATTCTTTCCACCAAACAGAATGGATTGCAACAACTGAACTGATTGCATACCTATAACCCCGAAAATAAACTGCAGTTTGATAATGAGAAGGCCATAGTAATGTGGTTAAGGTGTACTAAGCCAAAGTTCAATTGAGTTATGGGCACTATGAAGATCCATTACACCAAACATTAAATATACCTTGGAGTTGTATGAGATAAGGACCCAAAATGAAATTTACTCTTAAAATAAGTGGTCAGTAAAACATCTAAAACCACTGTTGCGATTAAAGGGTTTTCAATGAAAAATGGAGAGTGGCATTAGGGCCAACTCTATTAGCACCAAACACAAAATGTATTTTCATGACTTCAATGCAGTACTAATTTGGAAGTTGCAATCTATGGAAAAGTTGAAAATATCATTTTTTAATTGAATCTGGAGTTTACTCAGTTTAAGAACATCAACTCCACAAATTCCTGTAAGATTGAAGTTGGGTCTAACACCTGTAAGGTCATCTATGTGTATTAACAAAATAGTATTATTTGTCGACTGTCGTTCTGTAGAAAAGTGCACTTCAAAAGCATTGATTATAGAAGAATGGATCATAAATGATAAATACCAAGCATTATCAGAAGTATACATAAAGAAATTATTGTTAAAAAATAACCTTCCATCATTATACAAACTTACCAGATTGAAGTGGAAACTAATGGCGAAACAGGCAATCAAGACCAATTATTTGTTATTGGACATTGACCAATCACTGTCATAGAAAAAACAATAAATACACAGTTGCAGCATACACAATGTGGAAGCAGCCCTACATAGAATTTAATATCAATACAGGAACAAAAAATCTGTCTCATGATTTAGACTCTTTTATCTCCCTTGTGCACACATTGACTGTTAACAGCTCTTCGCGCGGTTTCCCCTCTCTTTTTGTCTCCGACCTCCTGTTTTTGATCCTGTGCTGAATTTCATTTTTGTTGGCTTTAGGACTCTGGGCACTTAACCACTGCTGACCAGTGCTAAAGTGCAATTGTTCCCTGTGTAAATTGTATCGGTGATTGGCTTCCCCAAGCAGACCTTTTAAACTCCTAGCTTTTAAATACACTGCACCCTGCCCGTGGGGCTGGCTTGGGCCTACTTTAGGGGTGACTTGTATGTAGTAAAAGGGAAGGTGTGGGCCGGGCAAGATGGTGACTTGTCAGGTGGAAATGGCAGTTTATATCTGCACACACAGACACTGCCTGTGTAGGTTTCGCCAAACATGGTATCTGACCATGGTACCAATTTCATGTAATTGTACAGGAAAGCCATGCGGAAGGAATGTGGTGTTACCTACAAGTTCACCACGCCTTACCACCCCCTAGGCAGTGGGTTGGTTGAAAGTTTCAACTTTACCCTGAAGGGCATGATTATGGGTTTCTGAGAACCCATGAGGCGTAAGTGGGACATCCCGTTAACATGCCTGTTGTTTGCCTACAAGGAGGTACTGAGGAAGGGGGTTGGCTTCAGCCCTTTTGAGCTTCTATATGGGCACCTTGTACGAGGGCCTCTCAGTTTGGTGAAGGAGGGCTGGGAGCAAGCTCCTAAGAAGCCACCCCAGGATATATTCAGTTACATGCTGGCCTTCTCGAACCAGACAGCCTGCTTCCCGGAACTCGCCCAGGAGAATATAAAAGTTAGCCAGGAGGACATGAAACACTGGTATGCCCAGAACACCATTCTGGGTGACTTTCAGCCTAGCAGTAAAGTGTGGCTTATGGCCCCGTAAAGCCCCATGCTCTCCAAAGACTGTGGGTCTGGGCCATTTGAGATGAAGGAGCGCAGACCTCTAGGAACCCCTTGAGTGTCCTCCAAGTGAACAGCCTCAAGCCGCACTTTGAGATGTCTCAGTTCACCATGCTCTTGGTCACAGATGATGGGGTAGAAGAGGAGAGTGAACCTCTCTCCGACCTCCTGTCTATCAAAGAGCAGGATGGGTCAGTGGAGGGTGTGAACCTCTCCCCTACTTTGACCCTGGAACAGCAGAGAGAGTGTCGCCAGTTACTGGGACAGTTCGCCACCATGTTCTCACTCGTCTCTGGAGTCACCCAAGGGTGTATCCACAATATTGACAATGGGGACAGCCTGTCTGTAAAGCACAAGTCTTACAGGTTCACTTCTAGAGTGAGGAACTACATCAAAGAAAAAGTCCCTAAGATGCAGTGTGATTGAGCACTCCAAGAGTCCTGGTCCCCAGGGCTGCTCCACACGGTGTCACACTTGAACCGAGGTTTTGTGATGACTACCAGGGGCTCAATACCACCACCAAGACTGACACGCACCCCATCTCCTGAGCTGATGAGCTCATTGACCAGTTGGGAGTTGCCACGTTCCTCAGCACGTTTGATCTAACGTCTGGGCACTGGCAGATTGCCTTGACTGAGGGTGCAAAAAAATGGTCTGCATTGTCAATGCCAGAGGGGCATTATTAGTCCATGTTATGCCCTTTGGGTTGAAGAACACCCCTGCCAAATTCCAGAGGTTGGCCAACCAGGTCCTGGCTGGGTTGGAGTACTTCAGTGTCATCTACCTAGATGACGTTGCTGTCTTCATCTCTAGTTGGGAGGACCACTTGTACCACCTCGAGGAAGTGTTGAGAGCCCTGCAGAGTGCAGGCCTCACTATCAAGGCCAGTAAGAGCCAGATAGGGCCAGATAGGGCAGAGGGATGCGGGGTACTTGGGACACCCTGTAGGGAGCAGCTATATGGCACCCCTACACTGTAGGATTGACATCATTCTGGCTTGGGCACCCCCAAAGACCCAGACTGTTGTGGGGGCCTTTTTAGGCCTCACCGGATACTACAGAAGATTTGTCAAGTATGGCACCATTAATACCCCCTTTATAGAGCTGACTTCCAGGAAGCAGCCATGTCCGGTGATCTGGACATTGGAGTGCCATACTGCTTATGACACCCTGAAGGAGGCCATGTGCACCTCACCCATGTTCAAGGTTCCTGACCTTTCCAAGGAATTTGTGGTGCAGACAGATGCCTCAGAGCATGGTGTGGGAACGGTGCTTTCACAGCTAAATGAAGCGGACCTAGATCAACCTGTACCCTTCAATAGTAGGAGGTTACTTCCCAGGGAACAGAGGTGGAGCTCAATAGAAAGGGAAGCTTAAACTGAGCAAAAACACAATGGATTAAACCCAGATCTTTTTGAATGGGGTGAATGTTTGCATTGGTCAGCATTCCGTCCATCATCTGTTCTTTTTGCATTTGTTTGAAGGGTATGCCCAGACGTGGGTCCCGTGCTCACCTGCGCCACTGGATTCAAGCTGGCCTGGCTGATGAAGGGTGATCCCCTGAAACTGGTCCTAGGATGCTTGTTTCCGGAGCTGGGAGGACCTGGCTTGGCAGATCAGGCTGGACTGTTCCCATGGGGAACAGGGTCAAGACTGATTTGCATATGGCTGGGTCCCAAACTGGGGTGATGGGGTAAGCAAAAAAACTATGGATTAAACCCAGATCTTTTTGACTGGGGGTGAATGTTTGCATTGTTCAGCATTCCATCCATCATCTGTTCTTTTTGCATTAGCTGTGGTCTGGGCACTGAAGAAGCTAAGACCCTACTTGTTTGGGACTCACTTCCAGGTTCAGACAGACCACAGGCCCCTCAGATGGTTAATGCAGACGAGGGGTGAGAATCCTAAAGTGTTATGGTGGTCAATCTCTGTACAGGGAATGGACTTGATGGTGGAACACCACCCTGGAACAGGACACGCCAACGCTGATGGTCTGTCCAGGATCTTTGCCTTAGTGACGAGAACTCCCATGAGGGTGGGTAGTTCTTCCACCTATCAGCTGGGGGGAACACATGTTAGAAATGTCAGCTCTTGGCGTGGTTTCCCCTTTCTTTTTGCCTCTGACCACCTGTTTTTGATCTGTGCTGAATTAAATTTTTGCTGGCTTTAGGACTCTGGGCTCTTTACCACTGCTGACCAGTGCTAAAGCGCAAGTGCTCCCTGTGTAAATTGTATTACTGATTGGTTCCTCCATGATTGGCATGTTTGATCTACTAGTAAATCATTAGTACAGTGCACCAGGTGTGCCCAGGGCCTGTAAAACAAATGCTACTAGTGGACCTACAGCACTGATTGTGCCACCCACATGAGTAGCCCTGTAAACACGTATCAGGCCTGCCACTGCAGTGTCTATGTCTGCAGTTTTAAACTGCCATTTCAACCTCGCAAGTTCACCCACTTGCCAGGCCCAAACCTTCCCTTTTACTTCATGTAAGTCAACCCTAAAGTATGCCTAAGTAAGCCCCATAGGTAGCGTGCAGTGAATCTAAAAGGTATGACATGTACCAGATAGTGAAAAACTGCTAAACTCAGTTTTCACTAGTTCAAGTACTATCTCTCCCATAGGGTAACATGGGGATTGCTTTGAAATATCTTTTTAACCTTATTTCCCATTGGGAACAGATCGAGATACGGAGTTTGGGGTCTCTGAAATCACAGTTTAAAAATACGTCTTTTGGTAAAATTGGTTTTTAAACTGTGAGTTTGAAAATGACACTTTTAGAAAGTGGACATTTTGTTGCTTAACCATTCTGTCCCTTTGCCTGTCTACTTAATGCACGTCTGGGTCAGGATGACAGTTGGGCTCTTTGTGCATTCACTTTTGACAGTCACACAAAGGGAGCTGAGGTGTGCCCTGCATTTCCTGATGTGTCTTCCTGAGCTAGAGTGGTGAGAGGAGCTGACACCTGCACCTGAATAGGGCTGTGCCTGTCCTCACACAAAGCAGTCCCCAACCCCCTGGAGTGTGTCTGAGGCCAGGGCAGGGAAAGATAGGGTCATGTGCACTACAAACACTTCTCTTTGAAGTTTTCCTACTTCAAAAACAGAAATGGGTCTAAGTACAGGACATCTGATACCACACATTTAGAATCCTTCTGGACTGAGGAAATTCTGTCAGGAAGAAGAGCTGGATGCTGTAGGGGGACCGCCACTCTGCCTGTTGGTTTGTTGTGCTGGCCTGTTGCTTGCTGCTTATGTCCTTGGAGTGAAAGGACTGGACTTGGCTTTCTACATCCTGCTTCCAAATATTGATTCTCCAAGGGCTTGGACTGAGCTTGCCTCCTGTTCAGAAGTCTCAGAGACATTAAAGACTTCATCTGCCAGCACCTGGGCTCTCTTGCTGTGAGTCCTGACTTTCCCAGTGGTGCCAAATCCAGTCACTGGGCCCTTAGGAGTGACTTCTGGTGCAACAAAGAAGCAACTAGTGCATCAACATCCAGAACGACTTTGGAACTGGTGTCGCTCTCTGACCACAAGTAGCTCCCTGCATTGACTTTTTTGGTCCAAAAATGGAGCTGGAATGTTAATAGCAGAAGACATCTCCAAATACTAAATGATAACACTCCAAAAGCTTTTGTAATATTGTCTCTAGGAGGTTGCTAAGGTTATTTCCTCTACTTCTGCCACATTGAGGAAAAACAACAACACAAATGTGCTTTCCAGGGTGGTTGCTAAGGGTCTTTCCTCTACCACCAAGCCGACTCTCCAATCACGGAGGAATTGTATATATATTTTTTTTATTTCCTGCTTCCTCCTTCCTTCAGTAACGTGCCAGCTTCCCAGTGTGAGAGAAGGAGACCCAACTGTCGAGTTCCTGTGCCAGGCTGTAGCGCGCCCTGAGCAAATGCGCGCAGCGAGTACACGTGCAGCACTCGTCCGCTTCTTTTTGCGTCCTCGCTCACCTCTGTAAGTGTGGCTGGCACCTTCATCGCCAAAATGTGGTAATGAAGCCACACACATGGAGTCTTGGTAATGTGAAAACAAGGTTTATTTGGTGAAGCGAGCAATGCGACTTCCTCCCGAGCCAGCCAACACCAACTGACTCGGTCCAAACTCCGCTCGACATTCTCATTCTCTGCATTCGGAACATAGAGAATATTACAACCCTCTGAAGTCCTGCCACAGTATGAGTCCAGAGTGCTGTGTCACCAATGTCAGTGACACCCGGACTCCCC